>NC_137009.1:21604600-21622100 GCF_032717465.1 Coenobita brevimanus
CACATATATAAATGAAGGAATGCTGAGAAAGATAATTACCTCATTCATCAGACCAACCCTCGAATTTGCATCAGTGGTCCGGAATCCTCATCTCAAAAAACACATAGATAAAATTAAAAAAGTACAATGGGCTGCTACGAGATGGGTGCCAAGCTTAAAGGATCTAAGCTATAAAGAAAAACTAGAAAAACTGAACCTCCCATACTACAAAAGAGAAGGAAGAGGAAACATGACGCTATATAAATACATCTCAGGGAAAGATAGAATAGACATCAATGAGTATATAACCTATGGAGAAGCATCAGCAAGAGGACACTGAAAAAAAAAATGCATAAAAAGAGAGGTGAGAAAGACGTAAGGAAATTCAGTTTCCCAAACAGGGCAACTGATCAGTGGAATGCGCTACCGAATGAAACAATACGTGCCAAAACTATTCATAAATTTAAGGATATGTATGATAAAAATTATTTAATACACGGGACAGTACGAGAATGACTCAAACCTGTAAAGGTACAATTAGATAAGAACAGATATATGCACACACACACACACACACACACACACACACACACACACACACACACACACACACACACACACACACACACACACACACACACACACACACAGATGCGGAAGGGTGGGAAAGGAGGGAGAGAGGATTTCGGGACGGTGAAGGGGACGGATGAGGTGTGAAAGTGTCTAGTACTGTTCTAATAGGAGCTTGCACAGAACATTGACTCGTATCTCCGACATAAACCCTTTAATTCATCTATATTATGCATGACTTTCCATTAGGATTTCATGATATGCCATCCAGTTGGCAATAGTTTAAATGAGCGAATACTTTGGTATAATATTAAATATCATAACTATGCTTGTTTCAATATTACATGCTGTTCATACTGTTCAATAATTATACAGTCAACCATCAAACAGTAATTCGTAAGACGTGGGGCCAATCTTCCTCGGGGATAAACAACCACTGAGGATGATTAGTGAGTGAAGTTGTTGTGAACTACTCTCTCCCTGTGTGTGTGTGTGTGTGTGTGTGTGTGTGTGTGTGTGTGTGTGTGTGTGTGTGTGTGTGTGTGTGTGTGTGTGTGTGTGTGTGTGTGTGTTTCTGCGTGTTTTGTCTCTCTTAGTGCGAGTCCACACGTGCTCTCGAACATATATTGGCAACACGGCAGGAAACAATTTCGGAAACATGTTTGCAGCAGTATTTGGACACGTATGCAAACATGTTTCAGTGCAGCTTCGAAGACTTGCAGGAGAGGCGATGGGATAAGTGTATTCATACCAGGCAATTGAGACTTCATCATGATGTTGCCAACATGATCTGGAAGCTGCTGTTCCAAAGATGTTTGCAGCGTGGTCGTTACTGTGTTGCTCACATGTTGCCAGCACTTGCTCGAGCAGAAGTGTGGACGCGCCCTTACTGTGTCAGTTTCTCTCTCTCTCTCTCTCTCTCTCTCTATGTGAGTCAGGTGGTTGGGTGGGTGGAGTTGAGGTTGAGTTGGTGGGGGTGGTAGTTCGGTGCATCGCCAGGGTTGGTGGACAGTGGTAATGGTGGAGAGGGGGGGGGGGGCAGTTGTTGGGTGTGGTGTGTGGAGTGGTTTTGGGTGGGTTGTAGAGGTAAATGGGTTAGTGAGTGGATGCGTTTGGTGGGCTGCGTGAGTAAGTGGCTGGATATGTGGGTGGTCGGGGAGGGGTCGGTAAGTTAGGTTTGGATAAGATGAATTTGATGGATAAGTCGGGGCAAATGGGTGAATGGGGTGGCGGAATGAATGGGGTTGGGTAAGAAGGGTGAATGGGCGGTTGGGTCGGTGGGAGGAGTGGGTGGACAGGATGGGCAGGGTGAGGTGGGTGGGGAGTGTTCAGGGAGAGGTGGGAGGGTTGTGTGGATGGATGAGATGGATTGAATTGTTGGGTGACCAGGAAGGGTGGAATTCGTGAGTGGGAAGTTGGGTGGAATTTGTAAGTGGTGAGGGTGGGTGGTAGGGGTCGGTGGGCAAGACTGGTTGTGGGCATGTGTGGCTTAAAGTGAGTCGCAGGGTGAGTGGACACCGTTGGTCGCCAGGGTGGCTGAGACGACTGCGTTGTCGGGATGATCTAAGTGGGTGGTTGGGTTGGGTGGCTGGATCGGTTCAGGGTGGAGAAGTGAATGAGTAAATGAGCTGAGTGGCTTTGTTGGGTGAACTTCATGTGAGACATTCGTGGGTTAGCAGGGTGGATAGCAGGGACCGGTGGGCTGGGTGGGTGGCAGGGGTGAAGTCGGTGGGTTGTATTGGAGGGGTTGAGTGGGTAGGTGGATAAGTAGGTGGGTGTATATGTGGCTGTCCAGATGACAAGGCAAGAGAGGGACTTATCTGGCCATATAACTTTCAGTTGTTACTTGGATTTTAGTCTATCGCTTAGAACAAGTTGGATAAGTATTTGGATACCAGACTCTTTACACTAAGGTCATTGTATTGAAATCTGCTAAAACTTCGATATAATCACTTCTCATGGAACTGAAGATGGATTTATGCACTTGATAATACACCTAATAGTAAGATAAATGAATGTAATATTACATGCGGCAAGACTTGAGAGTGAGCGAAGCTTCATATCTCCGATCCATCCGCCCAACAAATCAGTGTTTGGTGGGGGTAAGGAGGGGGAGTTGGTGGGGGTAGACGTGTGCGATTAACCTGACTTCTGGTGGCAGATTACCCTGTATCACGAATTTCTGTCCGAAGCTGTACGTGTCTAGAGCTCCAGGAGGAACGGCAAGCGCTTTCTCTGAAGATGAAAGGCTGAATGCCGTACTAGACTGGAAGCATGACCGTACGGTCCTGTTCCTTGGAGGAAATGATATCCATGAGGACGTGGAGGTCAATGAAGTAATGGAGAATATTTTAGCAGTGGTGGGAGCCATAGAGGGCTCTTGTAAATCCTCAGTAGCCATAACCCTCCTCGAGCCAAGGAACCTGCCATATGACTCTCCAGTTTGTTATGGAACATATAAATTACTTAGCAGAGCTGTGAACAGGAAGTTGCAACGGATCAGGAAGTGGAGGGATTTCATACATTTTAATGCCAAGCCCTTCCAAGCAATGTTGAAAGCTGATGGTATACATTGGAACCGTCATGGTAGGGAAGCGGTTCTGCAGAAATTTATGAATTATGTAGAACATAAGAAAGGAGAGTTCTATGCTGTACAAGCTATGGGTGGGCCTATGGAGTATTGAGGTAATTAATTCTGAGCTCGGGGAATATGGGTGTTTTGACAATTGAGTGTTGGGATGAAATAGAACCCTAGAGGTTTAATAACCCTGGGGGATAGGTTGAAATTATAGACCTAATCCCTACACTCCTCAAAATTAAATGAATAATTAGTTGAGCTGTAATGAATACTTCGAAATTGGAAGGGGGGGGATAAATGCAACCTTAGGGGTTTAATAACCCAGGGAGATAATTTGCACAAAGAGGACCTAATCCCTACCCTCTTCAAAATTTAAAATAATCAGATCATTACTAAGTTGAGGTAAATTTGTGGTTGGAATTCATAATTAAATTATTAAATTAGAATTCAGTCAACATGTCTGTTTCTTTATTGCAAAGATCTTCTAGTAGTAAAGCAGGATGGGTAACTAGAGCCATAAATGATTGTAACCAGTCGTTGGACCAAATACCTCTGTCCAAGGAGAAAATAAATAGTCTCCTAAATATCCTGAAAGATCGATGGAATAAGTACAAAGAGAGTTACATAACTTTAGAAGCGGCTATAGTAAAGACTGAGAATAAGGAACTCTTAGAGTCAAAAACTACGAAGTTTGAAAGCAAATTAGAGGAATACTTAACTGTAGTAAAGACACTAGAGTCAAAATTAGCTGACACTGCTGCGGAAACACAAGTTGTGGCACAGCAGAGTAGAGCTGTGTTACCACAAATAACGCTTCCGTAGTTTGATGGGGAGCAGAACTGGAAATCCTTTTGGGACCAGTTCAAATATTTGGTATACGATAGAACAGATCTCCCTAAAGTCAGCAAACTTACGTATCTGTTAGGACAGGTCAAAGGAACACCATGTCAACTGATAAAAGAATTACCGATAGAAGAAAATAATTATGAGGTGGCTTTGACCATCCTTAGACAAAACTACGAAGACAGGGAGCAAGTTATAACTCAATTGCTGAAGTCTCTAATTGAATTACCCACTCCTAGACACGATTTTGATTCCTTGCAAAACTTTAGGATTACACTAAATTGTAAATTAAAGGCCTTAGGTACTTACGAATATATTAAGACATCAGATTGAGTGCTTTCAAGAATTGTATCCTTAAAGCTACCACCGAAAACCATGGATGCTTTGTATGGTAGGAACCAAAAGGATAATTTCTCCTGTGAAGAGATTGAGGAAGGCTTGATGCAACTCAGTAAACATTTGCAAGGAACTGTAAAAACTACTGAGCTCAAACAAAAGACTGAAATAAAGAAAAAACCCACTAACCAACTGGTTGGGAAAGCTAAGTCAGAGAAGACTAAGTATGTGCTTAAGGAAGAGATAGGTACTTTCCTTAGCTCCTTGAAGACTGAGGATAAAGTATTAAAGGCAAGGAATAGGCATGCTGAGGATATTAAGGAAGTAAAACCTTCCATGGTAAAAAACAGGAAAGTTTGTGTATTTTGTGGTGATCAACATTCCAGTGCATCTTGTCAACAGTATCCTGATTATGCATCTAGAGTTGGAAAGCTTCAGGAACTGGGTTGTTGTATAATCTGTATGAACTCCGAACATACTGCTGCGCACTGTAAGACTAAATTAAATCTTTGTTTTAAATGCAAAACAGATCATCATCATAGTGCTTTATGCCCTAGGATGAAAATTGAGGTTCCTCAACCTGCAAGCGTCAATATGACAATTGCAAAAGGGAATGCTCCATTAGTAATGCCAGCTGCAGTACCAACAGCAGATGTGAAAGTATTGTTTGAGAATAGAAACCAATTAGTATGTTCCCTGTTTGATACGGGTGCTCAGAAAACTTTAATTTCTGCAGACATTGTGAAGAAATTAAAGTTGCCAATTATTGGCAAGGTAAATCTAGCCATTACAGGATTCTTAACAACTAGGAAGGCTCAGTCTTTTGATTTAGTTAGACCTGTAATACAATTAGGCAGATATAAATGCCGTATAACAGCAGCTGTGCTTGATAATATGGAGACAAGTATATACATAAAGGGATTGAAGGAAACCTCTGATCATCTACAAAGCTCAGGGATAAAGTTGGCTAAACGGAATGTGGAATCAGATACTGTGGGTCCCATAAAAATGATAATTGGTTCTGATTATTGTGGAAGATTCCTACATAGGACTTTCAAAAGGAATAAGGTACAGTTGTTCAAGAGTCCAGGAGGTAACCTTATTATGGGTCAGTTGCCTTTTCCAAAACAAGTTAAAGGAGAGGCCAAACTAGTAGACTCAGTCTTTGTTACCCCCACACAGTCATTGATGGTAGCTTGAATAGGTGCAGAATTAGAACCTACTCAGATAAATTACTTGTTGGATGAAAATATTGAACCTGTACACAAACTGTGGGACCTAGACAGTGTAGGTATACACTCTGAGGAACCAACCCCTGAAGATAAAACCTTGGACTTGTATAATCAGTCTGTGGAATTTAAGGATGGACAGTATTGGGTAGGATTACCATGGAAACAACCATTCAGAGTTGCCAACAAATTACCAAGCAGCTAAAGCTCAGTTAAATTCTCTTCTAAGAAAGTTGAGAGATAAACCAGAACATTTAACCATATATGATAATATTATAAAGGATCAATTGAAGAATAAATTTATAGAAGAGGTAGAATACCCTGTTAACCACAAAGAAGGACATTACTTACCACATCATGCTGTAAGCAAGGATTCAGTAACTACTCCCATAAGGATAGTATTCAATTGTAGTAGTAAAGCCTCTAAGGGATCAGCTAGCTTGAACGATTGCCTATACTCCGGACCTACACTAACAGAGAAGTTAGGGAATGTGTTACTAAGATTTAGAGAGAAACCTTATGCTTACACAGCAGACATTAGTAAGGCTTTTCTCAGAATAGGACTGAGAGAGGAGGATAGGAAATTTACAAAATTCCTTTGGCCTCATGATCCTCAAAATAAGGATAGTCCATTGAAAACTTACTGTTTCCGATCGGTGCTCTCTGGCTCTTGTGCTAGTCCTTTCCTACTATGCAACGCTTTAAAGCATCATTTTGAAAATGCCAAATGCCCAGAAATAGGGCAGGCTTTTTATATGGATAATTTGCAAGGTGTTGCTGAAACAGAGTCAGAAGCTTTGAAGGCTTATGAAGTAGCCAATTCCGAATGTGGGAAGGCAAATTTGTCGTTACAGACCTGGAATAGAAATTCACCGCTTTTGAGGAATAAAATACAAGAGGACTATCCAGATTCGGACATTCCCAAAATTCAAAATGTGTTAGGTCTTAACTGGGATACAACAGCTGATGTAATAAGTTTGAAACTAATTAAGTTCTCTGATGTCACTCTCACCAAGAGGTCCTTGTTAAGTCAGGTCTCCATGTTCTTTGACCCATTAGGATTGGTCAGTCCTATAGTTATTAGAGGCAAATGTTTAGTACGGGAGGCTTGGCGAGAAAAGTTAGACTGGGACACTGAATTAGGTGAGACATATGTGGAACAATGGGAACAGATTAGAAAGGGGTCTGAAACTACATCAAGCATATGTATTCCCAGGGAAGTAAAGAGTAATGAGAAGTCGCACTTACACATATTTTGTGATGCTTCTCAGAAGGCCTATGGAGCAGTAGCTTATTGCGCAACAGGAGAGGATAGTAAGATTATTATGTCCAAGGCCAGAGTTGCGCCAGTTAAAGGAAGAACCCTACCTCAAATGGAATTGGCTTCCATAGAAGTAGGAACTAAATTGGCCAGGTATATAACCACTACTCTTGATACTTAGTTTGAGGATATTTACATATGGACTGACAGTGAGATTTGTCTTTACTGGATAGGAAAGGAAGATAGTAAAATTCCTTTCGTCCGTACCTGAGTGAAGATTATTAAAGAGCTGTCTTCCAAATTTAATTTCATGCATGTGTCCTCCAAACAAAATCCAGCTGATCTGCTCTCGAGAGGTTCGACCGTAAGGAGACTGATCAAAGATAATTTGTGGTTTAAAGGTCCTAAATGGTTACTCACTAAGGATTGGCCCGAACAAAAACAGTACAGTATTGCTGAGGTTAGTGTAGTGAAATTGGATCCTGTAGTACCTGAGCCAGAAGTAATTGACATCAGACGATTCTCGTCAATAAGACAACTTCTAAATACTACTAAATTGGTTGTTGAATTCTTTAATAAGAATGTGGGGTTTGAGAAATTAGATCCCCTAGAATACTGGCTGAAAAGAGTACAAAGAAATTCTTACGGGGAAATATATAAACTTTTAGGCCAAGACACTGGGAAAGGGAATAAGCTGATGAAGAATTTAGGCTTGTTCTTTGACGGAAAAGGTCTGATAAAATGTCGAAGCCGATTGGTAAAGGCTGACTTGCCCATCCAAACCAAACATCCCATTTTATTAACCAAGAGCAGATGCTTTGTACAACTTATTATAAAAGAAGCCCATGATTCCACTCTCCATGGAGGTGTATCGCAGACCTTAGCCCAAATTCGGGAAAGGTACTGGATTCCTAAGGGTAGACAGGTTATTAAAAAATATCTCAAAAACTGCATCATTTGTAGGAGGTATGAGCAGCGACCTTATAACTACCCAGGACCACCAGCCCTACCGAAGGAAAGGGTGAGCATAAGTCGGCCCTTCCATATAACAGGAGTGGACTACACAGGGGCTATAGCTCTTACGGGTGAGGAAACTCCCCATAAAGTTTACATTTGTTTACTTATTTGTGCCTACACAAGGGCAGTCCATCTAGAATTAGTGGAAGACCTAAGCTCATAGACATTCCTCAATGTCTTTTGCAGATTTGCCGCTAGAAGGTCTTGTCCTGGCAAGTTAATAAGCGACAACGGAACTAATTTCGTTGGAGCAGCACCTATACTGTTGAACCTAATGAATGACCCAAAAGTTAAGTCTGCGCTGGGAATCTGAAATTGTATTTGGCAGTTCACAGCTCCAAGAGCTCCATGGCAAAATGGATTTACCGAAAGAATGATTGATATTGTCAAGAACTGCCTGAGGAAAACTTTACATAGAACTAAGATCACGAGAGAAGATTTAAGAACAGTAATAACTGAAATTGAAACCAGGATTAATAATAGACCCTTGACTTTTCAAGATGACACTAGTGACTCGCAAGAGGCCTTAACACCAGCTCATATGTTATATGGCAGGATGCTCCACCCGATGCTTTGTGTGGATATTGTTACGGAACAGAGAAAGATAATGTACACTTTAAGTGAGAATACTAATAATCACTACTGTCCCGTAAAGGTCCAGGTTCAAAATAAAGAGTTAGGTAAAATTACAAGTTAAAGTTTAATGCTCAAACTAACAACAAAACATTCAGGACTCATAAGGATAATGTAATGGCAAAAAACAGGTCAAATATATGGTTAACTGCAATAGCCTCTATTAACACGAAATTAGCATGAGTAAATTTATCTAAGTCAGCCCTGTTAAAATGAGATACCAGATAATACTCAGTGAATGCCAGATATATTATTACAGATACAAAATATTATCAATAATGACTGACATAAAAGCACATTAATCACAAAAACCTTACTAGGCCTAAGAATTAACACCTTACCCTACACAGTACAAGAAAAAATGCAACAACAGTTATACTCAAATTACACACAGCTGCTAGATGGCTGGAGACTTCCTGAGCACTCACAATAACAACTGTACAGGGGAGGACAGAGATGTGAACATAATGAGGAGCAGATCTAAGTGGCAATGATGCAGAGACTGAGCTCATTATATAGGGGCCGGCAGAGCTTGATACAACTTGTAAGAAGGACGCGCAAATGAAGCCATGGGGACAAAGAGTTGACAATCCTGCTCTGAACAACAGAAAGAACGACTTACTCTACCATAACGGTAGAAGGGGGACTGAGGCAGAACACGCTCGTGATCAAACATGCAGCACACTGCACGTTAGAATTACACAAAGGATGATGAAATCACAGGCCATGTAACACCTCCCAACAAAGAAAAAGAAATTTACAAAGGAAATTTCTTATTACTCTAAAACAATCTGTCTAAACTCTAGATAAGCAATCTGCAATAACATTTTCTTTCCCCTTGACATGTTGTATGTCTAATGAATACTCCTGAAGAAATAGACTCCATCTTGTCAATCTCTGATTTTTATCTTTAAACTTACTAAGGAATTTCAGTGGGTTATGATCGGTATAAATGACTATGGGGTCAAAACCAGAACACAAATAAAATGAAAAATGCTGTAAACCCAAAATCAAGGCCAAAAGCTCTTTCTCAATAGTTGAGTAGTTCTTTTGAGGTGGAGTGAACTTCTTACTGTAATAAGATACAGGGTGTTCAATACCCTGATCATCCTCTTGCAGCAAAACAGCCCCAGCACCTGTGTCACTTACATCAACAGACATCTTAAAAGGCTTAGCAAAATTTGGAGTAGCGAGCACTGGCTGACTTAATAGGATAGCTTTAAGTTTGGTGAAAGAGGATTCACAGTTATCGGTCCAGACAAATTTAACTCCCTTTTTCAGTAGGTCTGTAAGTGGTGATACAAGAATAGAAAAGTTAAGAACAAATCTCCTGTAATAACCTACCATTCCCAAAAATCTTTGTAGCTCTTTCCTACTTTTAGGTCCGGGAAGATCACTTATAACCTGAACCTTAGCTCCTGGTGGTGCAACATGTCCATCACCAATTACATACCCAAGGTACTGAACTTTAGCTTGACCAAACTCACACTTTGATAAATTAGCTACAAGATTAGCCTGAACCAAACGCTCAAGAAATTTACTGACATGGCACAGGTGATCTTTCCAGTTGTCACTGAAGATTAATACATCATCAA
This sequence comes from Coenobita brevimanus, assembly GCF_032717465.1. Lineage (NCBI taxonomy): Eukaryota > Metazoa > Arthropoda > Malacostraca > Decapoda > Coenobitidae > Coenobita > Coenobita brevimanus. Next base: position 21,614,642 of record NC_137009.1, read on the forward strand.
TATAAACAACACACCCTGCCAAACCCTCTGTTACAACATTCATGAGCTTCTGAAATGTGGCTGGTGCATTCTTCATACCATATGGCATTACAGAACATGCAAAAGTCTTTCCTAGTGTTACAAAACATGAGATCTCCCTAGCACGTTCAGTCATAGGTACTTGCCAGTATCCCTTTAACAAATCAAACTTACTTATGTACCTAGCCTTTCCGATCTTTTCTATGCAATCTTCCACGCGAGGGAGAGGGTAAGTGTCTGTTTTGGTTATCTGATTAACACGTCTGTAGTCGATGCAAAGCCGCTGTGACCCACCCGGCTTAGGGACCAGAGTGACAGGAGAACTCCACTCGCTCTGACAGGGCTCAATCATCTTGTGGTCCAACAGGTAGCCAAGCTCCTTCTGGATGAGAGGAACTTTCACTGGGTTCACACGGTAAGGAGGCAATTTAATTGGCTTTGCGTCTCCAACATCGACATCATGCATCAACACAGTGGTTCTTCCTGGAGTGGCACGGAACACTTGCGGGTACTCCTGCAGTAATGCCGAAAACTCCTGCCTTTCCTCGGGAGGTAGATGAGAAAGCTTAGTCTGGAGATCATTCATGATATCAGGATTTTTCCCCAAACTATCACTTAGGCTCATACTGCATAGGAGAGCTTCACTTGCAGACTCGGGAGGAACAGCTACATTGCAGACTGGGTTATTTTTATCCCGCCTGTGATATAACTTTAGCATGTTGATGTGACAAAGTTGCTTGTTCTTTCTACGATCTGGTGTGGCGATGACATAGTTGACATCACTGAGTTTCTTCTCCACGAAATAAGGACCACTAAACTTGGCTTGAAGAGGCTGCCCATGAACTGGTAGCAGAATCAAAACCTGATCTCTTGGCTGAAAGTGGCATAACCTGGACTTCTTATCATACCAAGTCTTCATCTTTTCCTGAGCAGCTCGTAAATTCTCTCTCGCCAGCTGTAAAGCAGTGGACAGCCGTTCTTTGAACTTCATCACATACTCCAGCAGGTTGACGTCATCTTCCTCCGACAGCCAGCATTCCTTGAGTAACTTAAGAGGTCCTCTTACTTCATGGCCAAACAGTAGTTGAAAAGGTGAGAAGCCCAGTGATTCATTTGGAGATTCTCTTGCAGCAAACACAACGAATGGAAGACCTTTATCCCAGTCTTTCTGATGTTCCAAACAGTATTTCTTGAGCATCGATTTGAGTGTTTGATGATATCTCTCCAACGCTCCTTGAGTCTGGGGATGGTAAGCTGAAGACGTGATCTGGGCGATGCCCAACTCTTTCAGAGACTGCTTGAAAACGTTTGACATGAAATTACTTCCCCGGTCTGACTGTACCTCCTTGGGCAGACCAAACTTTGTGAAGAACCCTAGCATTTCCTTAACCACGTTCTTTGCTGAGATATTTCTAAGTGGAATGGCTTCAGGATAACGAGTAGCCATATCAATCAGGGTCAACACATAAGAAAATCCTGAAGAAGTCTTAGGAAGAGGGCCCACAATATCCATCAACACACGGGTGAAAGGCGCCTCAAAAGGAGGAATGGGAACTAGAGGTGCAACCTTTTCGGTCTGATTACACTTCCCCACAACTTGACAGGTGTGACAAGACTTACAATACCAGGAAACATCCCTGAAGATACCTGGCCAGTAGAAGTGGTTCAAAATGCGTGCCACAGTCTTCCTCACTCCAAGGTGTCCTGCCAAACTGGAATCATGAGCCACTCTAATGATATCCTGCCGACAAACACGAGGGATGACAACTTGATGTACAAACTCCCATTCACAGTCGGCTGATGCTGTTGGGGGTCTCCACTTCCTCATAAGTACTCCTGTCTTTATATAATAACAAGTAGAAGCACCAGCTGACTCTTCCTCACTGCAAGCAGAGTTAGCTAGACCTTTCAACTCAGGGTCAGCAACCTGCAAATCAACCAACTCTTGACGAGACAAATTATCAACACTACGGGGTACTGCCTCATCTGGTGAGTGGTCCAAATTAGCAAGAAAAGTGTCAGCTAGGATAACATCATCATCATCATTATCCTCTATGTCACCAGTAACTTTAGACTTAGCCCTAGTGACAGCACATGAAGGGAACACATCAGGGACATCACAATCCTGGGCAGCAGCCACTGGCTCACTAGACAACTGAGGAGCTGGACACACTTGACTTCCACCAATATCATTTCCAAGTAAGAAAGTTACACCTGACACTGGGAGTGTCTCAACCAACCCAACCATAATGGAACCATTAACAAAACCAGACTCTAAATTCACTTTGCACAGAGGGACAGAGAAGTAATTATTCCCTACACCTTGTAAGATTACAGTTTCATCAGAGGAATTAACATTAGAGCCTAGAACACTGGTCAGCATAAGGGATTGGCAAGCACCTGTATCACGATATATTTTAAATGATTTCCTGTCATTACTGTCCAGAGGACTGACAAAACCATTAGACAGGAAATTAGCACATGAACTCTTGAGAGTGTCACCCACGTTACTGCTCAAAAGAGGAGCTCCATCATGAGAATTTAAGTTACCCCTCAAAGCAGGTTCAGTTAATTCAGTTAAAGAATTATGGGATCTCTCAAGGGTGGACACTAGACCAATTGACTGAATATTTAAAGACTCCTTTTTGTTCACATCACGCTGTCTCCTGAAACATTTCTCTGTAGTATGACCAAGCTTACTACAATAAGTACATTTACTTTTCTGAAATATAGAGGTGAAGCTGGTATTTACTTCCTGAAAAACATCATCTTTATTCTCTTTCCTGCTACCTGTACTCTGAGTAGAGGCAACGTACTTACTCTCAGCTTTCCTTTTTCCTCTAGAATATCTCTTGTGAGTGAGAACATATTCATCAGCTAAAACTGCAGCATCAGACAAATTATCTATTCTTTTCTCATCAATATATAGGTTTACATCTTTACTAATACACCTCTTGAAGTCCTCCAGCAAAATCATCTGCTTAAATTTACCAAAATCAGAATCCACATTCTTAGAATTTAACCACTGCTCTAACAGATCTTCTTTGATTTTTGCATACTCAACATGGGATTGCTTATCTTGCTTGTAAGTTGTCCTAAATTTTATTATATAGGCTTCAGGAACAAGCTCATAGGCCTTAAGAATCAAGCTCTTAACTACATCATAATTGTCACATTGATCCTGAGGCAAAGATGCATAAGTTACTTGAGCTTTACCGGTGAGAACAGTTTGAAGGAGTACTGGCCAATACTTTTTGGGCCAATTAAAACCTGTAGCTACCCTCTCAAACAACTGAAAATACTTTGTTAAATCAGATTCATTAAAAGGAGGGACAAGTTTAACATTTTTAGCCACATCAAAATCATCAGAGCTAGATGATCCAGTTCCACCTTGTTTCATGCGATACTCATGGTCTGCCTGAATCCTAGCAAGTTCAATTTGTGCCTGAGCCTGTATCTGTGCCTCTTGAATACGAGCATTTGCCTGAAATTCAGCCTCCTGAATACGAGCCTGAGACTCCGCCTCCTTAGCCTGAGACTCAGCCTCCTTAGCACGTGCTTGAAATTCAGCCTCCTTAACACGAGCCTCCTGCAGGGCTAGCTGTAACTTAGCTAATTCAATATGCGTTTGCTCATTTGGAGGAGTTACATTAAACAAGCTTTTATTAATCATGCCAACAATTTGATCTTTAGAATGATGAGAGTGAACTGCAATTCCCAATTGTTGAGGAACAAGCTTATGTTCATTCTTTGTTCTGTTTTCTACATCACACAGTGTTTGCACATTTGACAAAAAATCTTTGGCTTCATCAAGCGTAGTAATAGTAGACATCATGAATAAATCACAGTCACAAAATATCAAGCAATATCCTTATGATAATATCCTGAATATCCTGGCGAGGTCGCCAAATTTATGTTATAGAACAGAGAAAGATAATGTACACTTTAAATGAGAATACTAATAATCACTACTGTCCCGTAAAGGTCCAGGTTCAAAATAAAGAGTTAGGTAAAATTACAAGTTAAAGTCTAATGCTCAAACTAACAACAAAACATTCAGGACTCATAAGGATAATGTAATGGCAAAAGACAGGTCAAATATATGGTCAACTGCAATAGCCTCTATTAACACGAAATTAGCATGAGTAAATTTATCTAAGTCAGCCCTGTTAAAATGAGATACCAGATAATACTCAGTGAATGCCAGATATATTATTACAGATACAAAATATTATCAAAAATGACTGACATAAAAGCACATTAATCACAAAAACCTTACTAGGCCTAAGAATTAACACCTTACGCTACACTGTACAAGAAAAAATGCAACAACAGTCATACTCAAATTACACACAGCTGCTAGATGGCTGGAGACTTCCTGAGCACTCACAATAACAACTGTACAGGGGAGGACAGAGATGTGAACAAAATGAGGAGCTGATCTATGTGGCAATGATGCAGAGACTGAGCTCATTATATAGGGGCCGGCAGAGCTTGATACAACTTGTAAGAAGGACGCGCAAATGAAGCCATGGGGACAAAGAGTTGACAATCCTGCTCTGAACAACAGAAAGAACGACTTACTCTATTATAACGGTAGAAAGGGGACTGAGGCAGAACACGCTCGTGATCAAACATGCAGCACACTGCACGTTAGAATTACACAAAGGATGATGAAATCACAGGCCATGTAACAATATCCAGGAAGAAATTGATGATCCTAAAGTAGAAAATAATGATTTAGGACAACATCTGCAGGAGGGATATCAACGTCTGAAAAGGGTGTTGGATACTTGGAATAGACATTGGAGCGATGAGTATCTTTTGAGCCAATGAGAAAGGTTTTATGGAGCTCAGGCTGCCAGCAACAAATCAGTTATTAACATAGGAGATGTGGTCTTAGTGAAGACCGAACAGCCAAGATCGCAGTGGCCATTAGCTAAAGTGATCTCAACACACCCAGATTCTGAGGGGGTACTGAGACTCATAAAAATAAACTGTAGGGGACATACGAGCTTAAAAACTATTGATAAACTGGTACCCCTTGAGTTAGCAGCCACTCCTGATCTAGGGGACGGTGAAGATCAAAAAGGTCAAGAGGCGCGACCCAGAAGGGCCACACCACAGGGTTCTCGAGAACTATGGAGGGAACTCTAGGCTAAGGGTCATATTACATGATACATCGTATCATTTTCCGCCGGCCCCAAAACTGTGGGAAATTTTTTCCTCCAGGGCAGTTGCGCTCTCTACTTTTATTATAGTTATCCCTGGTTAAAGGCAGAGGAAAACTTGAGACCGTTGTTAACAGTTCAATCGGTTTTTATAACCCAGAAATTATGTTCTCTTTAATAATTCTTGTTACTGATAAATTAAATGCTACTGCGTTTAACCCTCGTGGACAACTATATATTGTAAATACATGTAATTATATGGAATTTTCCACTCACTTAAACTGCGTCTGCGCGTTAGATGACGTGGCGAGATGGGAAAGATTCTCGTGTTAAGCAGATGTGGAATTAAGATATTTACACAGTTTAAGGGAATATTTGGTTTAACTTTAGTTTAAGTAAAACTAAAATTAATTTGTTAGATTTTCCCTGTACATATCATGATGTACTCTAACTGTATTTAGTACTGTAATTAATTAATAGTTGGCAACCTACCATTCTATGAGGGATGTAGATCCTGCCACACACGGCACTCTGTTCCTAGTCATACTCAAGCTAGCACGGTTGTACATATGCACCTTAAGGACGCTTGCTTGCTCAAGTAATTACACTAAGCAGCCCATCGTCATCGGTTATCGATCACTCCCTCTTCACTAGCTAAGTAACCTTTACGAATTGGCCAATTCAAGGTGAGATTAGCTATGAGATAGAAGAGAAATATTTATTGTTGGTGAGTTAAGGTTGTGTTTCACCTAACTCTATGAGACATGTTTGATTTACTTTAAGACAACTTTATGGAAGAGTAACGACCTACGAGTTGTTTACCAGACATTTCTTACATAGCAGTACCGCGACAGGGATACCGACTTGTATACATTGAATATTTTTCACATGTTTGGTGCCCAGAAAGAGGGCCCGGATTTGTTTACCATAACCTCTAAATATTTTTCACAACCGCCGAAAAACTCAGTATAATATCTGATAATTAAGAAAGTATTGGTTTAAGCAACAACTAAATGGAACAAACACCTCCAGCCAATTAGAATCTGGGCGGGAACAGTATTGCCAGACATGTATGGTCAGATTAATTGGTATGATGTATACTGTCTGCCATTCCATTACCAGCCAACTCCACTTACTCGTTCACAGTCAACTGAGGACACCTGCTTAGATAAATTTATTCCTGAATAGGACAGAATATATAAATTTCAATATCTGGAGTATGTGTACAGTCAGGGAAAGTTCCGCATTACCCACTGCTCGGAGCATTGGCGGTCGACAAATATTCATGAAGCAGCCGCCAGACCCCATATGTCTGGTAACTGTGAGTGGGAGGGAGGGTGGCCGGGGGTGGGAGGATTTGGAGAGTTGCTCACGTCACAGTATTAATAGCCAATGATAATGCGTCTAACGTATTCTCAAAGTGCAATAGCGGTATGTTGTTTGTATGGTTTCATACTGTTCTCTGAGTCTGTCTACATTACTGCATATATATAGTACTTGTTTACTGTCAGAGGTATGCTTCTTTGCCTTTGTTTTGAAATGTTCTACAGGAATGATAGTTACAAAGACTGGTCTTATAATCAGGACTCCCTGTGTCATTCTGTCTAAAGGAAATGTCTGTTAATCGCTCATATAGATTTTTTTCATCTTATTATTACACACTACCCTAGACTCTTAAGTTCGAGATGAATGGTTACCAGAATAACACTGGAAATGTTTGCTGGCGGATGTTTATAGTGGGATGACAGAGGATAAGCAATTAAATTCACAATAATTTTCATATATATATATATATATATATATATATATATATATATATATATATATATATATATATATATATATATATATATATATATATATATATATATATATATATATATATATATATATATAGATATATGGAGCCTCTGTGGTACAGTGGTAAAGTGTGCGTTTTCGTACACTAAAGAACGAGGGTTTGCTCCCCGCCAGGATAAAAAAACTTCAGAAGTGTTCTTCTAGCCACGTACTGCATTGGCGGACAGAAGGGGTGCTGTGGTTGAACCAGTCGCATACTATAAAGTATGCTTGCACCCAGTCGGCTTGCGCAGGCCGATTACACTTGGTTCATACACATCCAAAGCCATTCCAACACAGCAGTTACACTTACAAGCACTTCTCGCCCTAGACAGCCTAAGCCACTTGGTAGAGATACATAGGAGGTATCGTCCCCACTTCGGCAGGGATAGGCCGGTCCTGCAGTGGACACTCAAGCAGCTGATGAGATT
>NC_137009.1:21627100-21654779 GCF_032717465.1 Coenobita brevimanus
TTAAACATTCGGAAACATTCATCTCACCTCCTAACATCATAAGTTGAATGTTTACTAATCGATCTCTACATGTTATACCATCACAGGAAAGAGAATTTTATTAGCTTTCGAATGCCGGAGGTCCCAGTTTGATACGAGGTATGGTGTTCGAGTACAGTAATAAGCGAAAAAGTAAAACCGACTTCCGACAGACAACAGCTTTTTTTTCGGGGAGCTCTTGCGAAAAATTTTCACTCCACTGTTATGTTTTTATTTTATCATTTTTAACTATCTATGAATGAACGGCCATTGGTCTTGTCAGAACGGACGTGAGTGGTGGGTATGTATTCCAGACGCCATAATGGCAGTTTATATTATGTAAATAGGGGAGTGATTATAATATGACCAGAAACAACATTTATTTGGCTCATGTTAATAAGGAATACCAATACGAATATAAATGCAGCCAAAATGACAAAAGATATATTGAAAGTTGTCGCAGTTATAGTTATCATACATCAGCCACCCTAAGTATACCTTTACGAGTGAAACATTAGCTGTGTCTCATGGATAACAGCTTCAGTGCCTTTATAAATCACTGAAAATATTGAATCGCGAGACGCAGAAATTAATATAGACTCTTATCGTTATCAGCGCCCCTATCACTATCCCCCACTATATCGGATACTTCTCCCGACCCAACCGGCCCCTCTTTTTACATCAGTAAACAAGCTGGCAAAGGGCCGGTCGGTGTATGTCGTCACTCAGAACGCAAGTATAATAATAATAATAATAATAATAATAATAATAATAGGTATTATTATTATTATTATTATTATTATTATTATTATTACCTCTATTAACATTAATAACAATAATAATTATACTAAAACAGAATTTTGTTTCGCATACGTGAGGTTCACAGCTTGGCCAGCTGGATTCAGTAGGAACAAAGTCCTTTAGGATTCGGAGCAATGAAGCACACTTGGTGACAAACCACCGGGTATGATGAATTATGAAATACACCAATATGTTATGGAATATACATCATCCATATAATGGAAACATATACGGATAGATATTCTGATAAACAATGGAACATGAGAGATGTGATGATGTGATATGAGAGAGAGAGAGAGAGAGAGAGAGAGAGAGAGAGAGAGAGAGACTGGGGTGGTGTATACTGAGTCATTGCCAGGGCTGGTCGCCGACATCCCTGTCATTTTGGCTGTATTTATATTCGTATTGGTATTCCTTATTAACATGAGCCAAATAAATGTTGTTTCTGGTCATATTATAATCACTCCATATTTACATAATATAAACTGCCATTATGGCGTCTGGAATACATACCCACCACTCACGTCCGTTCTGACAAGACCAATGGCCGTTCATTCATAGATAGTTACGCTACTACTGCGATGTTGCCACATCTTGACAGGAGGTAACACAGGGGGTATAGGAACTCTTTGAGGCAACTGTACCTTGGTTATGGGAGCCCTGATTGATCTCGGTGCCGGGCTATGATGCTTAAATCAAGTTATGCTAGTATCAATAGACACTCAATTCCTGCTCGGCCGTTTTCACTGTTGCCCTGGTACAATGCTTATTCCACCTGTCTTTATATTAACACTATCAGGCCTTATTCTAGGCTCCCTGAGCACAGCATAACTCACTGCCCAGCCCTAGTGTCACTGTATCACTGTTGCCCTAGTGTCACTGTATCACTGTTGCCCTAGTGTCACTGTATCACTGTTACTGTACTTTCAATGTCATTCACTATCGGGACTGGGTGTGGTGGCGGTAAGGGTAAAGGGGTGGCAGGAAACTGCTCAGCCCAGCTACTGACGGGGCTGAGTTCCACCAGGGGCCTCCGTATCCAGGGACCACGGAATCACTGGTAGGGGTGTCCTCTCTCATCAAGGGCTGTGTGTGGCGAAGGGCCCCGCACTGTTGAAGCTTGGAACTGGAGTCTGGTCCTCGGGACTGGGGCCGAAGAGCTGCCTGAAATGCTCACTCAGGCACCTGATGGAGGATGAGGGTCTCTGGCATCGGAGTGTGGGGATGTCCTAGGGGCAGTCACGGGGTTCCATGGGCTGCGGTCTCCGGTGGTTGGGGACACCATCAGGAACTGGCTGCAGCATCGGCCTTCGTTGGGGTCCGTCCAGCAGGGCACCTCAGGGACTGGCTAAAGGGAGAAGAGCTCAGTAGGAGCTATGGGGCCTCTCCAGCAATCCTTGGGGCTGGGACCTCTCTCCTGAAGGTCATCTCTTGGTGGGGGTGTGAATACTGGCTGTCTCCTGCCGTAGGGCCTGGATACTGGCCGTGGCCTTCTAGGGGCGTGGCTACCAGCCATCGCAGGGGCCCGGCTACTGGCCGTGGCCTGTGTGTGGGAGCGGCTGCAGGCCACCTCCTGAAGAGGAAATGAGTGGCTACCGACCGTCTCAAGGGAACCTTCCGAGAGGCTACCGGCTGTCTCCTGACGAAGGTGGGAGCGGCTACCGGCTGTCTCCTGACGAAGGTGGGAGCGGCTACCAGCCGTCTCCTGAACGAGGTTTGAGCAGCTACTGGCCATCTTGGGGGCACCTTCTGAGTGGCTACTGGCCATCTCTTGATGAAAACGGGAGCGGCTACCAGCCGTCTCCTGGTTGCCTCCGGAATGACCACTGGTCATCTCCCGAAGGAGGGTCGAGTGACTATAGGCCGTCTCAAGGGCACCTTCCGAGCAGCTGTCTCCTGAAGGAGGGTTGAGCAGCTACAGGTCATCTGTAGGGCACCTTCAGAGTGGCTACTGGCCATCTCCTGTTTGCCTCCTGAGTGGCTGCAGGCCATCTCCTGAAGGAGGTTTGAGCAGCTACAGGCCGTCTCGCAAAGGGCGTGGCTACCGGCCGTAGCAGGGGTGCTGCCTTGAGCTATAGGAGTAGCTCCACCCCGATCCAGTCGGGGGTTAGCTCGCCAGAAGGGTAGTCTCTTTTACCTGCTTTGGTGGCAGCAGGCGAGTTCCGGGTCATAGGGACGCGTGGCCCAGGCAGACTTATGTCCCTGTTACCCAGAGTCGGGTCGCATTCTATTTGCCCCTCCGTAGGCTCCTTCTGGGGGTGTTGAGATGCCCTCGACAATGATGTTCGGCATTTTGCCACCGTCGTTGGGGAAAAAGTCACGTCCCCGTGACTAGAGGTGATAGACTTTGGTGTCATAGGTGTGGTACACTGGTTGCAGGTGTGGTCGTACTTTTTCTCATTAACTATCATCAGCCGAAACGTCAATTGCCTCAGAGAGGGAAGAATGTTACAATGGACAAGCGGTTTTGGTTACGCAAATATTTAATAAGTAAGACTAACTGACGTCTGGTATATTTTACAACACATTTTAAAATGGTATGATACAATGGGGTCAGACACTGGAGATATGATAATGGAATGTTGTGGGTAACTGGGGGAGTTTTAAGGTAACCCTGTCAGCATCGAGGTGGACCACCCACCACCCTATCGCCCTGTGCCAGCTGCCCTACAATAATATGTGGTATAGTGACAATGGTGAATGTTTTACTAGAGATCTGGTGTTTGAGCCTGAATTACCCTGCAAAGTTAAAGGCTATGTTCAAACTAATGTATTATATTCCGCTATTGCACTGCATATCTGACTGAATAACATTTAGAAGTAAGGACTTATTGTGTACTGATCATTAAATGCCTAATTGCCATATCATTAAACTATAAATATCACTATTACATGGCGCAGTGGACAATATTATAATGCACACTTCATGCTGATAATAAAGATATGTTTATGAGCATTGGTGGAAAACACACACACACACACACACACACAAGGCACCGAGGAGAGCAAACGTGGCTCGTCACCACTTCAAACCTGGTCAACTTGGCCAGTGGCATTACCTAAGTTAGTTTCTTTATATGAGTCAAGCTCTGTACCAGCTTAGACTAAATGGTGTTCTAATATAAAAAGAAAAAAATAAGAAGCAGTTTTAAGCAGACCTTTTTCAAACAGGCCTTTGGTTCCGTCTTCCTCACATAAAAAAAAAAAACAGAAAGGAAATCAAAGTAGTGAGAGAATGCGCACAGTCAGCTGATCGTTTGTTTAGTCTACAACTGCCCAGAGAATGTAAGTACTATATGTGCTTTTAGTACTGCAAAATGACCACATACTTTAGTAAAGCAAATTTGGAAAAGAAAAGGGATAAAGGTAGAAACCAGGATGATGATTTCTACTAAGAACTGGTTTAAATAGAGACTCACAATAAACTGGTGGAACGAGTCCACAGGCTAGAGTTGGCTTTTCAAAATGAGTGTTGAAATTAAGAAACAGATGCACTTGCAAAGGGAAGAAATAGAAAAATTAGGAAAGGAAATCAACAAGAAAGACACAACAATAGATGTATTAAGTATAGAAGTGTGAACACTTAGGAGGAAAATTAGTGAAATGGCAAGTACAGTAGTCAACCACGAGAGTATTATGGAAGAGTTCAAAAATGATACAGAGACAATTAGGCAAGTAAGCAGTCTGATAGACCAGAGCAGTGATACTGAGGAGAATATAACACAGGTGAATGAAGCGCTGCAAAGGTATAAAAATGATGTGGAAACCACTTATGATGAAATGGTGAAAGTAAAAAAGGACTTAGAAATAAGGGTGAAGAAAAAAGCATTAAAAAGGAAATGAAAAGAATAATCCAAAACAATCCTAAGTTAGAGATTCAGTAGATATCAACAAATCTATAGTAATCATTGGTATAGAAGACAAGTAAAAAACAAGATCTCAAGAGACAAAAAGGAGATGGCAAATGTAATGAGCATATTGAAAGAAGTATCAGAGGAAATCTGTAGTAAAGACATAGAGGAACACAAAAGGTTAGGGAAATACGAAAGAAGCAACTCAAGACCCCTAAAGGTAACCTTCCAGAGTGTAAACACCGTGGAGGAGATACTAAAAAATGCAAAGAATCTTATGGAGAAAGAGGAGTTCAAAAAGTTATGGATAAAAAGATGCCTAACACAAGAGGAACTGGAATTACTGAAAGAGAAGAGGGAGGAAGCAAAAACAAAAAATGAGGGAAGAACAGAGGAGAAGAAGAATACATTTTTTTTACAAAGTAATAGGATTGGAGGTACGAAAATGGTACATAAACAGGAGGGAATAAAAATGAGGAAGGTAGTAGAACCAAGTCATGACAAGTTTATAAACAGGTTGATTAAGTTGATGTACTCAAATGTGGATGGAATGGTATCCAAATTATTAGAGATGAATGATTATCTCAGAGAAAATGAACCACATATAATATGCCTAACTGAAACAAAATTAACACGAAGGATATCAAATGACATCCTAAACTTAGAGGAATATAATATATGGAGAAGAGATAGGAACTTAAAAAAAGGAGGAGGAATTATAATATTAACTAAGAAGAATCTAAAAGTCAAAGAAATAGAACTAGATATACCCCCAGAAGTAGAAGTGATTGCAGTAGAAATCAATACATCTGAAGGGAAAGTGATTGTAGCCAAGTTGTAAATGCCACCCAGATCAAACACATGGGAAAGAGATGAATATGACGACATGGCATAGAATACAGTTAAGAGTTTAAGAGCATTACTACATAAAATGGAAGAGAAATCGGAAAGAATTATACTAACTGGAGATTTTAATACAAATATAAACTGGAATGCTCTAGATATAATAAGCCAAGATCTCATATTTACTAGGCAAGAAAACGATATTGACAATTCAATATATCACCCTCCTTACGGCAAAAACGACCATGTTGTACTAAATTGCAACTTCTGGATAGCATATGACATAGTTAACAGCTATGAAAGTTACAAAAAGACCTTAAACTATAAAAAGGGAAACTATCATGACCTAAATAAGTACTTCTTAGAAATTAATTGAGAAAAGGAGCTTAGAGGAAAAGATTTAAATGCTATATATAAAAAATTCTGTGAACTTTATGAAACAGGAGTCCAGAAGTACATCCCACAGCACAAGGAAGCAGAAAAGAAAATAAAGAAATGGTTCGATATAGAATGTAAAAAATCAAAAGAAACAAGAGATTTGTTGTGGAATAGATACAAAAGACACAATAGTGAAAGGGCGTATAACAATTACAAACAGGCAAGAAACGATTATACAAGAATAAGGAGGAAAGCTCAAAAACAGTTTGAGGAGGATATCATAAATAAAAGTAGTGATCAACCGAAGCTATTTTACAGCTACATAAGAAGCAAAACCAAAGTAAAAGATAAAATACAATCCACTACGGACGAGGGAATCACCTATACACAAGAGAAGGATATTTGTGAAGCACTAAACAAGAATTTCCAATCAGTTTTTAAAGAGGAAAAACATTTTGAGAGGGATTATGTGGATCATGCATGCCCACACATACTACCAGATATACAAACATCAGAAAAAGTAATACAGGACGAGCTAAGTAAATTAGACAAAGGAAAAGGAAGTGGTCCTGATGAAATTTCATGTTGGGTGATACGTGAATGTGCAAAGGAGTTAAGTAAACCATTATTTTTAATTTTCAAGAAATCCTTGAGTCAAGGCAAACTACCCGACTTTTGGAAGAAAGCCAACATTGTTCCCTTATTCTAGAAAGGGAATAGACAAAATCCACTCAACTACCGACCAGTATCACTAACCAGTGTTGTAAGTAATTTATTAGAAAAGCTTATAAGAAAAGCTTGGGTAAATCATCTAGAAGAATGCAATATGATTACAGAAAGACAGTTTGGTTTCAGAAAAGGAAAATCATGTTTTACTAATCTGTTGAGCTACTATCACAGAGTAACACACATTACAGGAAAGAGAAGGATGGGTGGACCATATCTATTTAGATTTCAAGAAAGCATTTGACACAGTACCACACCAAAGACTTTTATGGAAACTGTACCTTCAAGGAGGAATTCGAGGCAAACTGTATTGTTGGATGCAAGATTTTCTCATAAAAAGAGAAATGAGAACAGTACTAAGGGGATATTACTCATCATGGAAAGAAGTGACTAGTGGAGTACCAAAGGGCTCAGTGCTGGCACCAATCATGTTTTTAGTGTATATAAATGATATAGAGAGTAACACTGGAAATGAAAGCTATCTAAATATGTTTGCAGATGATGCAAAAATACAAAGGAGAATTACTAACACAGACTCTTGTAAAGAGCTACAAGAAGAATTAAATAAACTTCATGAATGGAGTAATACATGGCAAATGGAATTCAATGTGGGCAAGTGTCATGTAATCAAGTTTGGTAAAAGTAGAAAAAGACCTGATTGGGATTAAACGTTAGGAAATAATACCCAACACACATCAGAAAGAGAGAAGGACCTAGGTGTGATTATCAATAACAGACTATCTCCGGCTGACCACATCAGTGAGAAGGTACGGAACATGTATACTAGGGTGGAGTGAAAATATGCATTTTTATCACTTTTTTGAAAATCTTCAATGGGTAGTGTCCAGTTGCTGTCAAATGACATCAACATATCGTGTTTCAAATTTGAACTCCCACACGCAATATCTGCAGGTGCCTTTTTTCACTTAAAGTTTTGTAATTTAGCTGAAAAATGCTTTTTTTTCTACATGTTTTTTGTTATGCATTTTCTCAATATAGCATAAGCGGGTAGTGTGCATTTGCTGCCATATGTAATCAAGAAACTATGTTTTCAATCTGAATTATCTTGGGGAATATCTTCAGGTGCCTCTATTCATGTTTTTTCATCCATAAAATGTCATTTTTTGTAATTATGTAAGAATATGCAGCATGCAGGTATTTTTCACCAAAATTTTATAGGAACACAATTTTTATTTCGTAAAGTTTATTTTTACAGTACAGTTACATTCTACCGATACAGCTCTTCGCTTATATTAACCTGCAGATAAGCCGTTGCGGTCAACATAACCCAGAACTCACCACGAGGAGGTGGCTGTATGTCGAGTTCCACCCATGCCCAACCCATCCACCCAACCATATTGAGCATTAGCTTTTATTCACTGCAAACTAACAACTATATTTCATTGTGCAATGTGCATACCGTGATTTGGTCTCAAACTTGGGAATTTTTGATCTGGATGCTAGTTTTGCTCGAATGAATCCATCTCTTGCCTCTTCTCCACAAACTGATGATGATGCTTCTGTAACTAATTTGATTAATCTTTTCTACTGCCTGCGAATGACATGGGAACCTTTCAAAATTCAGCTTACTCTTTTCGTTTATCTGTCTATCAATGAACTCATCTGAATATTGAGCTGTCAAAGGAGGTTCTGTCACATCAGATTTATTCCAGTCAATCATGTGTGTGTAGTCATTACTTGAGAAATTCAATTTGGGTATTGTGAACTGACGTATTTGTTTTCTTTCAGTGCTCCTTGCTTTCTTGATACGACGCCATCCAAGCTCTCTAATGTAGTTACGATCATCTTGGAACATTGTGATGATTATGTTTTCTGGATGGGCAAAGAAAGCATTACGCTGAATTACAGGTTTAATTATCTTCTGTATTGCTTCAGGGAGTTTGTTGAACAGTACCAGAGTTTTATGGACATTCTTAGCCCCATCAACAGCTAGGCAATATGACTTGATATTGAACCACATTGGCACGTAGAATTTCATCACAAAAGTGGCTAAGGCTACTAAGGTGTCTGATGGCTTAGTCATTGAGACATATAACCTTAGAATTCTACTTGCAGTTGTGAGCCATCGAGAATGTGATATTTTTCCAGGCTGACGGGCTGCTAAACTTTCAGTAACTTGCCCTGATCCAACAGCAGTACTAATATCATAAAGGTATCTTTGGTCACTGCTTAAATCATTGACTGTCTTTTGATCAAGTTGACACATTTCCAGAGTAATTTTAGAAAATTCTTTTATTGGGAGCTTCTCACAGTCATGAAGTTTTTTCCCAATGTCACCTGTAAAGCCTTGTGGTCCAGTTGTCCTACCATCCATTTCTTGTATCAAATGTCGCAGTGGCAATTCATTCGCATGTAGCTGACATATAAACCAATGAAGTGGTCTTCCAAGTTTGTATTCTAGTATTCTGATTGCACCACCTTTGAGACCAGTATTTACAGCCGTTCCATCACATCCAACAGCCATCAAAGAGTCATTTGGAATACTGTTTTCATCTAGATGTCTTAAAATTCCTTGTGCTATATTCTTGGCAGTTCCTCTACCAACAGCAAAATGACCTAGGTATGTTGCATCTGGTTCAGTGATTAAGGCAATATGCTCTTCGCTGACAGTTTTCATGTGATAATTTGAGCCTATTTTCTCATTTACCAGTGTATGATCTTTTCGTCCATCAAAGTAAATGCTCTTTATTTCTGTTTTCTTTGTGAATGTTGCTTTCTTCAGTTCTTTTCTACCTAGAGACCGACTTCGTCGAACTTTACTGCGATCGATAATGTGTTTGCTGGCTCCTTGTGATACAATGCCATAATCTTCCAAAACCGAGGTTGAAATCAATGCTGCTGCTCTGTCTGACACTCCTGTTCTATCACATGCTTGGGCTAAGTTAGATAATTTTCTTTTACTCGTACTGGCTGCATGTTTCTTCTTTTGTTCTCCCTCCTTCCACTGCTTCTTTAAAGGTGGAATATACTCTGTGTCTGAAGATGTTGCATCACTACAGGATGATGTGTGATCAGATATTTCAGTATTTGCTGGTTCCTTATCAAGTTTTCTTGCTTTCAATACTTTTCTTTTTCTTTCTTGTCTCTTCATTAACATACGTGTAGTTTGTGCATCAACTCCACCGATGACCATTTTTCGATTTGTTCGCTGGTCAACGATGAAGTCTCTCTCCAGTAATGGGATTTTGTAGGCTTTTTCACATGAGCAGAGTTGGAAATCCTCACACTTGCACGATGAAATATCAAATAATTTACCTGAATCACTTTTAAACTTCTCAAGTTTTTCTTTGAATGATTTGGTGTCTTTCTTGCCTTTGTAGTTCTTCTTTAAATTCCGATGTTTCACATGATAGGCTTTTATCATGTCTATTATTCGTTTCCATGACAGTGTGGGAATGGATGCTTTGGCATAAATGTTTACAAGCTTCTTAGCAACATTAGCTGCAACACTGCCAACTGCAGGATCCTTATTGTTGGAAGAATGTTTCAGTTTCCACCTCTCTTGATTAAAGCATTTCATGATATCACTGTAAGTTGGTAACTGTCTTTCATCAAAGTCACTTGGGTTTCCAAAAATGGGACATGACATCCCTTGCCTGGAACATGAAGTACTTGGCTTTGATCTATAAGAATCCTGCATTGTGAGTAAGAGCGGGGTACAACCACTACAGATCCACAACAGAACCACAAGTCCTGACTCAGTTACTCAATTAGGTGTTAATGGGAGTCACGGTCAGATTTGCCAGTTATGGTATCAAGCACTTTTTCTTCTCTGAGAAGGCTGCACCTGAAAAATTAACATTTTACTACCTCAGTCCTGTTTTCGATATAAATCGGTTCTGAGAAGCAATATTCATATATGAGCGGTAAATTTATACTAATAATGGATATTTCAAGCAAAATGTGATTAATTGAGGCACCTGAAGCTATCATCTGTTGTCATTGTAACTTCAAGATAGTTATTATGATGTCTTTTGTTATCTAATTCACACTATCCATAACCAATTTTCACATAAAGATGTTGATAAATGAAAATTACATTTATACATATATTTCACATATCGTGAATAAAGTAGCGCTGCGGAGGCACCTCAAGATATTATCCGATTAGTGTTAAACTTCAGGAGAAGTCTTTTGGAGTCATATTGCAACTACTGAACAGTACCCATAAGAACTTTTCAAAAAAAAATATTTTCACTCCACCCTAATGTATACACTGCTTCCAAATATGAGAATAGCATTCACATACATAAATGAGGACATGCTAAGAAAGATAATAGCATCATTCATCCGACCAACTCCTGGAGTATGCATCAGTAGTCTGGAGTCCTTATCTCAAAATATACATAGACAAGATTGAAAAAGTTCAAAGGACCACTACAAGATGGGTACCAAGCTTAAGGGATCTAAACTCTGAAGAAAGACTAAATAAACTGAATCTACCAACACTACAGGAAAGAAGGAAAAGAGGTGACATGATTATGCTATATAAATGCATATCAGGGAAGGAGAAAATATACATAAATGATTACTTAACCTATGGGGAAGCATCAGCAAGAGGACACTGCAAAAAACTGCATAAGAAGGGAGGTGATAAAGACGTAAGGAAATTTAGTTTTTAAATAGAGCAATTAATCAGTGGAATTCACTACCGAATAAAACAGTGTTTGCCAAAACAATTCACAAATTTAAGGATATGTATGATAAATATGGTTTAAGACACGGGACAGTACGACCTTGACTCATTCCTGTAAAGATATAATTAGGTAAGAATAATTAGGTAAGAACACACACACACACACACCAGGCGCCGAGCAAAGTGGACGGACGTCAACACCACTCCTTACCTGGCCAAGCCTGGCCAAAGGTTATACCTAAATTAGTATCTTTATATGAGTCAAGCTCTGTACCAGGTGAGACTAAACTGTGTCCTAATATAATAAGAAGTTATAAGTAAGACTGTTGTTCAGATAGTAAAGAAAACAAAGTAAACAGAAAGGCACAAGATCAGCTGATCACTTGTTTAGTCTGTGACTCTGTGCCAGGGAATGTTCTGTAGATAGAATGTGTGCTCTTAGTACTGCATGATCGCCTACTTCAGTAAAGCAAATTTAGAAAAGAAAAGGGATAAAGCTAGAAAGCAGGATGACGATTTCTACCAAAAACTGGTTGAAATGGAGACTTGCAATAAACTGGTGGAATGAGTAGGCACATTAGAGATGGCTTTTTGGAATGAAACTGATGAAATTAAGAAACAGTTGCACTGGCAGAAGGAAGAAATAGAAAATCAGGAAAAGAAGTCAACAAGAAAGACACAACAATAGATGAGCTGACAGTAGAGGTGGGTTCACTTAGGAGGAAAATTAGTGAAATGGCAGGTACAGTAGTCAACCACGAGAGTATTATGGAAGAGTTTAGAAATGATACAGAGACAATTAGGCATGCAAGCAATCCGATAGATGAAAGCAGTGATTTTGAGGAGAAGATAACACAGGTGAATGAAACGGTGCAAAGCTACAAAAATGATGTGGAAACCACATATGCTGAAATGGTGAAAGTAAAGAAAGACTTAGAAACAAGGGTGGAAGAAAAAAGCATTAAAAAGGAAGTGAAAAGATCAATCCAAAACAACCCTAAATTGGTCAGAGATTCAGTAGATATCAACAAATCTATAGTAATCACTGTTATAGAAGAGGAAGAAGTAAGAAACAAGATTCGAGAGACAAATAGGAGATGGCAAATGTAATGAGCATATTGAAGGAAGTATCAGAGGAAATCTGTAATAAAGACATAGAGGAACACAAAAGGTTAGGGAAATACGAGAGAAATAAGTGAAGGCCCCTAAAGGTAACCTTCCAGAGTGTAAATACTGTGGAGGAGATACTAAAAAATACAAAGCAACTCATGGAAAAAGAGGATTTCAAAAATGTATGGATAAAAAAATGTCTAACTCAAGAAGAGCTGGAATTACTAGAAGAGAAGAGGGAGGAAGCAAAAACAAAGAATGAGGGAAGATCAGAGGAGGAGAAGTTTAAAATTTTTTTATAAAGTAATCGGACTGCAGGTTCGAAAGTGGTACATAAACAGGAGGGAATAAAATGATGGAAGGTATGAGAACCAAGTCATGACCAACTTTCGCTCTGTTGAGCACCACCTCTCCTTCTCTAAACCTCATCTTTTTCTAACTGCAACTCAGCTGTCTGAGGCAACTGACAGCAGAACCTTTTCTGTTTCCTCCTGCTTTCTCTATACTCATTTCAAAGCCAAAGGTGGCTGTTGTGTATATATATGGAACAACTTACTCGTATCTTGCTGTTGTGTATATATATGGAACAACTTATCTTGCTGTTGTGATCCTGAACTCGATTCTTCTGAATTCTCTACGCTCTGGCTTCGGCTTTCCTGTCATTCTCAGACTAAATATATGTGCACTGTTTACTTATCTCCTAATTCTACTAACTATCAAAAATTCTTTGACTATCTTACTTCTACGATGGAACACATTCTATCCATTTCTCCTTTCTCTAAAAACTCCATTCTAGGAGATTTCAATGTTCATCACCACATTTGGCTCTCCTCTCTTTTCTCTGATCCACCTGGTGAACAAGTCTACATCTTTTCTATCCTTAATGACCTAGAGCAGCTTGTACAGCACTCTACCCGTATCCCTGACCTCTTCCTTACAACAAATCCTTCTGCTTACACTGTTAATCATTTCTCTCCGTTGGGCTCCTTCGACCACAACCATATCACCTTAACCTGTCCTATCGCTCCGGTACGTCCTGTGAACCCTCCAAAGGAAAGGTGCCTGTGGCACTTTGGAGCTGTAGATTGGGAGGCCCTCAGGCAGTACTTCTTTGATTTTCCCTGGGATGATTATTCCATGGCCAGGAGCCATCTGAGTGTGCCTTGCGCATTACAGAGGTTATTTGGGCATGGAAGCATACATTCCTTTCTCATATCCTCTGACTAATGCACAAAAGCCTTGGTTTAATCACGCCTGTTCTAATGCTGTCCGCAACAAGGAGAGGGCCTATAAAAGGTACCGGAGCCAACCCACCCCTGAATCACATCTTTTGTACGTTTCTGCCCGGAATCGTGCTAAGTCTGTTCTTCACACTGCTAAAAATAATTTCATCCGTACTAAATGCTCTCAACTCTCCAACTCGAATTCTTCTCGCTCCTCTTGGCACCTTGCCAAAAACCTTTACAACTTTACCTCATCATCCTTCCCTCCTCTTTTCTACTCTGATGGCTCTGTAGCAATTTCGTCTACTGATAAAGCAGATCTCTTCGCTCAGACTTTCTCCTCCAATTCCACCTTAGACGATTCCAGTGCTGTTTCTCCATCACTTTCTCCCTCTGACTTTCTCAGGGCTACATTAAAATTTCTTCAGCTGATTATTTTCTCCCATCACAGGCCTCAATACTAATAAGGCATATGGGCCTGACGGAGTCCCTCTTGTTGTTCTCAAGAACTGTGCTACTGTCCATACACCCTGCCTAGGCAAACTCTCGCCTTTGTCTGTCAACTTGTACCTTTCCTCCTTGCTGGAAGTTTTCTCTCATTCAGCCACTCCCAAAGAAGGATGACCATTCCCAACTTTCTAACATCCTGTATCTCAAAAGTTTTTGAGTCAATTCTAAATAGAAAAATTTTAAAGCATCTTTCCTATCACAACCTTCTTTCTGATCGTCAGTATGGGATCCGTCAGGGATGCTCCACAGGCGAGCTTCTCATCTACCTTTCAGACTCCTGGCCATCCTTCTATCGGGATTTTGCCGATAGCTTTGCCATTGCACTTGACATCTCAAAGGCTTTTGATCGAGTCTGGCCCTCTTACGGTTTCTATCCTTCTATCTGTGCCTTCGTCTCTAGCTTCCTTTCTGGTCGTTCTACAGCCGCTGTTGTAGACGGCCATCGTTTCGTCTCCTAGATCTATCAATAGTGGTGTTCCTCAGGGCTCTGTCCTATCACCTTTTGTTCATCAGTGACCTTCTAAGCTGTACATCTAACTCTATCCACTCATACGCTGATGACTCCACCCTTCACCTTTCCATTCAGTTCCCGCAACGTCCATCTCAGCAGTTAATTCAACGAACAAGGGATGAGGCTATGGCACACCTAATGTATGAATTGGCCCGTATCTCTGACTGGGGTAAAAATGAACTAGTTGTTTTTAATGCATCAAAGACTCATTTTTTACACCTATCAACCCGACAAAATCTTCAGTTATACGCAATAATGTTTAATAATATTCAGTTTGATCCTGCATCATCCTTGAACATGCTTGGGGTTTCATTTACTCGGGACTTATCTTGGAAAGATCATATAACATGTCTTGTAAAATCTGCTTCTAGGAGATTAGGTGTGCTAAACCGACTCCATTCCTTCTTTACCCCTACACAATTTTTGACTCTATACAGGGGTTTTATCCGCAACTGTGTGGAGTACAACTCTCATGTGTGGGGAGGCTCCCCATGTACATCACTTCTCAATAGGGTGGAGTCAAAGGCTTTTCGTCTCATTAACTCTCCTTCTTTTACTGACTCCCTTCAACCCCTGTCTCTTCGTCACACTGTTGCATCTTTATCTCTTTCCTATCGTTACTTCAATGGTCACTGCTTCTCCGAACTGTCTGCATGCATTCCTCCACCTCTATGACGGGCACGTAGCACCCGTCTAGCAGCAAACTATCATCCCTTTTCTGCCCAACTCTCTAATGCAAGAGTTAACCGTTACTCCCAGTCCTTCATTTATGCAACAAGTCAACTCTGGAACAATCTCCATCTCTCTGTATTTCCTGCTTCCTATGACCTCCAGTATTTCAAACGCAGTGTGTCCAGGCATCTCCAAATGATCTGATCTTGAATTTGGCTCTCTCTTGTATTTTGTTTTTCTCTTGGAAGGAACAATAATTACGGGCATGCGGCCTTTGGTTCCTTCTTCCTCACATGAAAAAAGTATGTAAATAAGATGATTAAGTTGATGTACTAAAATGTGGATGGAATGGTATCTAAATTATTAGACATGAATGATTATAGCAGAGAATATGAACCACATATAATATACCTAACTGAAACAAAATTAACACCAACGATATCAAATGACACTCTAAACTTAGAGGAATACAATATATTGAGAAGAGATTAGAACTTAAAAAAGGAGGAGGAATTATAATACTAACAAGAAAAATATAAAAGTCAAAGAAATAGAACTAGATATACCCTCACAAGTAGAACTGATTGCAGTAGAGATCAATACATCTGAAGGGAAAGTAATTTAGCCAATTTGTACATGCCACCCAGATCAAACACATGGGAAAGAGGCGAATATGAGAGGATCTGGCAGGGAGTACAATCTCGGTTGTTAAGGGTATTACTACATAGAATGGACGAGAAATTGGAAAGAATTATACTAACTGGAAATTTTAATACAAATATAAATTGGAATATTCTAGCTATAATAAGCCAAGAAAGCTGTTGGGACCAAAAGCTCTCTGATGTCATGCAGTTTTTCCTAATGCAACATATAAGGGAAAGCACCAGAAAAAGAGGACTGGATGCACCCTTAGTGCTAGATCTTATATTTACTAGGCAAAACAATATTGACAATTTAATGTATCACCCTCCATTTGGCAAAAGCGACCATGCAGTACTAAATTCCAACTCCAGGATTGCATATGACATAGTTAACAGCAATGAAAGTTACAAAAAGAGCCTAAATTATAAAGAGAGAAACTATTATGACCTAAAGAAGTACTTCTTAGAAACTGATTGGGAAAAGGAGCTTATAGGACAAGATTTAAATGCTATATATAAAAAATTCCGTGATCTTTATGAAATAGAAGTCCAGAAGTACATTACACAGCACAAAGAAGCAGAAAAGAAAATAAAGAAATGGTTCAATTCAGAATATTAAAAAATCAAAAGAAAAAAGAGATTTGTTGTGGAATAGATACTGAAGACACAATAGTGAGAGCGCATATAACAACTATAAACAGGTAAGAAACGATTATACAAAAATAAAGAGGGAAGCCCAAAAACAGTTTGAGAAGGATATCATAAATAAAAGTAGTGATAAACCGAAGCTATTTTACAGCTACATCAGAAGCAAAACCAAGATAAAAGATAAAATACAATCCATTACGGATGAGGGGATCACCTATACACAAGAGAAAGATATTTGTGAAGCACTAAACAAGAATTTCCAGTCAGTTTGTACAGAAGAAAATAATTTTGAGAGGGATGATATGGAACAGGCATGCCCACACATATTCCCAGATATACAAATATCAGAAAAAGAAATACAGGTGGAGCTAGATAAATTAGTCAAAGGAAAAGCAAATGGTCCTGATGAAATTTCATGCTGGGTGCTACATGAATGTGCAAAGGAGTTAAGTAAACCATTATTTTTAATTTTCAAGGAATCCTTGGGACAAGGTAAACTACCTGATATTTGGAAGAAAGCAAACATTGTTCCCTTATTCAAGAAAGGAAATAGACAAAATCCACTCAGCTACCGACCAGTATCACTAGCCAGTGTTGTAAGCAAGGTATTAGAAAAGCTTATAAGAAAAGCTTGGGTAAATCATCTAGAACACAGTATGATAACAAAAAGATGGTTTGTTTTCAGAAAAGGAAAATCTTGTGTTACTAATCTGTTGAGCTACTATGAAAGAGTAACAGAAACATTACAGAAAAGAGAAGGATGAGTGGATAGCACCTATTTAGATTTTAAGAAAGCATTTGTCAGAGTACAGCACCAAAGACTTTTATGGAAACTGTACCATCAAGGAGGAAATGGAGGCAAAGTGTATTGTCGGATGCAAGATTTTCTCAAAAAAAGAGAAATGAGATCAGTACTAAGGGGAAATTACTCATCATGGAGAGAAGTGACTAGCAGAGTTCCACAGGGCTCAGTGCTGGCACCAATCATGTTTTTAGTGTATATAAATGATATAGATAGCAACATTGGAAATGAAGGCTATCTAAATATGTTTGCCAATGATGCAAAAATACAAAGGTCAATTACTAATGCAGACTCTTGTAAAGAGCTACAAGAAGAATTAAATAAAATTCATGAATGGACCAATACATGGCAAATGGAATTCAATGTGGACAAGTGTCACGTAATTGAGTTTGGTAAAAGTGGAAAAAGACCTGACTGGGATTATAAGTTAGGAAATAAAACCCTACACACACCAGAAAGAGAGAAGGACCTAGGTGTGATTATTAATAACAGACTATCTCCGGCTGACCACATCAGTGAGAAGGTATGGAACATGTATACACTGCTTGCAAATATGAGAAGAGCGTTCACATACATAAATGAAGACATGCTAAGAAAGATAATAGCATCATTCATCCGACCAACCCTGGAGTATGCATCAGTAGTCTGGAGTCCTCATCTCAAAAAACAAATAGATAAGATTGAAAAAGTTCAAAGGGCCGCTACAAGATGGGTACCAAGCTTAAGAGATTTTAACCCGCCCGTCCCGTCGACGTATGGGTACGTTGCAACGATTTGCATTTGCCAGTCCCGGCGACGTACCAGTACGTCGTGCAATTGCAAGGTCCCTAATTTGCACAATTTTCAATTTTCGCGTATGATTTTTCGTATGTATACATGGGACACCTTCCTCTATTCCTCTACAAGATGCCAAGCAGGGACAATGCCTTACACCGCATAACCTCCCCCCTCCCCCTCTCGCGCCATTGTCTTGGCAAAGGACCTGTTACCAGTGACCTGGCTAGTAAAGATATTCAGGGCCAGAGTGATTCCCCAATCGATGACAATGTGGAGGACAATGTTTACATAGCATTAGAAGAAGAAACAGCCAGAAATAATGATCAGGTAATGTGGCAAAAAAAAGGTCAGGTATGGTGATTAGTTAGTGAGTGAAACAATGCTTATAATGCCTTTATTACTGCTTGAAAACCAATATACTCTCATACTACATATACATTCGTACCAAGTAAATAAATAAATACCGTTTATGAGTGGATAAAATAGTTACCGTCCCATAGAACTCGTTTTCTTTCGTGCCAGCATGTTAGAAAACCCAGTCAAGTAAGGAGAAACTCCTACCTGGATTGGGTATTTTAAACCTCAGGTGAGCGATTTCTCTATGAATTTTCGATGTTTCTCACCAAAAGCGAAGGTTTTAGCCAAAAAAAATTTTTTCTCGAAAATACCTCGGGACTGGGGGATGTCGGAGGTGCGGAAAACCTCGGGACATGAAGGGTTAAGCTACGAAGAAAGACTAGAAAAACTTTTATCTGCCTACGCTACGGGAGAGAAGGAAAAGAGGAGACATGACTATGATATATAAATGCATATCAGAGGAGAAAATAGACATAAATGATTACATAACCTATGGAGATACATCAGCAAGAGGACACTGCAAAAGACTGCATAAAAAGAGAGGCGATAAAGACGTAAGGAAATTCGATATCCCAAATAGAGCAATTGATCAGTGGAATGCACCACCGAATGAAATAGTGTGTGTCAAAACAATTCATAAATTTAATGATATGTACGATAAATATGGTTTAAGACACGGGACAGTACGAGTTTGACTCATTCCTGTAAAGATAGTTAGGTAAGAACAATTAGGTAAGAATACACTATCCACCAGTGGCCCATCTCCCTCTCCCCATGCCCCCACCACAACGTGTGATGGCCAGCTACCCCCTCCACACACCACCGACCACTAAAAATATTTACTTATAGCTTCTGACTGTTTAATGTTACACAATGACTGGATACTACCGTCAGAATGATAATATGTATGTTTACAGACCTCACTATCATACAAAAATATTAATATTTTACATCATCCTGCGTTCAGTTCGTGGTGTATAAATCACAATACTATGAAGTAAAACACTGTGTAATGATTTTTATTCGTTATCAAAACAAAACCATTATTTCCAAGACAAACGGATGACGGATGAGTGGTTGAGACAATGCGTGTAGGACTTACTCTCTTGCCCTTGGATGTGGGGAGGGTGGAGGGTAGACGAATGAATGGAAATGAGGGAGGGGTTGAAACTGGGAGTGCAGCGGTGCCACATATACCGAAATGCTTGTCGAGCCGGTTGCTCAAATTTTGCTGGAGACTGTACAGTACCTTTCCTTCTTGTTGGAACTTTACTCTCATTCAACCTATCCCCAAAAAAGGTGACCAATTTCTCCTTTTTAACTATCGCCCAGCTACTCTAATATCTGTATTTCTGAAATTTTTGAATACATTCTTAGAAAAAAAATAAAACACTTTTCTATCATAACCTTCTTATCGCTCACCAGTATGGCGTCCGCGAGGGACGCTCCACTGGCGAGTTTCTCACCTTCCTTTCAAACTCCCAGTCGTCCTCCTTCGCGATTTTGGCAAAAGCTTTGTCATTGTACTTCATATATCTTCAAGGCTTTCGACTGAGTCTGGCATAAGTCTTCAATTTCCAAACTGTCCTCTTATGGTTTCTATCGTTCTGTCAGTACATTCATTTCTAGTTTCCTTTTTGGCCGTTCTATAGGCACTGCTGTAGACAGACACCGTTCTTCTCCTGGAGCTATCAATAGTTGTGTTCCTCAGGAATCTGTCCTATCTCTCCATCTTCTTTGAACATACTTTGTCTTTCATTCTCTAGGTATTATGATTTGCAAGATCATACTACCTCTCTTGAGTGAGAAGGTGACTCCTTGCCATCTTTACCCCTGCAGTGTTATTGACTTTATACACGGGTTTTATTCACCCCTGTGTGGAGTAAACTGTCATATGTGGGGATGCTCCCCACATACAGGTCTTCTCAACAAGGCAGAGGCATAGATATTTCGTCTCATTAACTCTCCTCCTCTCACTGATTACCTTCAGTTTCCGTTTCTATGCCACACTGTTGCATCTTTATCTCTTTTCTATCGCTATTTCAGTGAATGCTGCTCCATTGACCTGTCTGCTTGCTTCCTCCCAGTCTACGGCGGTTGCATTGCATCTGTCTAGCTGCAAATTCTCTAGTCCAAGAGTTAACCGTTATTCTCAGTCCTTCATGTATGTAACACATAAAATGTAGAATTGTCGTTCTCCATCTGTAATTCCTACTGTCTATGACCTCCAGTCTCTAACGCAGTGTGTCCAGGCAATTCGTAATAAATGGCTCTTGAAATTGGTTCTCAGATATGTATTTATTTTCTTGGAGGGAACAATCTTGCAGGCTTCTGGCATTTGGTTCCTTCTTCCTTGCATAAAAAAGAAAAAAAAAAATAGAAATTCGGCATGTTTTATAAGTGTTAGAGGGACGACTTAGACTGTGGATGTGCTAGCAGGTTTAGGAAATGAATATGTGATACGGGATATACACTGATAACGCTGAGAGAGCCGTCCCTTCAGCACATGAGAAAATTTCCAGCAATGGCTAGTAAACTGAGAGAAATTAAAAGATATAGTCTTTCAGTGAAAATTATATTTTCCTGAGGTGTGATGGTAGGTTATGCGATCTTTAATTGTTCCATATATCCTGTGACCTTTACCTACACCTTCAGTCATATGATCTTTAATTGCACCCTTCGCCATGTGATCCTAAGTTGCACCCTCCGTCATGTGATCTCTCACTGCACACTGACAGAAGCAGAAAATGTACCGATTACCTTGAACTCCAAAACATTAACCGATTTTAATACAGGGACACACACCCCTATAAACAACCATACCACCGGCCAATACAGAACCCTCATACCAACACTTCAAACACTGCCTCAGAAAACAACCTACAGACAGCCACTATATGCACACATAGCTAGCCACACGAGTCCACGCCAAGCTGACAGCTATATATACAGTTTATATATATATATATATATATATATATATATATATATATATATATATATATATATATATATTATATATATTATATATATATATATATATATATATATATATATATATATATATATATATATATATATGTGTGTGTGTGTGTGTGTGTGTGTGTGTGTGTGTTATGACTAATGGTTAAAAATTATTATTCAATTTAATCTACATACAAAGTTTAAGTAAAATCCAACTAATGATTTAGGGAGGGTTTGAGGACAGATGCACAGACACACATATAGAAGGGCAACTGTCACTCGAATTTGTCTGAGGATGTTTCCTTTTAAGACTACAGTTTGTGCACACGTTACTAAACTTATCAGAAATATAGCGAAAATTCTAAAGTCTTCATTTCTAAGACAAAGAATCCTCATTAACCCCTACACCGCAGGCTTGTTTACCAATTACTTGCGTGTCCCGGGGTTATTTGGGCTCCGACAGACTCTCAAAAAATATTTGCTAAAAATAAGTTATTAGTCCTAGAATAATAAAATTATATATGCTTATAGCACATACCTTCAGCTTTCTCCTGGAATGATTGTTGAGCCTTCGTCTGTTTCCGTAGGACTTGTGGAGACCTCTGAAGTAGGGTAACTAAGTCTCCACTTTACACTTCCCGACAACCAGTTATATGATTACAACAGCCAGATACAAACACTATAAACACAATACTACCATTTTCAAGTAGCTTGTGTGAAAGCAATGGAAATTACGAGCGCGTCTGATCGCCGCACTTGCGCTAGTTCGCTCTAGGCACTCTGTCATTTATTATTCATAAAACCCTCACACTTTATATTTCTATTACTATATCACACTTATATATATCTGGAGTCTTTCTCCATAAGTTTCCTTCAGTCGTATTATTTTATTGTCACTGAAGTCATTCTATTTTTCAGTCAGTAAAATACGTAGAGAGCCACGGATTCACTCTCACTGTTATAACATAAATTATTTGTACTCATATTCTTATATTATTAATTACTTACATTACTATTTACATTTTCTATTCTATTTTCAATATTTACCCTTCTATTTTACTTACAATATGTTATTCACTGTCACTTTCAGTAAGATGAAACTATAATACACTGTTCAATCATATGAACTGAACATCCATTGCTTTCACCTGCTATTTACACATTATTTACACATTATTTCCAAATAATTCTGCTTCCACACTTGCACTGTTAGAACTGCTTCTGGCTGTGATAATCGAAGAAGCAGGTTACACAGAGGGAACCTGGCATTCAGCACACTGCCAAGAGGTGCATTTATGCTCAGGTGTGCGGCGTGTGGTATGCGCACATACCTGACACCTGCGAATCGCAGCCTTCCTTTTCCCTGTGGCAGGCATTAGCTCAAGTCTGTGCCGATCCATATACGCCCTCTGCTCAAGTCGGTCGGGAAGTGTAACTGGATGGCGCCTTGGAGTTGCTGCTTGCACCTTACCATATTTTTCCAGCAGCTGCTGGACACAAGTCCTGGCGAACAACCTCAGGGAGAAGGACTTGGGTGGCTTTACCTTCATCTTGTACAGGATGAAGGCGTTCAGCATCGTCATATCTATGAGATGCAGAAAAACTTTCCTGTACCACCTAGTATTCTTCCTGAGGCAGTCGATCTCACCAGTCATCATGTCGGACTTGTCCACCAGCCACATGTTTATATTATAGTCCAACACAGCATCAGGTTTCATCACAGGTTTGCCTGGCCTACGGTCGACCTTCCCACTGTCTCTCATCTCTCCCTTATGTACGGTGGTGAGCATGTGCACGACTCTCTTGTCATGCCACCGTATTGCCAGCATCTTCTCAGACTTGCGTAGGTGCACGTCTCCTCGCTGTGAGTTTCCCGCCTCTGGGAATTTGGGGAAGTTGGCACGATTACTTTTCACAGTGCCGCAGGAGCCAATGCCGTGCTCAGAAAGGTATTTGGCAAGTTTCGGTGCTGTATAGTAGTTGTCTGTATACAGCACATGATTCCCACCAAAATACTTTTCTAGGAGCACTTTCACTACACAGCCTGAGAAGCCAAGGGGGTGTGTTTTATCGAGATCGACAGTGCTGGCTGAATATATGACGAAGTCAAGGATGTACCCCGTCTAACAGTCGCACAGTACAAAGAACTTAATTCCAAAGCGATGGCGTTTGCTTGGAATGTACTGGACAAACCGAAGACGTCCTCTGAACAGAACCAAGGACTCATCAATGACAACCTTCTGAAATGGGTGGAAGAATGACATGAACTTATCCTTCATTCTGTTCAGAATCTCCCGGATCTTCCAGAGTGGGTCGGTTTGGGAAGGTACATCATTATCGGCAAAGTGCAGGTTTCCCATTATGTTCCGGAAGCGATCTCTGGCCATGTACTTGTTGAAGGTCGTTGAGGGTAGTAAGGGGTCCATGGACCAGTATTCTTCCAACTCATGCTTCTTGGAGTGTGGCATAAGAAGCATGAGGGCAAAGAACACATACAGCTCCTGCACTCCCAGCATGGTCTACTGTTGCATCTTGGCTGCACCTGTAGCACTAGCAGCACGTTGTGATTCGAACCTGTTGGTCTCATCACATACGTGCTGCATGACTTCGTCATCTAGGAAGGACAAAAGGTAGTCAACACACTCAGCATTTTCGTCCATAGTGAAGGTAGGCTGAACTCCTGACGAGCTCTCATCGAAAACCAGGTTTTCGGGGACAAAATCTGACCCTTCCATCCACGCGAAGGCGTCCAGGATTCCCTGGCGTGGCGGTGGAGGGATGGTGGTGGTGGTGGTGGTGGAGGTTGGCTGAGAGGGAGGCTTATCTCAGTCAAGGTCACTCGCACTGACCCTAGGTTGCCGTACAGCACTAGCAGCCCTTACCCTACTAGCTACACTACTTCTCACTCTCTTAGATCTACCTCTACCTCTACGGCCGGCCTTCACTGTTGATGCTGGTGGTGACTCCGACGACGAAGACTCCGGAGATAACTCAGCTGGCGATGATGACGAGATGAGTAAAGCGGGGCTTGGGGAACGGGGAGGTGAATGCTCTCATGACTCATGGCGGGCTGGGTCACGTGGGGGCATTGCCTTTTCACTCCCTTCCCAAATTCTTGTCCTTCCTGCACTAAAGGCTCCTTTCCCTTGGAGCTAGACACAGATTCACTGGTAGGAGCACTTGTTGTCACTGTTTATGGCGCGAAAACTTCACCCGGCTCATCACACGATTCACCGGAATCGTCAAAATCGCTGTCCATTATTATCATCGACAATTCAGCAAGTTCTCGTGCCACTGCAGAGTCACTGAGGCCTTTCCTGCTTGCCTCAACACTTTTCTTGGGGGTAGAGGTCACGGGGCCCTTTGCAATGGGCGCAGAAGTGGCAGGAATGGCGGGGCACGAGTGCGACATGTTGTCTCTGCAGTGGAGGACAAGGAACTAAATGCCACGGCTTATCTGAGAAGGGAAGGGTTGACAATGACACTTTAGGCTGACTGCTGCTAACTCACAGGCTAATTTTTTATAGGTAGAAAATCTCGGCAATAAATAGAGAAATAGGTAGTTCCAGGTGAATGTAAATGTCAATTAGGATTCTCCCTTCCTTTCTGATATATATTTTTATTACAGACATCGATTACAAGGCATAAATCAAAGGGGAAATTACCGTGGTAATGTAGCGAATGAATGCACGTGAGGTTTTGTCAGGTGATAATTAGGCAATTTCTGGAGTATAACACTATCACTTACCTGTTTTTTTTTTTGTATATATTATTGGGTAAAAATATAGGGCATAGGGCTTATTTCAATGGATGAAATCTGTGGAAAGAGAAGGGGGAAATTTCCGTAGTGCAGCGCGGCGTGGGAGGTGAGAGGAGAGGGTAATGGAGGGCAGGTAGGGAGGGGAGTCACGAAGGGGGTAAATTATCTGAGAAGGGAAGGGTTGACAATGACACTTTAGGCTTACTGCTGCTAACTTACATGCTAATTTTTTATAGGTAGAAAATCTCGGCAATAAATAAAGAAATAGGTAGTTCCAGGTGAATGTAAATGTCAATTAGGATTCTCCCTTCCTTTCTGATATATTTTTTTATTACAGACATCGATTACAAGGCATAAATCAAAGGGGAAATTACCGTGGTAATGTAGCGAATGAATGCACGTGAGGTGTTGTCAGGTGATAATTAGGCAATTTCTGGAGTATAACACTGTCACTTACCTTTTTTTTTTTGGTATATATTATTGGGTAAAAATATAGGGCATAGGGCTTATTTCAATGGGTGAAATCTGTGGAAAGAGAAGGGGGAAATTTCCGTAGCGCAGCGCGGCGTGGGAGGTGAGAGGAGAGGGTAATGGAGGGCAGGTAGGGAGGGGAGTCAGGAAGGGGGTAAAATAGCTAAAATGTCAACAATGGATGGGAGTACAGATGAGATTTGGAGTGCTGACTAGTGTTGGACATTGGCAGGACTGATATATGATACAAGCCACCACTTGAGAGCCCAGGATAATTCAAAATAACACAGAATCACAAAAGTGACGCCCCGCGGTATGATCCATTGTAGCCGAGCGTCACGAAAGTGACGCCCGCGGTTAAGGGGTTAAAAGTCAGAGATGTCTTAAAATATTTCCTCTATATTTACTGTAGAACTGTATGAGTATGACAAACCTGCAGTCCATGTAACAATGAAAATTTGAGAGGCAATTTTTCTTCACTTTACTGTGAAATTGACAGGAAAAAAAAAGCTTTCATAACCAGGATTTACTGATACACTGTCTCTTTTCCTGCCAGACTTTTCTTAATCTTAAATCACGTACTTGTTTTTTTTCATCCTCGCCCTGGGCATTGCTGGTGAGGCTGCTGCTGTTGCTCATGGACGTGATCGCTAACTTCCACAGCTCAACTGGAAAACTGTGAATTCACTTACATTTTGTCACTTTGTCTCGGGGTTCAACCAGCAGTGCCACACAACTGGGGACCTGGATGTAAAGCTGATTGTTGCTAGTCATGTTCGTGGGGAAGGCTGCTGTAATGACCCTGCGTGCAGATGATAACCATTAATCTAAGCTCTTCATCAATCATCGGATGATCATGTCATAAATGAAACTTAGCCCGGTAATTTTACCAGTTTCTTTTTAATGAAAAATATGCGAATTATAAATAAGAGATGATTTGAACTGTCTGTTGATTTCATGGTGCTGTCAGTTGTTCAAAAAGGAAGAATTGTTTTTATATACTGGCCTTGTTCTCTTAATGAAGAGATGGAGCTGCTTTCGAAGGACACCTTCACGTGGTGACACCGATATAGCCAGGTGGCTCAACTACCTTACACCAACATCCCTCAGCTACTTTCCTAACCTCAGAAAGGAGGATGGTAGACTGGAAGAGAAAGGTAAATTAAACCTGCAGCCCACCAAGCTCATGTTTCAGATGAGCCTAGGGTCAAACCAACAAGATAGAATATTTAAGGCCAGCTTTTGAACAAGAGTAGTATTCATCCAACGCTCTAAAATGTCTCTCAGAAACAACTTTCACAACTACGAGAATATAATGACAGGATTGTGACCTCCATACATAACTTCCTAGGATATTTTCTTCACAGTCCATAATTTAGGGATGAACTGTCATGAACCTGATAGCAAATAAATATATGTGAAGTGACTTAGTTTCTTTTATTTTCAAGACCAGATAATCTTTCAATTCGATGACATCATATTTTATTATATTCTTGCCACTTCCAAACAATTTTATTCAACTTTTGAAGGACTTCACCACAACACACACACACACACACACACACACATACACACACACTGCCCTGTGTGTATGTAACTCCTCCTTGAAAAATAAATGTATTGGAGGCAGGCCGACGAGAACCGGTGTCCGGCCTGCACAGAAAGTTTGTGCTGGGTTGTGGTGGGAAAAAGCCAGCATTATACCTGGGAGCATGACATAAAACCATAAATGGAGGCATTCTAGGTACAGTAAAAAAAGTCACTTCATAATCCCCACCCCCCCAGTGTGCAACCAATCTTATCAATTTTTGTGTGACTTTGGCCTTCAGAATTTGATTTTCCTAAAGGTCCATTTGATTTTCCTAAAGGTCGAGTTAAAACTCGTCACAAGGTATAAAATACAAAAGGTTCCTCGCCTTCCAACATGGTGTGTTGGACATAATTAGATCTGACACTGAA
>NC_137009.1:21654879-21925631 GCF_032717465.1 Coenobita brevimanus
CGTATATTGTATATAGCAGGAACATTGTATATCCGTTGTAGAGCTTTATCATGAATCATATTAAAACCTTTTTCTCGTAAATAGAACCATCACACATTCCTGGTAGAGGAGTAGTATACTCCCTGTGAAATCTATAAATACTAATTTAAAAACTGGTCTTCTTATTTAATAAGAACAGGTTAAGGAACACTATGGTTTAATTATGTATAAAACAGCA
Source organism: Coenobita brevimanus (assembly GCF_032717465.1). Lineage (NCBI taxonomy): Eukaryota > Metazoa > Arthropoda > Malacostraca > Decapoda > Coenobitidae > Coenobita > Coenobita brevimanus. Next base: position 21,655,097 of record NC_137009.1, read on the forward strand.
TAAAGCATTGGGTTTCAGTTCTGCTGTATTATAATAATTAAAATTACACTGGATTATCCTATGTATTTCTATGTTTACAACTATTTTGTTACTACGTATGGTTCCTGATTTTCATATTTATTTAATGATGAATAATTTGAAACATATGGCCTACAATACACTCTGCACTGTCTTTCTTTACGAATTATTTAATAATAATAAGTGACATATGATGGACCAGACTGTAAAATGGAAAAGCCTCAAAGTCTTTACACGCTGAGACAGTACTGATACTATCGCCAACAAAAGAAAATACAGAGGAAAAGTGAGAGCACTTTCCTTTTCCTTACCTCCTGATCTAAATTAGTACTGAACAGTGTACCATGCAGTTAGTGTTCATTGATAATACTTATTAACGTTTCTGTATAGCAAATCAGGAGACGATCTGCATATAAATCACAAGTGAAATACTAAACAATGATTATAATTATCGTAAATGCGTTTTAAATGTAAAAAAAAAAAATAATTTTGAAGGTTATATTAATATTTCAATCCTTTATTGTCTCATCAGGAACATAGGGGTAAGGGATGAATTTTTTTCTTTGGGTACACTTATCCAGTCATATTGTGAACGTCAAAGCAAGCTTAGTGAGAAATGATTCAGCTGCATTGCACCTTTGCTTGGGAATAGATGAAATAATTCGGCTAATTAAACAAAAAAAATCACCAGAAAAGCCGTGTTTGGATATTAAATTAACCTATACCTATCCAACTTAGACTTATCCAAACATAACCTATCAAAATACCTAATATCGTCTGGGCCAATGAAGAAGGTGCAACGTTGCCGAGTCTTTTCTCCAGGCACTTGATCCGTCATTGCCAACATGACTGGATGACCAATTATACCCCAACACCCACACCAAAAAAAAAAAAAAAAAAAAAGTGTCCGACACCAGACTGCTTAGTTCCACCCTGAATGCCATTATATGATCAATAAACCGAAATCAATTGGACAAAAACTTATGAGCTACACTCACTTGGAATGTCTTAACCTATTAAACCACCAGATATTCATTTTGCCGAATGCTTACAGCCCATCACAATGAATATTCCCCTGGACTATAAGAAGCCATTTGGCTTGTCCCTTAGTGTTAGTCGCTTGAAACCAACATGACAGTAAGGGACTGGATGATGGCTGTCCCACCTGTCATGTATCGCCTGCTTTTTTAAGTTCCTAATGAAAAATATTTTGTATTAATTAAAAAATAATCTTTTTCCATATTTTTTGCTAAAGTCGAAGAATAATGCTTCAGTTTATCTACAGGGAAGCACTTTCTGAAAGTTTTCTGGTTAATTATAACAACACATAATTACTGACTACATCTTTATCCCCAGTGGATCTTATGACTCCTCAACAGAAACAAATGCATATGGCTGGTATTGTGTGGGTATTAGCTCCTGTTACTGATAATTGTCATGATACATAGATAGTCCATGGATAAGGCTTAAAGTTTAGAAAAGTCATGCTATCACAATTATAATCAGGTCAAAAGGAAGTCCTGGATATTGAAGAATGGGTCCGGTACTGAAAGAGTAGGAAAAAATAACCTACTGCGTACTTACATCTTGACATGAGCTAATTTAATACAATTCATTGGTATTATACTGGACTGAGAAGACTTCACAATTTCATTCGCAAGTACTGGTTATTTACAACTGACCTTTGTGTAAGCTGTGTACGAATATGTACATGAAATCAGCATTTATCTCCTCTCAAGAGGACAAATGCATCTAGGATGCAAATGTCGTTAACTGCTCCAGTGTGACATACATTATTAATTGTTGTATTTTTGCTCTCCAGACTTTCTCATACATCTAGGTGAAACTTGTAGGTATTAAATTTATCATCATTCATCTCTTGATTACATGAGGCTCATTCCTTTTTAAATGATACAATCATAGTAGGAAAGCTATAATAGACATCCCTGCACTGAACTGGTAAACGTTCTATTCCAGATAATTATGAACATAATGAACGCCAATGTTGTCTAAATGAAGAAATGTATCCTGGAATTGTACGGTGCGTGAGGCTTTCATATCCTTCTGTTCCTGAATGGGGGATGGATGCCATGGGAGACATTACAGCTTTGCAACGTGTAGCACGAAAAAGGAGATGGAAATCGTGTAAATCTTTGTTGAGGGTGAATGTATTGGTCTACCACAGTTGCAGAATTAGTCAATTGTCCTGTAGTATTATCAGTTACAGTTCTAATTTTTATTGTTAGATATGTATCCTGTTGTAGCATTTAAGAGAAATCCCTTTGCATTATTAACCAAATTTTTAGTTCCATTATCAATCAGAGGGCTGGCGAAGTAGCAGGTTTCTCCTGTGGATCGAGAGGCCAGGGATCTTGTTTTCTGCCAGCGATGGATCCAACGGTAGACAGTGGAGATGCTAGTGCCAACCTGAATAGCTATATCCATCGCCTCCATCCCTTCCAGCCACAGCCACACGATCTTGTAGCGAGTTTGTAAGGTCACCGGTTGGTTTTTGACAGTTCGCCTTGTCATCTTACATTAGATAATGCCTGCAACCGGAGGAAGTATAATTTATTATTATTATTATTTTTTTTTTTGGGGGGGGGGTTGCTAAACAGATTTGTTACAGTGGTTGAATGAAATTTTATTTCACTGAACACTTGATAGCATTCCTAAACTGAAGGAAATAGGTAACAGGAGCAAAAATGTAATAAAGTATACATCAACACATGGCTGGAGGTAAGCCCTGAAATCCAAAAGGTCTTCCCTATAGTAGTCAACTCTGATCCGCTATGGGTTCATCTGACCATAATTGTATTGCCTGGAATTAGCTGGATTGACCAAAATATGCATGAAATAAAATTAAAGTATTTTCTGTTATTAGATGAACAAAACATTATCAGTCATCAGCTAGAACAAAAATTCTAAACTGTTTCACTGTGATATATCCTTTTTGGAGCTTATTAAAATCGTACTGATGCAACAAGAATAGAGATGACAAACACTCATCATAGTGTAAGGGTTCATTGAGAGGTTTTAATGTATTTAAGGTTTTCAGTGAAATATGTATGTGACGTATGTTATGTCTTTTCAACAAGCATGTTGAGAGCTTCCTGCTTTCATGACTCCTGCTTAAACTTTGTCATAGGTATTAGGAAATATCGCCGAAGATGACAAATACATTGATTGTAAGTGAAAAGAACGAAAAAAAAGAAAACGAGTCTCATGGCAACAAGGAATGGAGATATTTTAACGCTTAAATCATTTGTGCCCAGAGTTTTACATGGACAAGAACTGAAGTCATTTTCGAAAAATTAAGAAAGAGGGAACCTCATGATACGGACCTATATGCTTCGCAACTATGTGCCAATAGGGGGGCTGGGGTTGGTAAGCTTAGTACCCTTCCAGGCAAATCCTTCACACAGGAACCATGGACACTGATGGGTTAACAGAATCCTTATGTAACTGAGGTGGCAGGAGGATCTGTTGCGTATTATACTTCTTTATTCTAACATGGCCAAACATTACCATCTCTCCAGATTGAATTCGAGCTGTAATAATGGATTAACACTATAAAATAATACTAGCTTCGAACAAGTGCAATGGAAAGGATGTTTGATCATAGCATTGTCCCTTTCTGAACAATTACCTATGTGAGAAGACGAAAATCTAGGACAACTTATGGTGAAATACCTATAGCCTCTCGATGGGGTGCCCCGACAGTAGGGATTCAGAACTAAAACCATGGTGGACATTTAAAGTGGGCATCGGGATCATGCCCTTTCATATTCTTGCATGTGTTTGCACTCTGTCCTTTCTCCCGATGGCATACAGTGTCTGGGTTCCGAAGTCATACACAGACACAGCCGCTGCAACGTTTTGACATGCACATACATCACTTTCTACTGACGCCCCTTCCCCATTCATACTTCGCCCAAATAGGGTGTTAATTTTTCGGTAACACTTACTGAAGAGAGAGTTCGTTCAGTCAGTATAAGCCCATCATTAATATATGTTCATTTTATGGATTGATACAAATAAAGATACAGAACCCTCTAAATAGATTGCATTGATACATATCAGTTTCAAGTTTACTGACATGGAATGAGTGAAATATATTAGTTTTTCACTATTTTCCGGACATTTTTGAACAAAAATTGCCCTTCCCTAAGCAATATTTTTTCCTAGAATAAATCCATTGGATTCATGGTAGTAGGAATAGGATACAGAGGTAAGTGCAATGGAGGATTGTTGTTATTGTGTTGGCTGAGGAAGGTGAGATCACCGCAAGTACTCATGGCGGTGGCAAGACAAATTAAACATTGCACAGGCAGATGAAGAGATTGATGCTTCACCCAAAATCAGATTATAATTATGGTTGCCCTTCATCTCACCGTGGGTTGCATTTTTATGAATATAATAATCTGTTATTAACTAGCATAAAATATGGTATCAGTAATTGTGGTAGTGATTACTACTCAGGTTTGGCGCAGGTTAACGTGTCATCCCGTAAGTAAGGTAAGGGAGTGCACGCACCATAACGCTCACGAAGCTCAGCGTTAAGTACAGACTAAATGACATTAAGCTATTTAAATGCAAAGACACTTGCAAATCTCTGCCAACCTTAAGGATTTGTGAAATCGGGATGCAAAAATTATTCTTTGTTTTCGTCTTTCTTCTTTAGTAAAAACTCCAAAATGAAGAGATGTGCAAGAGCGTGATATGAACCAGAACGCTTTTTAACCCATCATGTCCCGAGGTTTTCCGCACCTCTGACATCCCCCAATCCCGAGGTATTTTCGAAAAAAAAATTTTTGGCTAAAACCTCCGCTTTTGGTGAGAAACATCGAAAATTCATAGAGAAATCGCTCACCTGAGGTTTAAAATACTCAATACTGGTAGGAGTTCCTCCTTACCTGACTGGGTTTTCTAATATGCTGGCACCAAAGAAAACGAGTTCTATGGGAGGGTGACTATTTCACACAACTCATAAACGGTATTTATTTATTTACTTGGTACGAATTTATATGTAGTATGAGAGTATATTGGTTTTCAAGCAGTAATATAGGCATTATAAGCATTGTTCCACTCACTAACTAATCACCATACCTGACCTTTTTTTGCCACATTACCTGATCATTATTTCTGACTGTTTCTTCTTCTAATGCTATGTAAACTTTGTCCTCCACATTGTCATTGATTGGGGAATCACTCTGGCCCTGAATATCTTTACTGGCCAGGTCACTGGTAACAGGTGAATTGCCGAGACAAGGGCGGGAGGGGGGAGGGGGGAGGTTATGCGGTGTAAGGCATTGTCCGTGCTTGGCAACTTGTAGAGGAATAGAGGAAGGTGTCCGGTGTATACATACGAAAAATCACACGCGGAAATTGAAAATTGTGCAAATTAGGGACCTTGCAATTGCACGACGTACCAGTACGTCGCCGGGACTGGCAAATGCAAAATGTTGCAACGTACCCATACGTCGACGGGACAGGGCGGGTTAAGAGCCAGGAATATTTTGTATACTTTAAGCATCATTTGAGTTACAGATCGTGAGCTTTAGCCTCAAATCATTCTGTAACATCAGAACTCTTCTCAGTATATCCCCTACACCGCGGGCTTGTTTTACCAATTACTTGCGTGTGCCGCGGGGTTATTTGGGATCCGACAGACTCTCAAAAAATATTTGCCAAAAATCAGTTATTAGTCCTAGAATAATAAAATTACATATGCTTATGGCACATACCTTCAGCTTTCTCCTGGAATGATTGTTGAGCCTTCGTCGGTTACCGTAGGACTTGTGGAGACCTCTCTGAAGTAGGGTAACGAAGTCTCCACTTTACACTTCCCAACAACCCGTAATATGATTACCACAGCCAGATACAAACACTATAAACACTATTCTACAATTTTCAAGTAGTTTGGGATCCATACTCAAAAAAAAAAAAACACTGTGAAAGCAATGGAAATTACGAGCGCGTCTGATCGTCGCACTGGCACTAGTTCGCTCATGGTAGTCTGTCATTTATTATTCATAAAACCCCTCACACTTTATATTTCTATTACTGTATAACACTTATATATATCTACAGTCTTTATCCATAAGTTTCCTTCAGTAGTATTAGTTTATTGTCACTGTAGGGATTCAATTTCTTTCAGTAAAATACGTAGCATTCACTTTCTCGTCCTGTATACTGGCATTGAGAGTGAATGTCACTTTCATCTTCACTCTCATAACTCATAGCATTCAGACATGCTAGAGTGAAACTTTCACTTTCATTACTCCTAGGGTATATACTCGTATTCTTATAATACTACTCATTTACATTTCTATTTACGTTCTCTATTTTATTTACGTTATTTACATTTCTATTTTATTTACAGTGTTATGCACTGTCACTTGAAATAACTTATAAAACTATTTTCCATTGTTCACGTATATTTACATTCATTACTTTCACTTGCTGTTTACACATTATTTACACATTATTTACAATTCCACTTGCACTGTTTTACTCAATAGAAAGATCGTAGTCACTCTTTTATCAATTGTCAGCCCTTTACCTCTTTCCACACGAGGTTTAGTAGGGGGTAAAGGTCACAGAGCCATTTGCATGGGGGTGAAAAAAAGGCCTTGAAGTCAGCAAGATGAAACATACGTCCTCTCTCTTCGGAAGATGAGACTACACTGATAACGCAGTTGCCAGGCCAGCTAGCCTAGAGGCCTGCTTTAGGGGTTATTCAGAGTTACCAATATTACTTCTTGAAACAGCTAAGTCTAGCACTGATATGATTGGCAGGAAATCTAGACAATACATTATAAATTTGGTAGTTCCAGGTGAATGTAAATATCATTTAGGGTTCTCCCTTCCTCCTTACAGGTATATTTATTACGAAAATAGATTAGAGGCCTACTTAGGAGATATATAATCAGAGCTACCAATGTTAAATCTTGAAACAGCTTTGTGTAGCACTGATATGATTGGCAGGAAATCTAGACAATACATTATAAATTAGGTAGTTCCAGGTGAATGTAAATATCACTTAGGCTTCTCCCTTCTCTCCTTACATGTATATTTATTACGAAAATAGATTATACAGCATATTTCAAGGGGAAAAAACAGCGAAAATTAGCGAACGAGTGCACGTGAGGTGTTGTCAGGTGATAATTAGCCAATTCCAGGTGTATGGCACTCTCACTTACCTGATTTCTTTCTTGTATATATTATTTGGTATAAGAATACGACATAGGGCTTATTTCAATGGATGAAATCAGTGAAAAATTCCAGGGAAGATTTACTTAGCGTAGCATGGCCAGGCAGGCGAGAGGATAGGGTAATGGAGGGGGGGTAGGGAGGGGAGTCAAGAACGGGGAGAAATGGCTAAATTGTCAACAATGGATGGGAGTACAGATGAGATTGTATGATAGATGATACAAGCCCCCACTTGAAAGCCCGGGTGAATTCAAAATAACACAGAATCACAAAAGCGACGCCCCGCGGTATGATCCCTTGCTCCCAAGCGTCACAAAAGTGACGCCCCGCGGTTAAGGGGATATATACGCAAAACTTTGTGAATTTGCATTGCCCCATTCAATGTTAACATATTACGTGCTGTACGTGTGTATCAGTAATTAAGGTAGATATTATTACACAGCTGTAATAATATAGGCATTGTGCTTTTGGTACATAGCTTCGATGATAGGATCATAAACCATAAATAAACAGTCTAAAATGATTGTTAAGATGCACTGAAGGAAAAAAGAAATGCAAAGACAGGAAACGAGAAGAGTACTGATGGGATGAGGTTCCGATTTCTATGCTTGTTACTACGCTCATTCCGCACTGTACTCACAAAATGTTTATAGCTGGTGGAATGTAGATATCACGTGGATAATTGTCATATTTCTGTGTGTGTGTGTGTGTGTGTGTGTGTGTGTGTGTGTGTGTGTGTGTGATCTCTTTCTTTCTGGACTGTTTCATACCAGCATCATGACAATCATTTTATGGTAAAATATTTGTTTTTAGTTAAGTTACTAGTAGAGTCTTAGGGTCTCACATTGTCCGGTAGAAACAATCATACAATACAAATACAGGTGTTAATCACAAGATAGTTTTCTCAGCTTAGTGGATATTTTCGACCGAATGGGTCAGATATTGTCTTCATTAACCCCTACACTGGAAGTTGTCTCCCAGAAGCCTGATAAAATTACCTCTAGCCGTGGCAAGAACACGGTATAATATACAGACGTCATCATACAGACTAGATTAAACGAAAATTGTTTCTAAACCTTTCAATACGAGACTCTCTTAAATATAAACATCTGATGGCATTAAGAATTAAAACTATATGCGACATAAGGAGGTTAACCTCTTTAAATCATCATGCCAAAAGAGTTTAGAATATTCACTGTTACCTTCAACGATTTATATTTAAGGAAGGTCTCACACACTGGAAAAACTAATGAACGCTTCATCTCAAACTTCCACCTCGAAATCTGCTCTCTAAACCGAATATAATCATATGGAAATAGGATGGTTAAAACGAAAATAACACCCTTGGGCAAAAGGGGTTAACTTAAGAATATCTTTAACCCTTTCCATCCAAAAGTCTATCTGAAACTAAAATGGCGGTAGGATTTTAGTAGTCGTGTCAATCCCATGCTCATCTGAAATTGAACCTGGTGGACTGCAGACTTAAATTGTCCTTCCCTTGCAGGTCACCATCCTACTTTCTGGGGATAGGGACGGGACTGAGGGACGTTCATATAACTAGGCAATTCCATCGTCCGCTGATATCGATGCCACCACGTGAAGGCGATCCTGTCCATCACCTTCACAGCAGCAGAAACAATATATAATGTAAAGTCATGAGAAAAAGTATTGTTACCCCAGGAATGTTCGATGCGAAACGAACGTTAGCTGGGCTATGTGGGCGGGTCCTTGCTGTATGCCCATCCCCTATCCAGTGTTGCCATATCACAATCCCTTTACAAGAGTTGGAATAATGAGCAAGAATGAGCCATATGGAAGGGAAATGTATAGGACGTGTTTGCATTACCCTATGCGCCACACTGGGGATTAATAATGAAACTCGGCAAGTTTATTATTTTCCTACTATTCAACACTTATTATCAATAGAATAGAACAAATCAATTATTTTGAGGGTATTAAATCTATAGGCATCGACTGTATTTTTTTTTTTTTTTATCATAGTCTAGCAGGGGTGCACGAATTCATTTGTTTGCTTTAGATGGGTGGTTATGCTTCAGATCTTCAGACGTCTAGAGGCTGTTTTGGGAGCAGGGGGTGGGTATACAAAATATTAAAGCAGTGAGACTGAACATGTATTATTGATTTCCTTCTATTCAACATTTATTATGTGTAGAAAGCAATACATATCATTATTACACTGAAATTTACTAACTTGGCTTGTATCGGCTAAAGTACTATCATACGTCTGGCATGGGTGCACATACTCATTGCCCGTCTGCAAGTGTGTTGCAGACTTCAGACCATTCGTTCATATTTTTAATGAATTTGGTACCGGATAATAAAGCGTATTGTCTCAATGCACAGAGGCCAAACGATGTAATTAGTTTTTATTACCTCTAGCACAAATTCTAATACCTGTCTCTCACTTAACCGACAATGACGGGTTTGAGGTACAAACTTTCCTGTCCCGTCATTCCACAACACTTCGTCGTTGTGTCATAGTGCATAGCTCTGAAAGGTAACGATAGTTTTTCTTGACTGTACAGGAAGTTAAAATATAGCTGCTTTTACCGTTATCAGTAAAGTGAGTGGTGGAGCTGAAAAGATCGTGTGAAGGCAGCCTGATTAAAGTGAAAAACTTGACATCGAAGTCAGTGGGTTACTAACATTTAGCGAGAATTAAATTCCCGAACTGTACTTTGCCACAAGCGAGGATCGATCTTGCGTCCTTTAGATCACTGCTCTACTAATCAACCACGGCTCTCTTGGAATTAGTCCCATCTTCTTTTTCTTTGATAATGGTAATGAGGATGATAGTGTTGGTGATGGTGGCAGAGATGGTGAAAATGATATTGATAATGAATGGTGATAATGGTGTTGGTGGTGAAAATAATGAGGATGATCGTAATGGTTGAGGCTGGATAATGGTGATGACGATAACGATGATAATAATGATGGTGATAATGGGCGATGATGGTAGTGATGAAAATAAGGATGTGTGATAATGGATAATGAAGGTGATGTTAATGTGGGTATAGATGTATAGATATTTCTCCTTAAATCTGATTAGTCCCCCTCCCTAAAAAAAAAAAAAAAATAAAAAAAATCGTGTAAATGTATACATAATATAATATCGAGAGTTGAACATCTGAAGTAAAAGAGGATTTAGGACGATATTTTTAAAACCTCCTGAACGAATAGCCTCCCAGATCTGAAGCAACATTTTTTTTTTTTTTATTTAGCTTAGCATAGACTTTTTGAAGTGGGGGAGTTTGATAGAGGCTGCATATTAACCCCGTACATTATGATAAATCTCTCCTCAGCTAGATCAAGTCATTTGCATATAGCAAGAATATGACAGAGATCATGAAGATGATAAAAAGTTATTATGCTCATGTGTGTCATTGAAGTATCATGTGAATATAAAGATAACACTCGCTATATTCTGGATGATATTAAGGTAGAATATTTTCTTATGCAGAAAAGAAAGATCCCAAGATTCAGCAAAACTTGCCATTCCCAAATGAAGCTGGAAATCCAAATTCAGGACTCGCAAAATTTCAGACGCATATACATATTGCATTTAACAGACTGACAATCATTGGCACAGGGAAAAAACAGACTGAAGAAGACAGTTGCATACACGAGATACCTGGTGTAGTGGTTAACTCTTCGAATCAGGGTTGGAGAGAAATGGGCTAAGTGTGGCTCTAGATGGGTGGTGCGTGCCTTCCGTAATGGTGGAGGCACGGATGCAAAGAGCTGAACAGATCAGTAGGCTATATGCTCATTATACCGGTACGAGAACCTCCGGAGTCAACAAGAACTCTGTCAGTATGACACCTGTTTCGCAAGGACAGAAATGGAAGAAAGCTCCTAAGCCGACGAGAATTCTGCACATGAAATAAACCCCCCATTTTTTATTATTCTTGATATCATACTATTTTGCCAGGGAGAAACTATTCGAACTTGAGGGCTTATATATAGCATTTATTGAATAAATCATCAGAATCAGGAATTAAAACACCAGGCGGAGGTGGTAGGAAGTCTGTTACACCACTCTGCGTCATGGTACTCTTTAAAAACATATGTTAACTATCTGCTGCTGCGGAGTGGCGGTCGAAAACAAGACAAATATATCCCATGAACTCACATTCAGTCTCTCAGCTGTCATATGTGATGGTCGACACCAAAACAATTTCTACCCATCATCATCATCATTGCCTGCTAATTACTGTTTATCCGAGTCTCTTTATTTCCTATGTTATAGATCATTGACAGTTGGTTATTCCTTCACAAACCATTTCATTTTGATTTAGTATACAGTATTCCATTGGCATCAGTTACCTTTAACTCAATGTTCACACCTCTGTAAAATTAACAGCAAGTCTTGCACTATCATTCCACCTTCCCCAGGGCCTCCCTGTTCTTCTCACTCATCCAGGTTTTATATGTAGATTATCTCGATCATTCTCTTGGCACCCATTTTTTCCCATATGATTGTACCTTTTTCACAAATCTTAATCTGCTCTTTCTTTTAAGCCAAGTCTGCTTTCACATTCTAACTTGCGGTGTTATTTCTCACGCTGTCAAACCATCTAACACCCCACTGAAACCTTAAGCACCTCATTTGCAACGCTTAAAACCTTTCCGGGTTATAGCCTCCCAGCCATACAGCACTGTCGGAATCCCTATGCCTTCATACAAATCCGTCTTTCTACTACAATGCGATTTTATCCAGCTTAGTAAAACCCAATATTAGTGGCGGGATTAAAGAAGGCTGGCCCTATAACCCGTCTCATTTGGCATTTCTCTCCCAACTGAGAGAGAGAAAAAAATCGTGTGTAGATAGCAGGGATGAAGTGCAAAATATATATTCAGAGTGAAAACGGTAAGAAAACGAACCATGGACTTACGGTATAGAAATGTCCTCAGGAAACAGCTGGTGTCTGTGGAGTGACTAGCCACGACACGCATTAATATATACACGTAGCTGGGGCGAGAGAGCCGCCCCCTTCATTACGTCACGCACACTGCGACTCTGATTGGACAGTTTCCCAGTTCGATAGTCCGAGTTTGTTCGCAAGGAGAGAGAGAGAGAGAGAGAGAGATTGTACATTCAACTTAACTAACAGTACGTGTACAAATTAAATCATAATGTATTTGCTTATCTGAGCATACCACATAACACTGTACATGGATTCTACAGTAAACTGGTCAATAGATTAATATTTATTTATTTATTTAGCCATTGTATTTACTAATTTATATTTATATTTCAGTCGCTTGGTGATATACACTGTAACAAGGCTTAGGAGAGATGGCTTAAGCAACTCAGGCTAAAGGCATCTCCTATATTTTATTCTAGCTACCTCCAAGAGATGTAAATTAGCTTAAGACATTTTTTTCTCTCATTTTGAGCACTTTGATATGGTCCTGATGAACTTCTTGAAACCGAACAATTGTTCAGGAATAGAATAAAATCGACAGTAAGTGGTAATAATATAAGGGAGAATCGCAGTGAGCCGGTTAATCTGGGGGAGTTACCGGCATAAGGGTTGCGTCAAAATTTGCATAAAGGAGCGGGAAGACGTAGTGGGATGTTATTTTAACAGAATTAGGACCCACACATTTCATGTGTGGAACCTGGAGGCCGGACAGCGCTCGCATCACTACTCTTATTCTACTCGTAATTGCCAAAAGTTAAAAACAAAAGTTGCAAATTAAACTGTCCCCTATAATAGTAGTGACCTTCTTAGTACTTTCTTAGAAAATTTCATGAGAGAATCAAAATTATCAAAGATTCACTTCATGATTAAAGTTTTTTTTTTTTTTTTTTTTTTTTTTTTTTAATGACCAGGCAGTACAAATTGATGGTGTACCACCTTAGCACATAATAAATAATTTTTGTCTTTAGTCTGATCAGTCAAAAAGTGATTAATGCCTGAAACAAGCGTAGCTCAATTCGTATCAATAATGATAATGGCTACTGTCGGAACAGATGCATTTGACACACACAACCTCTCTACATCCATTTTTTGCTATTGGCAAACTCAGACTTGATTCATTATTATGATCTTGTTTGACCTTCAGTGTCAGATCTAATTATGTCCAACACACCATGTTGGAGGGCGAGGAACCTTTTTTTATTTTATACCTTGTGTCGAGTTTTAACTCCTTCATGGACCTTTAGGAAAATCAAATTCTGAAATGGCCTTTTTATGGCCTTTGTTCACCTTGAAGGCCAAAGTCACACAAAAATTGGTAAGATTGGTTGCACACTGGGGGGGGTGGGGATTATGAAGTGACTTTTTTTTACTGTACCTAGAATGCCTCCATTTATGGTTTTATGTCATGCTCCCAGGTATAATGCTGGCTTTTTCCCACCACAACCCAGCACAAACTTTCTGTGGAGGCCAGACGCCGGTTCTCGTCGGCCTGCCTCCAGTACATTTATTTTTACATGGGGTGGTTACATACACACAGGGCTGTGTGTGTGTGTGTGTGTGTGTGTGTGTGTGTGTGTGTTGTGGTGAAGTCCTTCAAGAGTTGAATAAAATCGTATGTAAGTGTCAACAATATAATAAAATATGATGTCATCGAATTGAAAGATTATCTGGTCGGTTTGTGGAGTGAGGAGGAGATGCAAGGGTGAGCAAGGGACAGCATGGTGGAATGATGAGGTGAAACGAGCTGTGGAACGAAAGAAGAAGGCATTTAGTGAATGGTTAGCGATTAGAGTTAGGGGAGAAGATGAGAGATAGAAGAGAGAGGTATATGTGAGCAGGAGAAGGGAGGTTAAGAGACTGGTGAAGGAGAGTAAGAAGAAAGTGGATGAAGAGTTTGGGAGGAATCTGACTGTGAAATGGAGGGAGAGTAAGAAATTGTTTTCAAAGGAGGTAAAGAAAGTAAGGCAGTGTGAAAGGAGAAATAGTAGGGGAGTGAAAGATAGGAAAAATAGATTGTTGGTGGAGAAGAGAGAGAAATTGAGGAGATGGAAGGAGCACTTTGAGGATTTGTTGAATGTAGAGAGTGAGAGCAGTGCGAGTATAAGTGGTTGGGGAATGGCTGAGAGAAGAAGAGATGAGAGGAAGGAGGAAGAGATCAGTAGGGCGGAAGCAGTGGAAGCCATGAAGAAGATTAAGTTGGGAAAGGCCTCAGGAATTGATGGAGTGTGTGGTGAAATGCTTAGGTATGGGGGTGAGATTGTTGTGGAGTGGATATGGAAGTTGTGTAGATTGGCTTGGGAAGAGGGAAGAGTTCCAGAGGACTGGAAATCAGGTATAATTGTTCCTTTATACAAAGGAAAAGGGGAGAGAGAAATATGTGGTAACCATAGGGGTATTTGCCTTCTTAGTGTGACTGGTAAAATATATGGTAGAATACTCATTGATAGGGTTAGGCATACGACAGAGGAGCTAGTTGGAGAAGAAAATGGGGGATTTAGGAAGGGAAAAGGGTGTGTAGATCAGATATTTGATCTAAGATGTTTAGTGGAGAAGTATCTAGAGAAGGGAAGGAACGTGTATGCTGCCTTTATGGACTTGGAGAAAGCTTATGACAGAATATATAGGCAAGGTATGTGGAAGGTAGTAAGAATATATGGAGTGGAGGGTAAATTGTTGAGTGCTGTGAAGAGTATGTACGAGGGAGCTAGGGCTACGGTGCGAGTGGATGGTGAGCTGAGTGAGTTCTCTGATCTCTATGTGAGACTGAAACAGGGTTGTGTGATGTCTCCATGGCAGTTTAATATATACATGGATGGAGTTGTAAAGAAGGTGCAAGGTAGGGCAGTGGTTGTGGGGGTCGCTCTAATGAATGAGGGTGAGATTTGGAAGCATCCGGTGTTGCTGTTTGCTGATGATACAGTATTGTTGAGTGAAGATGAATGGGAGTTGCAAGGTTTGGTGAATGAATTTGGGACAGTGTGTAAGAGGAGGAATCTGAAAGTTAGTGTAAACAAAAGTAAAGTTATGGTGTTTGAGAGGAATGAAGTCACAGAGTGTGCAGTGAGGTTGGATGGTGAGGATATGGAGAATGTGAGTGCATTCAGGTACTTGGGTAGTGTGATTGTGAGTAAGGATGGAACTTTGGGGGATGAAGTGCGTGAAAGGGTACAGCAGGGAAGGAAGGTTGTTGGTACATTGAAAGCAGTGATGAGAAATAGGGAGGTGAGTATGGAAGTTAAGAAGTCAATGCATGATAGTATTGTGATCCCTACCCTGACGTATGGAAGCGAGGCGTGGACCTTGCAAGAGGGGAACAAGTCTAGAGTGAGAGCCGTGGAAATGAGTTACTTGAGAGGAGCATGTGGAGTGACGTGGAGGGACAGGTTGACGAATGAAGAAGTGAAGGAAAGTTGTGGGGTGGATGTGGATGTGGTTGAGAAGATTAGGAGAAATACACTGAGGTGGTTTGGACATGTGAAGAGAGTGGAGAATGAAAGACTGTATGTAGATGAGGTAGAGGGAGGGAAAGGGAGGGGTAGGCCGGGGATGAGGTGGAGGGATGGAGTTGAGAGGTATATGATGGAGGGGGGGGGTGAGTTGGGGGGAGGGTAGTCAAATGGTGGGTGACAGAGCGACTTGGAGGCGTTTTCTCTGCGGCCACCCTTTGCGGGATTAGGGCGTCGGGCTATAGATAGATAGATAGACAGATAGAAAATAAAAGAAACTAAGTCACTTCGCATATATTTATTTGCTATCAGGTTCATGATAGTTCATCCTTAAATTATGGACTGTGAAGAAAATATCCAAGCAAGTTATGTATGAAGCTCACAATCCTGTCATTATATTCTCGTAGTTGTGAAAGTTGTTTCTGAGAGACATTTTAGAGCGTTGGATGAATACTACTCTTGTTCAAAAGCTGGCCTAAAATATTCTATCTTGTTGGTTTGACCCTAGGCTCATCTGAAACATGAGCTTGGTGGGCTGCAGGTTTAATTTACCTTTCTCTTCCAGTCTACCATCCTCCTATCTGAGGTTAGGAAAGTAGCTGAAGGATGTTGGTGTAAGGTAGTTGAGCCACCTGGCTATATCGGTGTCACCACGTGAAGGTGTCCTTCGAAAGCAGCTCCATCTCTTCATAAGAGAACAAGGCCAGTATATAAAAACAATTCTTCCTTTTGAACAACTGACAGCACCATGAAATCAACAGACAGTTCAAATCATCTCTGTTATAATTCGCATATTTTTCATTAAAAAGAAACTGGTAAAATTACCGGCTAAGTTTCATTTATGACATGATCAGCCAATGCTTGATGAAGGCTTAGATTAATGCCTATCATCTGCACGAGGGTCATTACAGCAGCCTTCCCCACGAACATGACCAGCAACAATCACCTTTACATCCAGGTCCCCAGTTGTGTGGCACTGCTGGCTGAACACGGACAAAGTGACAAAATGTAAGTGAATTCACAGTTTTCCAGTTGAACTGTGGAAGTTAGCGATCACGTCCATGAGCAACAGCAGCAGCCCACCAGCAATACGTGCTTTAGATTAAGAAAAGTCTGGCAGGAAAGAGACAGTGTATCAGTAAATCCTGGTTATGAAAGCATTTTTTTTTCCCATGTCAATTTCACAGTAAAGTGAAGAAAAATTGCCTCTCAAAATTTCATTGTTACATGGACTGCAGGTTTGTCATACTCATACAGTTTTACAGTAAATATAGAGGAAATATTTTAAGATATTACTGAAACATCTCTGACTTTTAATGAGGACTCTTTATCTTAGAAATGAATACTTTAGAATTTTCGCTATATTTCTGATAAGTTTAGTAACGTGTGCATAAACTGCAGTCTTAAAAGAAAATATTGTCTATTTTTTCCTCAAAGTCGAGTGATAGTTGTCTTTCTATATGTGTGTCTGTGCATCTGTCCTCAAACCTTCCCTAAATCATTAGTTGGATTTTACTTAAACTTGGTATGTAGATTAAATTGAATAATAATTTATAACCATTAGTCATAAAACACACACAATATATATATATATATATATATATATATATATATATATATATATATATATATATATATATATATATATATATATATATATGAACTGTATATTTAGCTATCAGCTTGGCGTGGACTCGTGTGGTTAGGTATGTGTGCATATAGTGGCTGTCTGTAGGTTGTTTTCTGAGGCAGTGTTTGAAGTGTTGGTATGAGGGTTCTGTATTGGCCGGTGGTATGGTTGTTTATAAGGGTGTGTGTCCCTGTATTAAAATCGGTTAATATTTTGGAGTTCAAGGTAATCGGTACATTTTCTGGCTCTATCAGTGTCCAGTGAGAGATCACATGACTGAAGGTGCAATTAAAGATCACAGGATAAATGGAACAATTAAAGATCGCATAACCACCATAACACCTCAGAAGACAGTTTTCACTGAAAGACTATATCTTTTATCTTCTCTCAGTTTACTAGCCATTGCTGGAAATTTTCTCATGTGCTGAGGGGACGGCTCTCTCAGCGTTATCAGTGTATATCCCGTATCACATAGTCAATTCCTAAACCTGCCACCACATCCACAGTCTAAGTCGTCCCTCTAACACTTATAAAACATGAATTTCATTTTTTTTTTTTTTTTCATGCAAGGAAGAAGGAACCAAATGCCAGAAGCCTGCAAGATTGTTCCCTCCAAGAAAATAAATACATAACTGAGAACCAATTTCAAGAGCCATTTATTTCGAGTTGCCTGGACACACTGCGTTAAAGAGACTGGAGGTCATAGACAGTAGGAATTACAGATAGAGAACAATTATACAATTTACGTGTTACATACATGAAGGACTGAGAATAACGGTTAACTCTTGGACTAGAAAATTTGCAGCTAGACAGATGCAATGCAACCGCCGTAGACTGGGGGAAAGCAAGCAGACACGTCAGTGGAACAGCAATCACTGAAATAGCGATAGAAAAGTGATAAAGATGCAACAGTGTGGCAAAGAAACGGGAGTTGAAGGTAATCAGTGAGAGGAGGAGAGTTAATGAGACGAAATATCTATGCCTCTGCCTTGTTGAGAAGACCTGTATGTGGGGAGCATCCCCACATATGACAGTTTACTCCACACAGGGCTGAATAAAACCCCTGTATAAAGTCAATAACTGTGCAGGGGTAAAGATGGCAAGGAGTCGTCTTCTCACTCAAGAGAGGTAGTATGATCTTGCAAATCATAATACCTAGAGAATGAAAGACAAAGTATGTTCAAAGAAGATGGAGAGATAGGACAGATTCCTGAGGAACACAACTATTGATAGCTCCAGGAGAAGAACGGTGTCTGTCTACAGCAGTGCCTATAGAACGGCCAAAAAGGAAACTAGAAATGAATGCACTGACAGGACGATAGAAACCATAAGAGGGCAATTTGGAAATTGAAGACTCGCCAGACTCTGTCGAAAGCCTTGAAGATATATGAAGTGCAATGACAAAGCTTTTGCCAAAATCGCAAAGGAGGACGACTGGGAGTTTGAAAGGAAGGTGAGAAACTCGCCAGTGGAGCGTCCCTCGCGGACGCCATACTAGTGAGCGATGAGAAGGTTATGATAGAAAAGTGTTTTTTTTTTTTTTTTCAAAGAATGTATTCAAAAATTTCAGAATACAGATATTCGAGTAGCTGGACGATAGTTAAAGGGGAGAAAATGGTCACCTTTTTGGGGGACAGGTTGAATGGGAGCAAAGTTCCAACAAGAAGGAAAGGAACTGTACAGTCTTCAGCAAAAATTGAGCGACCGGATCGACGAGCATGCTGGTATATGTGGCACCGCTGCACTCCCAGTTTCAACCCCGCCCTCTCCCTCATTCCCATTCATTCGTCTACCCTCCACCCTCCCCACATCCAAGGGCAAGAGAGTAAGGCCTACACGCATTGTCTCAACCACTCATCCATCATCCGTTTGTCTTGGGAAATAATGGTTTTGTTATGATAACGAATAAAAAACATTACACAGTGTTTTACTCCATAGTATTGTGATTTACTGTATACACCACGATCTTTTTTTTTTTTTTTATGTGAGGAAGAAGGAACCAAAGGCAATGAGCCTGCAAAACTATTCCTTCCAAGAGAAAAACAAAATATAAGAGAGAGCCAAATTCAAGATCCGATCATTTCCAGATGCCTGGACACACTGCGTTTGAAAAACTGGAGACCATAGGAAGTAGGAAATACAGACAGAGGGAGACAGTTCCAGAGTTGATCTGTTGCATAAATGAAGGACTGGGAGTAACGGTTAATTCCTGCATTAGAGAGTTGGACAGAAAAGGGATGAGAGTTTGCTGCTAGACGGTGCTACGCGCCCGTCGTAGGGGTGTAGGAATGCATGCAGACAGTTCAGAGGAGCAGTGACCATTGAAGTAGCGATAGAAAAGAGATAAAGATGCAACAGTGCGGCGAAGAGACAAAGGTTGAAGGGAGTCAGTAAGAGGAGGAGAGTTAATGAGGCGAAAAGCCTTTGACTCCACCCTATTGAGAAGAGCTGTATGTAGGGAGCCTCCCCACACATGAGAGTTGTATTCTACACAGGGGCAGATAAAACCCCTGTATAGAGTGAACAATTGTGCAGGGGTAAAGAAGGAACGGAGTCGGCTTAGCACACCCAGTCTCTTGGAAGCAGATTTTACAAGAGATGTAATATGATCTTTCCAAGACAAGTCCCGAGTAAATGAAACCCCAAGCATGTTCAAGGATAATGCAGGATTAAGCTGAATATTATCAAACATTAGTGGGTATACCTGTGGAAGATTTTGTCGGGTTGATAAGTGCAAAAACTGAGTCTTTGATGCATTAAAAACAACAAGATTATTTTTACCCCAGTTAGAGATATGAGCCAAGTCAGACATTAGGTGTGCCATAGCCTCATCCCTTGTTTGTTGAAGTAACTGCTGAGATGGACGTTGCGGGAATCGAATGGAAAGGTGAAGGGTGGAGTCATCAGCGTATGAGTGGATTGGGTTAGATGTACAGCTTAGAAGGTCATTGATGAATAAAAGGAAGAGAGTTGGTGATAGGACAGAGCCCTGAGGAACACCACTGTTAATAGATCTAGGAGAAGAATGATGGCCGTTTACAACAACGACTATAGAACGACCAGAAAGGAAGCTAGAGATGAAGGCACAGATAGAAGGATAGAAACCATAAGAGGGCAGTTTGGAAATTAAAGATTTATGCCATATGTCAAGTGCAATGGCAAAGCTTTCGCCAATGTCCCGAAAGGAGGATGACCAGGAGTCTGAAAGGTAGGTGAGAAGATCGCCGGTGGAGCGTCCCTGACGGAACCCATACTGACGATCAGAAAGAAGGTTGTGACAGGAAAGATGCTTAAAAATTTTTCTATTAAGAACAGACTCGAAAACTTTTGAGATACAGGATGTTAAAGCAATTGGACGATAGTTAGAAAGTTGGGAATGGTCACCCTTCTTTGGGACTGGCTGAATGAGAGCAAACTTCCAGCAAGAAGGAAAGGTACAAGTTGACAGAAAAAGGAGAGTTTGCCTAGGCAGGGTGTAAGCACAGAAGAACAGTTCTTGAGAAGAACAGAAGGGACTCCATCAGGCCCATATGCCTTATTAGTATTGTGGCCTGTGACAGCAGAAAATACATCAGCTGAAGAAATTTTAATGTCAGCCATGAAGAAGTCAGAGGGGGGAAGTGATGGAGGAACAGCACCGGAATCGTCTAAGGTGGAATTGGAGGAGAAAGTCTGAGCGAAGAGATCTGCTTTATCAGTACAAGAAATAGCTAAAGAGCCATCAGAGTAGAAAAGAGGAGGGAAGGATGATGAGGTAAAGTTGTTAGAAAGGTTTTTGGCAAGGTGCCACAAGGAGCGGGAAGAATTCGAGTTAGAGAGTTGAGAGCACTTAGTATGGATGAAATTATTTTTAGCAGAGCGAAGAACAGACTTAGCACGATTCCGGGCAGAAACGTTTAAAAGATGTGATTCAGGGATGGGTTGGCTCCGGTACCTTATATAGGCCCTCTCCTCGTTGCGGACAGCATTAGAACAAGCGTGATTAAACCAAGGCTTTCGTGCATTAGTCAAAGGATATGAGAAAGGAATGTATGCTTCCATGTCCGAAAGAATAACCTCTGTAATGCGCAAGGGACACCCAGATGGCTCCGGCCATGGAAGCAATAATCATTCCAGGGAAAATCAAAGAAGTACTGCCTGAGGGCCTCCCAGTCCGCAGCTCCAAAGTGCCAGAGATGACATTCCTTTGGAGGGTCTGCAGGCCGTACTGGAGCGATAGGACAGGTTAAGGTGATAAGGTTGTGATCGGAGGAGCCCAACGGAGAGAAAAGATTAACAGTGTAAGCAGAAGGATTAGTTGTAAGGAAGAGGTCAAGTGCGTTGGAGCTCTCTCCAAGGCGATCAGGGATACGGGTAGGGTGCTGTACAAGCTGCTCTAGGTCATTAAGGATAGAAAAGGTGTAGGCTTGTTCACCAGGTGGATCAGTGAAAGGAGAGGAGAGCCAAAGGTGGTGGTGAACATTGAAATCTCCGTGAACATTGAAATCTCCTAGAATGGAGATTTCAGAGAAAGAAGAAATGGATAGAATGTGTTCCATTGTAGAAGAAAGATAGTCAAAGAATTTTTGATAGTCAGTAGAATTATGAGATAAGTAAACAGCAGAGATATATTTAGTCAGAGAATGACAGGGAAGCCGAAGGCAGAGTGTAGAGAATTCGGAAGAATCAAGTTCAGGATCACGAGAGCAAGGTAAGTCGTTGCATATATATACACAACAGCCACCTTTGGCTTTGAAATGAGTATAGAGAAAGTATGAGGAAACAGAAAAGGTTCTGCTGTCAGTTGCCTCAGGCAGCTGAGTCTCAGTTAGATAAAGATGAGGTTTAGAGAAGGAGAGGTGGTGCTCAACAGACCGAAAGTTAGTCATGACCTGGTTCTCATACCTTCCTCCATTTTATTCCCTCCTGTTTATGTACCACTTTCGAACCTGCAATCCCAGTACTTTGTTAAAAAAATGTAATCTTCTCCTCCTCTGATCTTCCCTCGTTCTTTGTTTTTGCTTCCTCCCTCTTCTCTTTTAGTAATTCCAGCTCTTCTTGAGTTAGACATTTTTTTATCCATACATTTTTGAAACCCTCTTTTTCCATGAGTTTCTTTGTACTGTATATTTTACTATTCCTCCACAGTGATTACACTCTGGAAGGTTACCTTTAGCGACCTTGACTTATTTCTCTCGTATTTCCCTAACCTTTTGTGTTCCTCTATGTCTTTATTACAGATTTCCTCTGATACTTCCATCATTATGCTCATTACATTTGCCATCTCCTTTTTCTCTCTTGAATCTTGTTTCTTATTTCTTCCTCTTCTATAACAGTGATTACTATAGATTTGTTGATATCTGCTGAATCTCTGACTAATTTAGGGTTGTTTTGGATTATTCTTTTCACTTCCTTTTTAATGCTTTTTTCTTCCACCCTTGTTTCTAAGTCTTTCTTTACTTTCATCATTTCAGCATATGTGGTTTCCACATCATTTTTGTAGCGTTGCACCTCTTCATTCACCTGTGTTATCTTCTCCTCATATATCACTGCTCTCATCTATCGGATTGCTTGCATGCCTAATTGTCTCTGTATCATTTCTAAACTCTTCCATAATACTCTCGTGGTTGACTACTGTACCTGCCATTTCACTAATTTTCCTCCTAAGTGAACCCACCTCTACTGTCAGCTCATCTTTTGTTGTGTCTTTCTTGTTGACTTCTTGTCCTAATTTTTCTATTTCTTCCTTCTGCCAGTGCAACTGTTTCTCAATTTCATCAGTTTCATTTCGAAAAGCCATCTCTAATCTGCTTACTCGTTCCACCAGTTTATTGTAAGTCTCCATTTCAACCAGTTCTTGGTAGAAATCGTTATCCTGCTGTCTACCTTTATCCCTTTTCTTTTCTAAATTTGCTTTACTGAAGTAGGCGATCATGCAGTACTAAGAGCACACATTCTACTTACAGAACATTCTCTGGCGCAGAGTCGCAGACTAAACAAATGATTAGCTGATCTTGTGCAATTTTGTGCTGCTTTGTTTTCATTACTGTCTGAGCAACAGTCTTACATATAACTTCTTTTTATATTAGGACACCATTTAGTCTAACCTGGTACAGAGCTTGACTCATATAAAGATACTAATTTAGGTATAACCACTGGCCAGGTTTGGCCAGGTACGGAGTGGTGTTGACGTGCGTCCACTCTGCTCGGCGCCTGGTGTGTGTGTGTGTGTGTGTGTGTGTGTGTGTGTGTGTGTGTGTGTGTGTGTGTGTGTGTGTGTGTTTTCCACCAATGCTCATAAACATATCTTTATTATCAGCATGAAGTGTGCATTATAATATTGTCCACTGCGCCATGTAATAGTGATATTTATAGTTTAACGATATGCCAAATAGGCATTTAATGATCAATATACAATAAGACCTTACTTTCTAAATGTTATTCAATCATATATGCAGTGCAATAGTGGAATATAATACGTTAGTTTGAACATTGCCTTTAACTCTGCAGGGTTATTCAGGCTAAAACACCAGATCTCTAGTAAAACATTCACCATAGTCACTATATCACTTATTATTGTAGGGCAATAGGAAAGATAGGAAAGATGGTGGGTGGTCCTACTAGGTGCTGACAGGGTTACCTTATCACTCCCCGTTACTCACAACATTCCATTACCATATATCCAATGTCTGATGTTTCGGATGATGATAGTTAATGGGAAAAAGTATGGCCACACAGAGATAGAGGAAAGTAGTAACAGACATGGGACACAAGTTGAAGAGCAAATATCATAAGGTTAACCTGACCGCTACATCTATTACGTTGCTATAAGTAATACTGACCAGTGTGTACTGTAACTCGTCAAACCTTTGTTGAAAATGTTCTTGCTGAAAATGAATAAACTGAATTATCTGTTGTATGGCACGATAATGTTGATTAGCGTAAGCTGCAATAGAGACAAGTTTGTTTGGTTACTATCCAGATCATTCATTCGGCCTATTTAATTATTGGTTACCTTTTTCGATATACGTCGTGTTATAAACGTGTGAATCGGAAATTACACCCAATTGCAGCTACAACTATATAAGGCAAGGTTATATTGCTGATACTGTTATCAGGTGGTGGCGGGTCTCTTCCTGGAGTGAGTTGCGATAAGTGGCTGAGGCAAGGGGTGGAGGGGGTTGGTTGTATGCAGCGCCGGATTAACCATTCTGTGGCCTGGTAGGCAATGCAGACTGTTGGACTGCAATGCACAGATCCCTTTTTTCCACTACTTCCAGTGAAATTATGGCATGACCTATAATGGCCTTTTTTGATGGCCCGATGGGTGATGGCACTTATATGGACGCCCAAAGCATATATTTATTCCACTCGGGAAGTCTGGATGGCCTGTGACAGGCCGTGGCCTGGTGGGCAGTTGCCCATTTTGTCTATACCTGGTAATCCGGCCATGGTTGTTTGGTGTGAGCGGGGCCGGCACACCACGCGGCTCACTCTACTGTTGGCTGTCCTGTGTATGAAATTGACCTTGATACTTATAATACTGTCAGCAGCAATGAATGGCGTCTAAATATTAACTAACCTTTGGTAATACTGTCAACCACGTCATGGCCTCGGCTTGACCAGCTTAGGTGATTTAACCACCAGACAAGCTGTCATCCAGTCTTTGTTGCCCAGCGTTATCCGATATCTTGTATTAATACATCAATAACCAAGATAATACTGATCACACCACGAATCACGACAAAAATCTACTTATAGCTTCCGACTGTTTCATGTTACACACTGACTGGATACAACCGTCAAAATGATAAATTGTATGATCGCAGACCTCACTAGCATACGAATATATTACTATTTTATATCACCCTGCATTCAGACCGTGGTGTATAAATACCTATACTATGGAGTAAAACACTGTGTAGTATTCGTTGTCATAACTAAACCATAATTTCCCAAGACAAATAGATGGCGGAAGAGTGGTTGAGGTAATGCGAGTAGGCCTTACTCTCTTGCCCTTGAATGTCGGGAGGATGGAGGGTAGATGAATGAATGGGAATGAGGGAGGGGGGGAGGGGTTGAAACGGGGTGTGTGGCGGTGCCACGTATAACAACCTGCTTGTGAAGCTGGTCGCTCGATTTTTGCTGAAGACTGTACCTGCTAACAGACAAGGACGAAAGAGTTTACCTAGGCAGTGTATAACCACGGAAACACAGGTCTCGAGGACAACAGACGGGACACCAACAGGCCCATATGCCTTCTTAGTATAAAGGCCATTGAGGGCAGAAAGTACAGTTGGTGAAGAAATTTTATTGTGAGTGATGAAGAAGTCAGTGGGGAAGAGTGATGGAGGAACAGCATTGGAATCGTCTAAGGTGGAAAAAGGAGAAAACCTGAGCAGAGAGTTAAGAGTTTTCAATAGAGCAAACAGCTAAAGAGCCATCAGAGCAGACACGAGGATGGATGGATGATGAAATAAGATCGAGAGGATTTTGGCAAAGTGCTAGAAGAACTGGGAAGAATTTGTGTAGGAGAGTTCCAGTACCTTTTGTGAGCCTTGTCCTTGATGTGGACAGTATTAGAACAAGCGTGATTAAACCATTTTCTTTTCATTAGTTACTGGAAAAGAGATAGGAACTACTTTCATGCCCAAGAGAATAACCTCCATAATGCATGAGGCACACTCAGAAGGCCTGCAGGGATGGAAGCAATAATCATACATGGAAAATCAAGGAAGTACCACCTGAGGGTCTCCAATTCAGCAGCTCAAAGTGCCACATCCGCCGCTTCTTGGGGAGGGGGGATAAACAGTCCTTACTGGAGCGGTAGGACAGGTTAAGGTAAAAAGATTGTGATCAGAGAAGCCAAGCGGAGAGAAATGGTTAACAGTGTGTGCAAAAGGATTAGCTGAAAGGAAGAGATAAAGTATGATGGAACTCTCTCCAAGGCAGACAGGGATATGGGTAGCGTGCTGTACAAGCTGCTTCAGGTCATTAATGACATTAAAGATGTAGGCTTGTTCACTAAGTAGATCAGTGAAAGAAGAGGAGAGCATGAATGTTATTTTCAGACCACAATGTACCAGTCAGTTTATATTACTTTGTTTCATTACTGATTGGCCTTTATCGACTACGTTCTCCCGTGTGTTTTGGCTTGTACTGAGTAAAGTAATGAAGAATAATGAAGTGTGAAACCGCCATTCTCAGTACCCACGCCTCACCTGACCATCGTCCTTCTTCGCCAGCGCCTCTCCCTTTTGTCTCTCACGCTTCTGGCCGGACTTCTTTTCGTGTGCTTAATTCACATAAAGGAAGAACAGGTCAGCAATTCACTTGTTATTCGGTCTTGCCAGGACACAGCGATACTTCACTGCGTCGCAAGTGCGGTGATATGTGACAGGGTAAAAAAAATCAATCTGGTAATCATTTCACCAACATTATTATTATTATTATTATTATTATTATTATTATTATTATTATTATGGTTATTATTGGTGGTGGTGGTGGTGGTGATGGTGGTTGGGTGACTGATATTTCATTGTGTCGAAGATGCGATAGCATTTGGCCCACTGAATAAGAAAAAAATTCAGTCATCAGTATCATCATTTTTCAGTCCGTACCACACTCCTCCTCCTTCTCCTCCTGCTGCTACAACAACAACAACAACAACAACAACAACTACTACTACTACTACTACTACAGCTATTACTACTACTACTAATAATAATAATAATAATAATAAATAATAATAATAACAATCTTTGCGAAAAGTGTGGAGAGCTAATGTATTTCCTCCGTCTCTTCATCCTTCCAAAGGTTTGTTTAATATGACGTCATTCTATTTATTTATTCACCAATTCGCCTCTAACTTGACATAATTGTTCTCTGGAAATAACCCTGAAAGTATCATTAAGAACCACATTCAGTAGAGTTCTTATTGATACTGTAGATATTATTATTAATTTTTTTATGCAAGGGAGAAGGAGCCAGTGGCAAGGAGCCCACAAATTGTTCCCTCAAAAAAAAAAAAAAAATAATAATAATAATAAGATAACAGAGAGCCAAATTCAACTTCCACACTAAATCGGGGACTGTAATTGTGCTGCACGAGTGTTTGGAGAGATGACTCACAGGAGGTACAAATGAAATGAGAGGCATATTAGAATGTACGTTCAAAGAAGTGCATGAAGGGGAAGCAAAGAGGGAAGGCTGTGAGAAATTAGAAATACAAAGAGGGATACTCATGGTGCTGCATGCGAGCTGGGCCTGATGGAGAAGACTGAAGAGAGGTACAAATGAAGTAGAAGGAATGTTTGACAGTATTGTAAGTTCACAGAACTGTATGAAGGAGGAGCAATGGAGGAAGACTGCTGGACATCTGCCACACCTGCAATATAAGGAAAGAAATCTCACACACTGATGTTCATCTTTAATTCTGATAAAAGCTGCAGCAAGTGTGTGCAAGAGCAGGAACACAGTAATATATGGAAAATGTTTATAATGTACAAGATTATAAGCAGTGAAAGACTTTATTATTTTTTATACATGGTGCTGAATATGTTATCCTTATACAGTATTACATGCATACAAGTGGTAAGCTTCATCACTGCTAATCTGTGTGATTATAAAAAAATAAAAATAAGTTTGTCTTGTGCCATGTTATGCCTTAGTTTCTATTGGCAATCTGGATGCTGAAGAAAATATTCAATGTTAGCACCAACGTAACCCAGTAGCAGTTACACAAACATCCTTCAACTCCTCTCTAATCCCCTCGCCAATGGGGGTCACCTTCACATGGTGGAGGGGCTTGAAGTATGGCTGACAGTGCCACCTACTTTGGAGGCCTGCCTACTTTTGTAACGTTTCGCATTTGTCGGCCTCATGGACCAAGCACTCCTTACATCACTGGTGGAGGAGTACTGCTGGTGATGTTATTTGTTGCTGCCCATTTGCCATCTAGGGCGGGACTATTGCCTCCCCACGTGTTTGCCATGTGTAGCATCCTGTAATGCTGGGAGACGGGAGTCCTGGGGGTTGAGTGATGCTGCACGCTGCGTCCCACAGCTAGCAATACACCTCTTTGGTCCCCCATTTTGAGTAGAATGGCGGCCTGGTTGGGCCCAACCAGGTCAATTGGCTGGTCATGCGTTGGCATGGGTCAAGCGGGCACTGGGGGGCCTGGTGACTACTATTGTCCTGGAGTCACCCTGGTGGTTATCCGCGTATACTCTCCTGCTGCCTTTGGGGTTGCCAGTGGTGTTATCCCTGGCAAATGAACTCCCCTTATTGGGCTCCATGGTGGGTGGAGGGGTGGGGGAATGAAGTTTGCTAGTTGACTATATGGAGTCTTTTCATTAAAATGTTGTTGACCACACGACCTCTGTCCCCAGACGTTCTTTGGACTGACTACCTTTATCACCACTCTAGAGCCTTTCCAGGCCCCTGGTGACTTTCCTCCTCTGCCCCAGTGTTCAACTGGGACTAGAAGGAAGCCACATAAGGTTGGTTCAGCTGCAGGGTTCGGCTCAGAAGACACAAAGCCTGAGACCTATGCCAGATATCTAGTGCTCAAATCCTCCAGAGGTGTATCAGTCCTGGATATTGATATATTTGAATTGCACCGTGCCATCGTTTCAAAATGTGGCAGAGAACCCAGAATATCATCTTACGGCGATGGAAACATCCTCACTGAAGTGTCTTCACCTGAAGAGAGCTCACGATTGATTAGTTTGACCTCAGTTTTTGGTTCATATGTTTCCTTCATTCCACATAGTACTTTCAACCAGTGCAAACGAGTAATTTTTTACTCATGACTTCCTTTGCTACTCTGAGGCTCAGTTGTTGGAGGAACTGCGATCTTCTGTGTGGTAAATGTTGAGCATTGGCACAAGAAAATAGAAGGTATCTTGATCCCAACACCAACCTTGTTCCTGACATTTAACAGGTTAACGTTGCCCTCAGCCGTGAAACTTGCTTGGCTGTCACTTCCTGTGATGCCGTATGTGCCAGCCCCAAAGCAGTGTTTCCACTGTCAGGGCTATGGCCATGTTAGCAGATTTTGCCGGCGTGCACAGGCTGACCTTCCTGGTGTCTATGTTTCCTGTCGTGGATCAAGTCATACCAGTGCCTATCCAGGACCCGTCAATGTTATCACTGTGTGGGTCCCCATGCTGTATCTTCTAAAAACTGTCCTTGCTACTGCCTGAAAAATGTGATTTTGAGCATTTGAATGCGTGAGAAGATTTCGTTTCCAGAAGCAAAGAGGAAGACCCAAACTTTCTTCTTTCAGCCTGGGGTTAGCTTACTCATCCTTCTGTCCTTTCTGGGGCACCTTTATGTCGTTCTTTGTCCCAGAAGTTGTTACAACTCCTTACAGTGACGACTTCCCCATCTGCTTTGCCGGATGCATCCCCTGGAATTAGTAATGTATGTGAGAATGGTGTTCGTCCATCCTCTACTCTGACTGTATCCGCCCCCACTTCTGTGGCTGATGGTTTGGGCACTTCCGTGGTGGTGGTGGATGTACATGTTGACATGACTCCTCCCACCTTGTCCAGCATGTCCGAGGCTCCATCTGTACCTGGCTAACGTCATTGTGGTTCTTACGAGTCCTTCAACCTGAAGGCCAGCCACATAAGGTTTCTGTCATCGAACCTTGTGTCATCCCCTCTCCTATTCCCTCTGCCCCAGAGGGTGAGGGGTCTAGCCAGGTGAAAGCTGCTGCTGATGGTTTGCCTGTGGTCAGATCCCCATCTGGGGATGGTGTTGGACAGAGCGTTGGTGCATTCTGAAGCATACAATGGCATCCTCAGAGGGGTCTAATCCTGTGGACACTCCTTCCACTTCTGGGGCACCTTATGGTGGCAATAGCCGCCCTACACCACCAAGGGCAGCCTCCAAGCCAGTTTCCAAGCTGCATGTTATCCTGCCTCAGAGGAAGAGTGTTGTAAAATTTTCCTCTTCATCATCCTCACGTTTGCCCATGGATGTTCGATATAGGGTTTGAGTTCCTGGTGCTGGACAGCCTCTTCCCAAGAGCCTTCCCAAGCATCAGTCCAGACCCACTTTAACCTGATCCACCTTGCACTATGGGTTCCCTCATTCAGAGGAGTCGCCGGGGCTTATGTGCCAGCCGGGAGGACCTGTGTCGTCTTCTTGCAAATTTTTCTCCTGTATGCATGTGCGTCCAGGAGACCTTGGTTGGTGATGCTGTTCCTTCCAGTTCTTCCAGCTACTGTGCCTTTTATTCTGATCCTGTGCCAGGCCAAGGTTGTCATGGAGGTGCTGCTATCTTCCTACGCCAGGATATTCCATAGTCATTTGGACATTTCTGGTCCCCTGCGGACTATTGCTTTCCAGGTGTTTTTATGTCAGCAGTATACAGTATGTGGGCTTTAACTTCCTCCTAGTGCTACTGTTGAAAGAGGAGATCTGGAAAGCCTTATTCATGGCCTTCCTTCTCCGTTTCTGTTACTAGAGATATGAATGGTCACCATCCACTGTGGGGAAACAGTGTGGCCAACCCTCGGGGTGTTATACTGGCCTCTTTAGTGGAAGATGAGGAGTTGGGCATTCTCAGCTCCGAAAAAATGACTTATTACCATAGCCAGACTGGAACTTTTACTGCCACTGATTTGCCCTTATGCTCAGCTGATGCTGTTTTACACATTACCTGGGATGTGTTGCCAGACCTATATGGCAACAACCATTTTCTGTTACTCTTAACTGCTAGTGCAGGTTGACCTCACCTTCGTCTTCCTCTCTGGCTTCTGGATAAGGCTGACTGGCCACGTTTCGGGGAATTAAGTTCCATTTCCCATTCTGTCAATGAGATTGGCTGTCTTACTGAGGCGGTGTCATATTTCAATGCCTTGTTGCACTCAACAACCCTAATATCTATTCCAAGAATGAGGGGTCAGTTTCCTAAACATACAGTTCCTTGGTGGAACTCTGAGTGCAGTTCCGCTGTGAGAGCCAAACGAATTGCTTTCTTTCGACTTCATCATAACCGTGGGGATCCTCAGCATCTGAGGGCGTATCAGAGGGCACGAGGTCAAATTAGACAGGTTTTAAAGGAAACCAGACATTCATTGTGGAAGGGTTATGTCTCCTCCATCAATTCAAGGACTTCCCTCACTCAGGTGTGGAATAGGGTAAGGAAAATTTCAGGAAAAATTACTGTTCCCTCCCTTCCTGTTTTATCTGCAGCATGTGAAAGTGTGGCTGATCCTTTTGTTGTTGCTGAGTTGCTTGTTGATCATTTTGCCAGTGTGTCACAGAAGGATGCAGATACACCTTCAGCTTGCCACTGTCGGTTCCTAGAGTCTCGTGGTCTCAATTTTGCCTCCACTGGGGGAGTCTTATAATGTTCCCAGTTCATTTCTGAACTCCAGGCGGCTCTGTGGCAGTGCCGTGATTCCTCTCCTGGCTGTGATGATATTCCTTACGCCTTTTTACATCACCTATCTGATGAGTCCCTTTTGTTTCGCTCAAATTTTTTGATAAGATCCTGTGTTCTGGTGGGTTTCCGGCTTGTTGGGTGTTGTTGTTGTTATCTCCATCCCCAAACCAGGTAACGACCACCTACAAGAGACGAATTATCAGCCAATTTCCCTGAGTTCTTGCATATGTAAAGTTCTGTAAAAAATGGTCAATGTTAGGCGTGTGTGGTTTTTGGAGAGAGGTGGCTTCTTATCCCTTCCCCAGTATGGTTTTCGAAAAAAGCGAGCTACAACTGATGCACTACTGTCCTTGGAATCTTCTGTGTGTGAGACTTTCTTTACTAACGAACACCAGGTCACGGTCTTCTTCGATCTGAAGATGGCATATGACACTGCCTGGCGTCATGGCATTTTACTTTTTTTTCTTTCATGAATTGGTCTTCGTGGACCGTTACTTTTTTTTTTTTTTCAGCATTTTGTATCTAACTGTTTTTTAAGAGTCTGAGTGTTAGGAGTGCTTTCTAATGCCCATGGACTTGAAGATGGAGTACCACAAGGAAGTATCCTTAGTGTTACTCTCTTTGCTGTGGCCATCAAAAGCATAATCAGTGTACTTCCTGATGGTGTGCGAGGCTCCCTTTGTCGATGACCTCTCAATTTCCTTCACCGCATCTAGAATGTCTCTGATAGATAGGACGTGCACCTGGCTATTAACAGAATTTCTGAGTGAGTCGAGTATCGAGGCTTCCATTTTTCATTAATAAAGACAGTGGCTATGCATTTTTGTCATCTTTGGAGGGTTCACCCAGTCCCTGACTTGTATCTCTATGGCCAAAGACTATCCTGTGTAGAAGAGATGCGGTGTCTGGGTCTTCAGCTTCATAGATGACTAACCTGGGTTTCTCATATTCGATCTGTTAAAGGGGCTTGTCTCGAAGCTTTGAGTCTTTTTAGGGTTTTGGCTCATACCTCCTGGGGTGCTGACCATCAGACTCTGCTCCTCTTGTATAGGTTTCTTATTCTACCTAAACATGAGTATTGGTGTGAGGTCTTCTCCTCTGCAACAGATGCCCGTCTCCGGTTGTTAAATTCTTTGCATCATGCTTGTGTACATCTGGCAACTGGGGTGTTCAGGCCATCCCAGATTTCAAGTTTGTTGGTGGATGCTGGTGTACTCCCCTTGGATTTCCATCACCAGCCGTTGATGATGAGGTGTTGGTTTCATCTTGAGCACATTTCAGACTCAGTTTCTTGTGCCATTGTCTCCCAGGATTCCCGATCTTGTTTTTTTGTTTTTGTTTTTAATAAATAACAGAACGTAGGAAGGAAAAACAAATGGGAAAAAAAAAAATAATCCATACACTAGATTACTGGTGTCCTCTGTTCATAAAATATCTGTAACAATTAGACTTGAACAGTTGTGGGTTGAAATTTGGAGGAAAACAACTCTGGGGAAGCGAGTTTCAGAGAGATGCAGTTCGGGGAATGAAAGAATTCTGATAGGCAGAAGTTCTGCAATATGGCTGAATGACATTCCAGTCATGAGCGCTACCAGATGCCCGTGTAGCACGAGGGAAGGCATAGAGAGGTGGCACCATGGACGCAACTTCGTCTGAGCATTTGCCAAAAAAATATCTGTAAAATAATGCAAGGGAGGCAACATTCCTCCTTACTTGCAGGGGAGGTAGTTTATATGTAATGGCAGGGTTGTTAATGATTCTAACAGCTTTATTCTGAATTTTGTCTAGTTGTCTTAATGCAGCCTCTCCACAACCATTCCACAAGGGTGAGCAATATTCAAGCTGACAGCGCACATGACTCTTATAAATTATAGCTAACTGCTCATCGGCAAAGAAGATACGGACTCTGTACAATAATCCAAGTTTCTTTGAGGCGGTTTTAGCAAGTGATCTGACATGAGAGGTCCAGCTGAGGGCACTGTTAAGTGAGACACCAAGAATTTCAATACTTTTGGAGATGGGAATATTAGTAGCACTGAAGGTAATGTACGAATCTGGCAATATCTGTCTATTAGTAAACTGTATATATTTAGTTTTACTAGCATTAAAAGAGACAAGGTTGTTTTGTCCCCATTCACTGATTGTAGATAGATCTTGATTTATGGAGATGGCTGTACTGAGTTGAGAGTTAGAGATATTAGACTTTGTAAATGGATGTTTGAGTGTGAATGAACTATGTAGTGTTGAGTCATCTGCATATGAGTGAATGGAATTGTGAGTGACAGATAAGAGATCATTAATATGAACCAGAAATAGGGTTGGCACCAGAACTGATCCCTGCGGCACGCCGGCGTTAATTGAGTGGAAATTCGAATATACATCATCTACTTTTACTCTTATTTTCCTGTCACTAAGATAAGAAGAAATTAAAGGTACAAAAGATGTTAGTCCATAGCAAGGGAGTTTGGACAGCAGGGAACGGTGCTATACTCTGTCGAAAGCTTTAGAGATATCAAGAGCTACTGCATGAGTTTCTCCAAAAAGATCAATTGATTGATGGATGGTATGAGTTAAGAGATTTAGTATGTCAATGGTGGATCTTTCGTGGCGAAAACCGTATTGTCTATCACTAATTATGTTGTTGGATTCAAGATGTTTAACAATATGCTTATTAATTAAAGTTTCAAATACCTTACCAAGAGAAGATGTGACAGCTATTGGTCTGTAATTGGAGGGGTCAGACGAGCTTCCTTTCTTAGGAACTGGGTGGATATTGGCTTCTTTCCATGAATTTGGGAATAAAGAAGTACGTATGCATAGTCTGAATAATTTAGCTAGGACAGAGGCAAGTTCAGGGGAACACTTTTTCAAAACAATTGGCGGAATTCCATCTGGGCCTGGAGCTTTGTTGGTAGGTAAATTGTCTAGGATGGATTTTACATATCTTGTCTGTATTTTAAGTGGGGCAATTTCGGGAGAATCAAGTTCCAGTACTGAGACATTCTGGCTGGTATCATCTATGGTAGAGTTTCTGGTAAAGGTACTAGCAAAGATATCTGCTTTATGACACCCTCCTTAGTTTCCCAAAGCCCTTTGGTTACAGGTTTCAGTCTCTTATATTAGCTCTCTCTGTTCTGAGATTGGTAGTGTGTCAGCATCTGATCCCAGGTTTATAAGTCCGTTGTTCGTAAAAAGGGCTCACTTCCCTCACAGGTGTCACTCTGTCTCTCTTTAGAACATGCCTACATTCATGAGGGTTCTGTCCCCGTCTGTACTGACGGGTCTAAGACTGATACTGGAGTAGGGTTTTGTGCTGTCTTCTCTTCCTTTAGTTGGGGTGGTACCCATTCTGGTATTACGTCAGTGTATGCAGCGGAACTGACTTGGATTTTTATGTGCTCTCAAAATCATTTTTACCCTCCCTCAGTATTTTTTTGCGGCTTTTAGTGACTCCTGCAGTGCTCTGACTGTGCTGAGTCTATTAATGCATCCCATCCATTGGTTTTATCAATTTTGGAGTGGCTTTTTCTTGTTGGCCATCGTGGCCATCATGTGGACCGTCATGTGGACTTCTGTTCAGTTCTTGCACATTTTGTTGTGGTGGGCAATGAGAGGGAGGATACATTAGCTAAAACTGCATCTTTTCAACAACCCCCAACTGACTACCTGCTTCCTGCTTCTGATGTTACACTTTACTTGTAGTACGCGATTCGTACGTGTTTGCAGTGACTCTGGAATGGTGTTGCCAATAATAAGCTAAAAGAAATCTTTCAGAGAGTGGTTGCGCCAAGGGTTCTTCCCTCCATGCCTCAGCAATTGGAAGTGTCTCTTGCCAGGCTTCACATTGGGCACTCTTGACTTACACATGGGTTCCTGATGAGTGGTGGGACTCAACCACTGTGATGATTGCCTTGTTCTCCATACTGTGTGTCACTCGCTGGTCGAGTGTCTAAGTCTGGGGGACCTATGTCAGAGATTCCTCCTTAGGCATAAGGGGGAATATGGTGCCTACTGTCTGCCCTTGATGCTTGGTGGAACCTTCAGCGATTTTAATGATGTTCTTATTTTTCTTCAGGAGGCCGGCCTCCTTCCACTTTTATAAGTAATTGATATTTTATAAACTATTCTTTTATTATTTTCGATGGTTTAGTTCTGCTAATGGATAATGACCTTATTTTGAATGTGCACTTTTTGTGACGTCTTTTATCTTGCTCTTCGACGGCATATGACCCAGGCAGTTGCCCCGCCAGATTTTAATTATATTCAGTCAGTCAATTAATCAACCTTTCTAATTCCCCAAAGAAGGTTGGATTAATGCAAGAGATGGGTAACTTCAGCATATATTCCTCCCTGCTCCCATTTCCTATGATGCCTGAGTTTGAAGCCTACTTAATTAAGAGTCCACCTTCTAATCATTTACTATTATGTCTGAGTTTGAAGTCTACACAAATGACAGCACACCTTGAAAACATTTCTGATGATGCCTGACTTTCAAGCATACTGAATTAACAGGAAATATTACAGGTCACAATACCGTCAAACATTTATTTATTTATTTATTTATTTAAGATGCCGGAGCAGTTCCTGCAGCAAGCCAATCTGTCATTCATTAGCTATGGATTTTCAGAAATACGGTGCTTCATTCATGTAGACTTAAGCATAGTCCCGTCTTTCCATAGGTATCTTACTCTTGTACTCTATAAAACAATAATTGCAAGTCACCGACATAAGGAAACGGACCATGAAATTCCAGTTGCCTACTTTATCAACGGCCATATTACAGTAGTTACATACGAAAAAACAGGAATATAACTATGAATCCAAGCATGAAAATGCACATGACTATGTACAGTACCAGTTAATAGCAACCGTTAATTTATAACCATAGGGCGAATACTTTATTAAGAAGTGAAATGGTCTTCAGGAAGTGCATACATATAAAATGATGTTACAGTAATAAGGCATTAAATTATTCCGATACTCAGTTACAATTGGATCTCAGGCTTACTGATTGTGATATCAACTATATTGTCACCCATCGTGATGCCGCTAAAGCCATTTCCTCCCTGGGCTGTGTTGGCTTTGAAGGAGGGCCACCACCCGTAGTTTTGAGTTTCTTCGTGAACTCCCTTTCTTCTTGTTTAACTCTGGAAAGAGAGTGTTGCAACAGTTGATTATGCCAGATCATGAACCAGACAAGTCATACAACACAAAATTAAAGGTAAAGGTCCAGCTTATTGCTGCTATAGTTTAGCTATTTCTTTTTTTAATTTTCATTAATATAGGGTTGTTTTATAATGAACCGAGTGCCGTCGGAAATGAATCTGTAATTTCCGATTTTCCGACAGTCTTAAAACACGCCCTCCACTGGTGGGGAGGGCTATGAAGATAGGGAAAAATGTGGGGTTAAAGGCAAAAGTAAGGCAAATTAACCTTAACCTAACCAACCAAACCTTTCCTAACTTAACCTAACCTAGCCTATCCTTTTTGCACAGGTAATGACATATACCAATAATACGTATACAACATATGGAACACAAAACACACATAAGAATTGATGTAATAATTAGCAGTAATAAACTGGACCATTAGAGGATAAACTTTGTCCAACAACTGGATTAAAACTGTTCGATTGGATGTGTCCCATTTCACTAATCTGGGTCACATATACACATAAAAATTTATCACAAAGAAGAATAAGTGAAGAATAAGGTGTCTTGTAAAAAATATCAAGTTTTGTGAAGCAACAACGTCCATGAAAATGAAATGCTTTAAATTAATCTGGAAATTCTCCTATTTCTGCTAGACAACCAATGACAGTCATTGGTAAATTTAAGTATCTCCTGTTATAAACTTTGCCATATAATTAAAGAGGTGTCAGGGATAATCACTGACCTAACTCAAATTCATTAATCGTGCTGTAGCCTGAACAAAATCCTGGTAGGCCTAGGCTACTCAAACTTCAATCACACTTCCAGCAAATACTGAAGTTACTATTGTATTATGATGATAGTAACGATAAGTAATTGTAAAACACTTCCTAACAGCAAGAGCTCATTATCATACAGATAAACAAAAGTAGCCCTTACTTGCGTTTGATGTGCTTTAAGGTACTTCTAAGCTTACTGGACGTCCTAGGTTGCTGGTCGTGATTTGAGGTATTAAACGCTGATGTCACATCTTCCCATGCCTTTCATCTTCTTCTCCAGAGCAGCAGCTCCTGTCGACCTGTCCTAGATTAGGCTACTTTCTCCTTTTCCTCTATCATTTTCAATAGCTGTATTCCTTGAGGAGCCAACAACGGAACCACTCTGTCACCTTCCATGTTGGCGTTTCTATGGTGACCCGCATGCCAACAATACACATGACGTCTTCTATATAAAATGCCATTATTGGGATTAATAATGAGGTGACAAAATATTTTGAGATGTATATATCAATATGAAGGCAAATAATTCTCCTTCCAACCGTTTGTATTCTCTTTATTCAGTATTAGCTTGCGGAGCTTGGTACACGACAACAGATCGTCGGGAGAGCGCGTGTTTTGATGTGCGTCGGGATATGTAATATCAGTTCCACCATCCTGATCAACATTAACGCCAACGATCGCCTTCATGTCCGAAGAGGATCGGACCTGACTTGTAATATGGCCGGACCTTTGACTCTGCCCAGTGTCCCTGACCCTAACTGCTCTTTAACTTGAAATTCTTCGTCCTTGCGAGGCCCTCAGTTATAATTGTGTGTTTCTGTTCACCTTGCTCTGTGTCCTTGTCAATTGGATTGTTGTTACTCCCAAAGAATCACCTTTCTTGGCTAACTTGAAAAAAATGTTTGATCCCATTCAAATAGACAAGTTTTGAGACACCCCAAAATTACTATGTTCTTTGACCTTTACCTTTGACTAATTATTAATTACTTCACCCATTCCTAATCTTCAACCCTTCCACCAAGTTTGGTCGGAATTAGATTAAAAGAATACCAAAGTTAACCAATTTTTAACCTATGACCTTTTTTGCTTCTTGGAAAGCAATGAGGAGACATAGGGAGTTGAGCAAGGAAGTGAAAAAAAAAAAAAAGGCACTGCACGACAGAATTGTGATACCAACTCTATTATGTTTAAGTGGAGTTTGGACCCTGTTGGAATGACAAAAGTCAAGCTTGACACCAGTGGAAATGAGTTATCTGAGAGGAGCATTTGGACATACAGTATATGGAGAGACAGACTGACAAGTGACAATGTGAAAGAGCATTGTGGTGTGTATGTACAGTAGATGCGATGGAAGCTGTCACAAAAAATACACAGAGTTGGAGAGTGTATGTGAATGAGGTAGGGGGGGTAGGGGAGAGGGAGGCCAAGAATGAGATGGAGGGATGGAGTAGAGAGGTATGTGAGAGAGGGTGTGTGTGAGCGGGGAGGACAGTGAAATGGTGGAGGACAGGGCAACATGGAGGATATTTGTTTGCTGCCACCCTTTACGGAATTGATGCGTCTATCAATAGATAGATAGAAAGGTCGACCTTTTTTGGTCAATATATATATCGCGTGCCATGGTCACTAGAAAATTAAATATTTTATGATTTAAAAAAAATGTGATTGGTTTTGCCACTTTATACCCTGGCCTATCGAAAACGAGGTGGAGGAGGAGATTTTTTTAAGCAAATTATTTTTAGGATATTAGCATAATTTTTTTTCATTAGTCTGGGGGTTTGTTTGGGATAGAGAAAAGCTAGATAATGAAGTCTGGATACCATAAAATGTTTAAAACATATATGTTTGGTAGTAGTGAATTTATTAAATTGAGGGTAAATGGCGCATCAGAAGAATACTTATACAGTTTCTACTAAAACTCTGATGAACATTTAAATTATGTGTTAAAACAGTGAAACTACTTTATACGGATCACTTGGTGTTGCAAGAGGGCGCCTTCATGTGGGGACACAGAGATAGTTGGACGGCTCAACTGCTTGGCTATGCAAACTTCCTTCAACTACATCCCTCTCCTCTTAATTACTTACAACTTTATATGCAGCTAACAATCTCCGGCGTCAGTGACTTACTATGTGGAATGATATCCTCGAAAAGAGGCAAACACGAGAGAGTTGACCCTTAAATAGAGGCTCTGCTGAAAGTAGCTCCACTTCTTAGAGCTAGTATAGGAGAGGCTAGAAGATGAACCACTACTATTTATAAATCTAGCTATGTTAAAATCCCCAGTTATAGAATAGAAAATTAAATGAAAATTGTAGAAACAGTTAACATGGTTGCAAAAATATAAAGAAAAAAAATTACAGTATTAATCCACCTGAAAAAAAGCAGTTTCTAAAAACAGATCTTTCAAATAAAATAGCCTTATCTTCAAGATACCTTATAGTCCATCCTATTATAGTGGATCCGCTACAGACAAGTCTTTCGTCGTTTCATTTGTTTCAAATTATTCTCAGCCAAAACTGAGAAGAGGATTAATTTGTTTTCTGTACTAGCCTTAACACCCATGTATGCTACCTCTTTACGAATGATTGTTATTCCCTTATATGAAGTATTTTACACCCCCTTGTGTGGTAACAAATAAGGATTTTATAGCACCTCGCTAAGGTGCATAAAATCATGTCTGCCTTGAGTTTACCATCACCATACTAAAAGATAAATGTTTTCTGAACATGTATGTCAGTTTCACATGGAGTGCTCGAAAGCAATACAAGTTGATTAAAGTGAAATTCTTAATGTATAATCATTTTCCTTATTTACACTTAAAGAGCAAATTGCAGCCAAAATCTAAAAGAAAATTACGACAAAGAATGAAAATACGACTGTATGCCCGTTGAAATGGTCCTCTCAACCATTTAAACATCATGAAATCGTGTTTCAATCCTGGCTTCATCTCACAAGCATAAAACCCAAGTTAACCCTTAAAAAAAATCCTACTGGTATCAAAAACAAGATACCATGAAAAGTAACTTCCTCATCAACCTAATCGAAAAGAAAAATGAACATTTTTATTTTGTCTGAACTCATGACCCTCAGGGAACGATACTAAACCCTATTGAGATGTATGCATGGAAAAGTTTTTATTAACTTGCTGTTTTTTTTCATCAGCTATAAACAAAATATCACTAGGAGTTGGACCAGTCGGTACTGAAGTGCCTAATGGGCCCATGCTCGGAAGCGGCTGGGACAGAGAAAATTTAAGAATTTGAATTATGTTAAGGCAAACTTTACTAATCTACCAAATGGCAAACTGTCATTTAGAAATACTCCTGCTAATATCAATACACCAGTCTCGTACGAGACAACCCTAGTATGTATATAGTATGGAAGGTGGGTGTTAGCACTGAATAGACGTTAAGCATGTAGGAGGATATATGGACCTAAGGACAGACCTGCTATATATATATATATATATATATATATATATATATATATATATATATATATATATATATATATATATAAATATATATACATATATATATATATATATATATATATATATATATATATATATATATATATATATATATATATATATATATTAGGTATAAGAGTCGCATTGTTTGTTTCTTTGTCCTTCCGTCACGCCCAAAACAAGGCCAGAGACCCGGAAAACCATATATATTTTGAAAAAGGATGGTTTTGGAGGGGTCAAAATCAAACTTCGGTCATTTCAGGCCTACAGTAGAGTCTTTTTGGCTCAGGCAACGATCCTTACCTCAGCAGCCTAGTTTTTGGCATGGAGACTCACATGACCTCCAGTTCAGACATATGCTATGTAAGGTTGACCTCTGGAATCATTTGAGGTCATTGGTCAGAAGTCACTTCAGGTCACCGGTAATATACGCTCAAACGACTGGACACAGCAGCCAAATTTTTGGCACTGACTCTCACATGACCTCCAGTTAGATCATAGGCCATGTAAAGTTGAACTCTGAGGTCATTTGAGGTCACCAGTCGGAGGTCATTTGAGGTCACCGGCAATAGTAAACAAGTGTGCACAAATACTGTGCATTAGTCTGCAAAACCTGAAACAAAGTTCCTGGGCGTCTTATAATCTCTACTTATAAGAAAAAGAGGTACATGGTCTTTCTGAAGCAGAAAAAAGATTGAACTAGAACAAATAGGATTAGAGTGTTCGCCCTTTTAGCCTGGTAAAGCTGAGTACCCCTGCTAGTATATATATATATATATATATATATATATATATATATATATATATATATATATATATATACAGTATATATATATATATATATATATATATATATATATATATATATATATATAATATGTGTATATAATACATGTATACAGTATATGTAATGTATATAATATATATATATATATATACATATATATATATATATATATATATCTATATATATATTGTTACATAGCCTATGATTTCATCATCCTTTGTATAATTCTAACGTACAGTATGCTGCATGTTTGATCACGATTCGCCTCGTGGTTTCCATAGTGTGTGTTCTACCTCACTCCCCCCCTCCTCCCTTATAGTAGAGTAAGTCGTTCTTTCTGTTGTTCAGAGCAGGATTGTCAACTCTTTGTCCCCTATGGCTTCATTTGCGCGTCCTTCTTACAAGTTGTATCAAGCTCTGCCGGCCCCTATATAATGAGCTCAGTCTCTGCATTAATTGCCACTTTGATCTACGAGTACTCCTCATTTTGTTCACATCTCTGTCCTCTCCTGTATAGTTGTTATTATTGTGAGTGCTCAGGAAGTCTCCAACCATCTAGCAGCTGTGTAATTTGAGTATAAGTGTTATTACATTTTTTCTTGTACTGTATAGCATAAGGTGTTAATTCGTAGGCCTAGCGAGGTTTTTGTGATTAATGTAGAGTTTTTGCTGTCAGCCAGTAGTAATAATATTTTGTATCTGTAATAATATATCTTGCATTCACTGAGCATTATCCGGTTTTCTCATTTTATCAGGGCTGACTTAGATAAATTTACACTTGCTAATTTCGTGTTAAAAGAGGCTATTGCAGTTAACCATATATTTAACCTGTTTTTTGCCATTACTTTATCCTTATGAGTCCTGAATGTTTAGTTGTTAGTTTGAGCATTAAACTTTAACTTATAATTTTACCTAACTCTTTTGTTTTGAACCT
This sequence comes from Coenobita brevimanus, assembly GCF_032717465.1. Lineage (NCBI taxonomy): Eukaryota > Metazoa > Arthropoda > Malacostraca > Decapoda > Coenobitidae > Coenobita > Coenobita brevimanus. The sequence goes on from NC_137009.1 coordinate 21,697,860, forward strand.
GGAACCTTGCGGGACAGTTTTCTCTGTTCCGTAACAATATATATATATATATATATATATATATATATATATATATATATATATATATATATAGAGAGAGAGAGAGAGAGAGAGAGAGAGAGAGAGAGAGAGGGAGAGAGAGAGAGAGATAGTATATATATATATATATATATATATATAGATGTTCAATATCTGATCATGCTCAGTATCCGGATGCTGGGCATTGGGTCTATAAAACCATTATCGAAATTTACTTGCTATTATCCAGGTGTAAAAGTGCCCGAGAACTTCAGCCAGCCAGCCGACATGTCCAAACATTCGGTATCCTGGCTGCTGGGCTGGAGCAGTGAACAGAAAGTTTTCAGTAACCCACAACCAGAGCTAAAATGTCCGTCTGACCCTGCACTTAATGGTCAAAATCGAATGCTCGTCCTATCACTCTCAGCGTACCTCCAACACTCGAGTAATCTGACTGTAACCCGCATGCAGTGTCAAAACTCCACGCACATTCCCCACCAAATATCTAATATCGCTCAGCCACAGAAGCTAAATCTTTTCCAACCGCCACCTCCATCATACATGGACCACAAACCATGAGTACATGTTCGGCGACAGCGGCCGTCCGTCTCTCTGTCGAAGGTCGAATTCCCCCAGTCATGATGCATTGTGTTTCTGCATGGCCACTCGGCATCCAGCAGACTGCAGGCCACAAGAACATGTACAGCAAAAGCGCCCATCTGCCTGTTGACAGAAGAGGGAGAATCCTGCCCACAACCTTCTATCTCCCCTCCCTCCCTTCCCTCCCCCACACCTTCCCGGCCAGTGTTGCCACACGTACGATAATTATCGTATATGTACGATAATATTGCCTCTGGTATGATGTGCGATATCATTTTCTATTATCTTACGGTTTGTACGATAATTTTGGCAGTAAGTTTTGTGGCATGCATAGCTAATCATGCACAGTTGTTCCACAGCTTGACAGATGAGTGATCTTAAGGGCTAATGTAACGGTGATCACTGAAAATACTTCTTTTATGGTCTTGCTGAGTTATCATCTGCAAGAGGAAGCACATTTCTAAGAGTTATCTATTAAAGTTCTGTGGACCGCATTCTGCTGCTAGTCAGATTGATTTTCTTGAGTGGCACAAAGGGTATTTCTTGTGACATTATTTTTGTAATGAAGGATATGAATATATTTTTATAATTGAGATTTTCATGGTATGACCTAATTCTGATACAAAATAAAGTGATAAATATACACCAAAGTAAACATCAGTATCTTACAGAATTACGGTATTGATGAAGATAATTGTTATGGGTAAATTTTCAGTAAATACACCAAGGTATCAGCGACAGTTTTAAAGTACTGCATATTATGAAACACTATAAATAATGAATTTAATAATGTACGATAATAAAAAAAAACGATAATTTTGATGAGCCGGTACGATCATTCCGATCTAAAAGTGTGGCAACACTGTTCCCGACTTCCGCCTCACTCAGTCCTTACCCTCCTTTGCGGAGATAGCATTGACTCCTGAGTTTTCAATTTTTTTTTGCGATTTATTGGACTACTAGTGGTCGTACGGAAATTCGGTGCTGACCACGAGAAAGTTCTTGAAATTCTGCATCTAGACCTAGGCTTAACTCTTGGAAGATGCTGACAAAATTTTGAATTAGGATGGTGGAAAGTTGTATGAAGGTAAGTTTTACTCTTGAACACTTTATTCCAGCTTACTTTTCAGTTTTATGTATTTTTATTAGCAGCTGTTATAGTACAAACACAAGCGAAGATGATGGTATACGATTTATACCAATATAAGCAATTTACGGTGGCAATTTTGGCCATGGATTTCCCTTTTTGTGCCCCTGGAGCAATCATTCATCACAGACAACAGATTTTCAAACCATCGTCAATTTCTTTGTGGATTTTTGTCGTTTATGCACTGTTCTCACGATGTTTAGCATTGGCCCATGGTGAGCGATAATGGTTCCATAGGTAGCTATTGCCAAGTGACTTCTTGGCCGAAAAATCGAGTCTTACAGAATTTGAATGAATTGCAGAGCATCATGGAAACGTTCGCGTGCATATATATATATATATATATATATATATATATATATATATATATATATATATATATATATATATATATATATATATATATATATATATATATATATATATATATATATATATATATATATATATATATATATATATATATATATATATTCATGGATGTTCGTTTGACCTCCTTTTTCTCTCAAGATGGAAACTCCACATTGGGCCACATGAAGGATTTCATTAAAGTCGGCATGGAAAGATTCATTCCCCATCATGGTTAAAGAAAATGATTTAATTCACCTAAATGGTTTGACTGTAATTGTGCTAGGGTAAGAGAACATTAAAAAATAGCCTATAACACTTATACAAGAAGCAAAACTAAAGAACCCTTTAACTGTTACAGAAATATCAGAAACCATGCAAAAAGTATTATCAATCTTTCTAAATCAAACTTTCTTCATAGACAAGCTACCAGACTACTAAACATCCCAAATGATAACAGAATATTCTGGTCTGCTCTTTATTCATTCAAATCTAACTTTACTACCATCTCTTCCATTCCACCGTTACAGCCCCGCTGTGGGGGGTCACCTTGACTTGGTACCAGGGCTTGAAGCGTGGTTGGCAGTGCCACCTACTCAGAAGGCATGCCTACCTTTGTAGGGCTTGGTATTTGTCAGCCTCGTGAAGCAAGCACCCCCTACATCACTGGTGGTGGAGGCCTACTGGTGATGTTAGCCCCTGCCCATTTGCCATCTAGGGCAGGACTGTTGCCTCTCCACGTGTTTGCCGTGCGTGGCATCCCTAATGCTGGGAGACGGGAGTCCTGGGGGTTGAGTGATCCTGCACAATGCGCCCTGCAGCTAGCAATACACCTCTTTGGTCCAATATTCTGGCTAGATGGGCGGCCTGGTTGGGCATGACCAGGTCAATCGGCTGGTCATGCATTGGCTAGGGTCAGGTGGGCACTGGGAGGCCTGGTGACTCCTATCATCCTGGAGTCACCCTTGCCCAGGTCTCCCCATGGTTACCCGCGTATACTCTCCCGCTACCTCTGGGGTCACCAGTGGTGTTATCCCAGGCATATGACCTCCCCTTGTTGGGCTCCATGGTGGGTGGAGGGATGGGGGAATGAAGTAGTTGTGTATGGTTCATGGAGAGAATAAATCAAGATAAAGTTGACGACCATGTATCTGTCCCTGGCCACTCCATTACGACTTCACTGATTACTACTCTTGAGCCCTACCAGGCCCCTAGAGAATATCCTCCTCTGCCCCAGCATTCAGCTGGGTCTGGGGGGCGTTCTTATTGGGGTAGTATGGTTCAGGGGTTGGCCCCAGATGCGACTGTGCCGGTGTCTTATGCCAAATACCTAGTAATAAAATCTGCTCTTGATGGGTCTGTCCGAGATATAGATATTTTTGATATGCACCATGCCATCGTCTCGGCATGTGGAAGAGAACCTAGAATCTCTTTCCAAGGGGATGGAAGTATCCTGGTTGAGGTGTCCTCCCCGAAACAGAGCTCCCGTTTACTAGCGCTAACCTCAGTCTCTAATGCAGCCATTCCATGCACTCCTTATGGCAGTTTTAACCAATCAAAGGGAGTCTTATTTTCCTGTGACCTCCTCCGATATTCGGAGGCACGGCTGTTGGAGGAACTACAATCTTCTGGTGTGATAAAGGCTGAGTGCCTTCATGAGAAAATCAATGGAATTTTGACCCTGATTCCGACCTTGTTTCTGACATTTGAAAAATAAATGATGCCTACATCTGTGACCCTTACTCCGACCTTGTTTCTGACATTTGACAAATAAATGATGCCTACATCTGTGACCCTTACTCCGACCTTGTTTCTGACATTTGACAAATAAATGATGCCTACATCTGTGACCCTTACTCCGACCTTGTTTCTGACATTTGACAAATAAATGATGCCTACATCTGTGAAACTGGCTTGGCTATCACTTCCTGTGAAGCCATATGTGCCCATCCCAAAGCAGTGTTTCCACTGTCAGGGGTATGGACGTGTCAGCAAATTTTGTCGCCGTGCACAGGCTGGACTTCCTGGTGTCTGTGTCTCGTGGTGAATCAAGCCATACCAGCAACTCTACAGGACTCATTGAATGTTATCACTGTGGAGGTCCTCATGCTGTCTCTTCTAAAAATTGTCCAAGATACTGCCTCAAAAAGGAGATCTTATCCATTCATACACGTGAGAGAGTTTCGTTTCCTGAAGCACAAGAAGAGCCCAGACACTCTTGCTGGGGGTTACTTATGCTTCTGTCCTTTCTAGAACACCAATGCAATACCCTGTATCTCAGAAACAGCCTCGACCCACTCCAGTACCCACTCCTTCAACTCGTGATATGCAGAATGCTGTCCCCATGGTTAGTACTGTTGGACTGTTGGTGAGAATGATGCTTGCCTGACCACTATTCCAACTGTTTCCGCCCCCCCCCCCACTTCGGTGGCTGACGACTTGCACACTTCTGTGGTGATGGCAGATGTCCATACTGAGCAGACTCCTTCTCCCTTCGTAACCAGTATGCCTGAGGCTCCATCTGTACCTGGCAAACGTCACTGTTGTTCATCAGAGTCCTCTCAATATGAAAACCGGCCAGCTAAGGTCTCTGTTGTTGACCTCTCTCCTGTTCCCTCTGTCCAGCAGGCTGAGGGATCTAGCCAGGTGACAGCTGAAGCTGATGATTCATCCCTGGCCCGTTGGTGCTTCAGATCTGAAGCATAGGATGGCCTCCTCATATGACTCCAGTTCTGTGACCTTTACTTCCACTTCTAGGGCTTCTGGTGAGGACACTGGCCGTCCGACATCTCTAAAGGCGACCCCCAAGCCGCCTTCCAAACATCCTGGTATGCCCACTCCAAGAAAGAGTGTTGTAAAACTTACTTCCTCATCCTCATGTTTGCCTTCAGATGTTAGGCAGAGGGTGCGGGTTTCTGGTGCAGGGAAGGCTCCTCCAAAGGGCACTCATAAGCATCAATCCAAATCCACTGGAGGGGGGGAAAGGTTGTCTCGCCCCTCATCCTCATTCTTCCATCACTATGGGTACTATGGCATTCTCAGCCAGTGTACTACAATGGAACTGTCAAGGGCTGTGCAGTAATTGGGAGGAGCTGCGGACCCTCCTGACTTGTTCCCCTATGTGTGTGTGTCTCCAGGAAACTCTTGTAGGGTTTGCCACTCCCCATGCACAATCCAGGTACAATGCTTTTTACTCAGTGCCAACTCAGGGTCCTGTTGGGGGTAGCGCTGATTTGGTGAGAGCTGACATCCCTCATCAGCCAGTCCATCTCCAGTCTAATCTCCAGTGTGCTGCAGTGCGGTTCTATGCCCACTGCTGGTATACAGTTTCTTCCATTTATTTACCGCCCAACACGGCACTCGGTAGGGTGGAACTTGAGAACCTTCTTGGCCAGTTACCTATGCCCTTTCTTTTCTTTGGGAACTTTAATGGTCACCACCCTTTGTGGGGTGACTGTCTTGTTAACTAACATGGGAGTTTGTTGGCGTCCTTATTGGAGGATGAGGATCTTGCCTTGTTCAATACTGGGGCATTTACTGTACACATTTTCATCCCCAAATGGGCTCATTTACTGCAATTGACCTCTGTATCCGCTCTCCTAACTGTCTCCTGGACTTTACCTGGGAGGTTCTGGAGGATCTTCATGGAAATGATCATTTTCCCATCCCCCTTATTGCAGCGGTATCTAGTCTCCGTTCCCGTCTACCGAGGTGGAGATTGGATAAGTCAGACTGGCCCCTTTTCTCTTCTCTGATTTCTGTTAATGCCTCTGTTGAAGACTTTCCACATATTGATGAGACTGTTTCGTTCTTTACCTCTGTTCTGCATTCTGCTGCTCTTCATGCTGTTTGTAATACATCTGCCATGTATCACTATTACCTGTCTCATGATGGAATGAGGATTGCAGTTTTGCTGTATGTACTAAGAAGTTAGCTTTCTCCCGTTATCGTAGATGCAGGACAGAGCATAATCTTGCTGAGTTTAGAAGGGCACAGGCTAAGGCTCGTCGGGACCTGAAACAAGCTAGGAGGGACTCTTGGATGGCATATGTGTCATTTGTAAACTCAAAGACGCCAGTGTCTCAGGTGTGGAAGATTTCAGGAAAATTCACTCAAAGCAGGTCCCCTGTGCTGATGTCTAATGGTGAGCCAGTTGGTGACCCTGCAGCTGTGGCCGATATTTTTGCATCTGCCTTTGCAGTGGTCATTCACAGAGATACTAGCTCACCAATTTTTGCCAGACGATGGGAAATATAGGAGGCAAGGGTGCTGGACTTACATTCGGGGAATGTGGAGTCCTACAACCTCCCTTTCTCTTATTGTGAGCTCCAATCTGCCCTTTCCCTCTGTCATGACACCTCACCAGGGCCGGATGATATTCCCTACGCAATGCTTCAGCACATGAATAATGATTCACTGTGTTTTCTCCTCAACCTTTTTAATAGAATCTGGAAGGAATCTTCTCTTCTCTCCTCTTTGCGTGAGGCTATTGTCCTGCCATTCAAGAAGCCGGGGAAGGCAGGTTACAGTCATCTAGAGTATCGGCCAATTGCCTTAACATCTTGCCTGTGTAAATTATTTGAGAAAATGGTCAACACGTGCCTAATGTATTTCCTAGAAAGGAATGAATGTCTTTCTCCATGTCAGTCTGGTTTTCAAAAATATCGCTCAACAACAGATGCACTGGTCCGTCTTGAGGCTGCAGCTTGTGATGCATTTCCTAGGCAGCAGCATCTGGTGCACATTTTTTTTTTTCTTGATCTAGAAAAAGCATATGATACTACATGGCGGTTTGGTGTCTTCCAACAACTCCATTCTTTAGGTTTACATGGCAGGCTGCCCCTACTTATAGTAAATTTTCTGTGTGACTGCTCATGCAGCGTTAGGGTTGGTGTAACTCTGCCTACTTCGTACCCTCAGGAGCAAGGAATGCCTCAAGGAAGTGTCCTCAGTGTGACCCTTTTCACTAAAGCTTTGGACAGCAGTGTATCCTCAATTCTAGGAGTGTCAGCCTCACTGTACAGTATGTTGATGATTTGGCTGTATGGTATGCTGCTTCCTGAATATCCATGGTTGAACATCGCATGCAGCTCGCTCTAGACAGGGTCTCTTGGTGGGCTACCATGCACAGCTTCCATTTCTCCCCAACAGAGATGGTGGCCTTGCATTTCTGTCGCTTCAGAGGTATTCACCCCGACCCAGACCTCCAGTTATATGGCCAGAGGGTGCAATGGGTGGATGAGACAAGGTTTCTTGGTCTTACTTTTGACAGGAGACTTACATGAGTATTTCATATCCGTTCATTACGACTGTCATGTCTCCGTGCCCTGTCTCTCCTATGGACCCTATCTCACTTGTCTTGGGATGGTGACAGAACCATCCTTCTCGGACTTAACTCTACCTTGGTAAGGAGCAAAGTGGACTATGGGTGTGTGATATACTCTTCTGCTACTGAGGCATGGCTGCGACCACTAAATTCGGTCCACCATGCTGGGATTCGTATGCACTTGTCTGCCTAGAGACTGCAGCATGTGATGCTTTTGCCAGGAAGCAACATCTGGTGTGCATTTTCTTTGACCTAGAAAAGGCATATGAATGCATGGAGGTTTGGTATTGTCAAGCAGCTCCACTCTTTTGGTTTACGTTGTGGGCTGCCCCTATTTATATTGGATTTTCTGTGTGACCGTCATTCAAGGTTCAAGTTGGTGGCACCCTGTCTCCTTTGAACACTCAGGAGGAAGCATGCCTCAAGGAAGTGTCCTTAGCACAACCTTTTTTGCTATAGCATTAGACGGTATTGTGTCCTCTATTCCAGAGGGAGTGTCTGCTTCACTATATGTCGATGATTTAGCTCTATGGTATGCTGCCTCCCAGATGCCCGTGGCTGAACGTCGCATGCAGCTCGTCTTAGACCGTGTCTCTCATTGGGCCACCATGCATGGCTTCCGTTTCTCCCCAACAAAATCGGTGGCCTTGCATTTCTGCCACTTGAGAGGTGTTCACCTCAACCCTGACCTCAGATTATATGGCCACAGGGTGCGATGTGTGGATGAAGCAAAGTTTCTCAGTCTTATATTCGACAGAAGACCGACGTGGGTTCCCCATATCCATGAGTCACGTCTATCCTGCCTCTGTGCCCTGTCTCTCCTACGGACTGTCTCACTTGTCTTGGGGAGCTAATAGAGCCACCCTGCTCTACCTTTACCTGCCTTGGTATGGATCAAAGTGGACTATGCATGTGTGATAAACTCTTCTGCTACTGTGGCACAGCTGTGGCCTCTCAGTTCGATCCATCATGCTGGGATCCAACTGTCAACTGGAGCTTTCCGGTCTTCCCCAGTTCCTAGTCTATTAGTAGACGCGAATGAACTGCCACTAGATCTCCGTCGCCAGTCCTTACTTGTGCAGTGCTGGCACCGCCTTCATCATCTACCTTCCTCACTAACTTGCATGGTTGTCTCCGGGGTCACTCTTTTCCCTTTTTATAACACCCACCCTCACTATCCGCAACCGTTTCGGTACAGAGTGAGGGCTATCATGGGGGAATTGGGTGTTCAGTCTTCTCCTGCTTGCCCTGTACATATTCCACGAGTGGCTCCCTGGCTTCTCTCTCAGAGGTATTGCCATGTGATTACTTCTGCGAAAGGAAGGCCTCTCTTTCTGCACAGGAAGTTCTGTCTTATTTTTTTTAGAACACGCCTCTACCCACAGTGACTCGATCCCTGTATATACTGATGGCTCCAAGTCGTGCGTTGGGACAGGCTTTGGTGTTGTTTTCCATGATTTTAGCAATGGTGAGAGTCTTTCTCCTTCTGCCTCTGTTTTTATTACTGAACTTACAGTTATTTTAGTTGCAGTTGAGTAGATTTTTAGTTTCCCCTCTGCTTCTTTTATCATTTTTAGTGACTCAGCCAGTGCCTTGCAAGCTTTGTCTTGTAGGTTCTCATTACACCCTCTGGTCTTGTCTATCTTAGAATGGCCGTTCTTATTATACAGGCGCGGATTTTATGTACAGTTGTGTTGGGTCCTTGTTCATGTGCGGGTCATAGGCAATGAGCGTGCTGACTCTTTGGTGAGAGATGCTGCCTCTCGCCCTTCCTCTCCTCATTACTGTGTCCCATCCGAGGATTTATGTACAAGCACTGAAGAGGCTGTCCATCTCTGTTGGCAGAGAAGGTGGGATGGAGTAGGACCGAACAACCTCAGCAGCATTCGTTGGGACCTGGGTGACGGAGGGTATGTGGGCCTGTCCCGAAAGTGAGAGACAGCTTTGGTCCGTCTCCAGATTGGTCACACTAGGCTGTCTCATGTTTTTTTAAAGGATAGGGCACCCCCTCCCTATTGTGATGACTGGCTGGCTCCTTTGACTGTATGACATCTTCGTGCAGAATGCCCTAGTCTGGAGGACCTTTGTCAGTGGTACCTTTCCTGGTACCGAGCTGGCGACGAGTTTTACCTTCTTTCCTTGGTGCTTGGAGAGGCAGCTTGTGCCCTGGGAGGAGGTACCTTCTCCTTTGATTCTAGCTCTGGCTTGCTTCACAGGCTATAGGTATTTCAGATATAAAAGTCTGGGTTTTAGTGTTAATGTTTTCTATTACCTTTGTTTTTGCCACCATATTTTACTTTTGTTTTTAAGTATGACTCGGTTCTTTGCTTTTTCTTTTTCTTTTTAGCTCTTACGGCAGGCATATGACCTCAGATGTTGCACTGCCATGCCCACTTTTATTCATTCATTGTTGGTTGCTGTATTGCCAAAATTTTTCCACTTATGCATCAGTACCTCAGGTTTTCTAGCCTCTTGGTAAGAAGCAAATATCCATCCTGTTCCTTAAAAGGGGGCCAGTTCTGAACCATCAAACTATAGACCAACCACTATGACTTCCGTTCTCGGAAAAGTTTTTGAGACACTACTAAAGAACTACATAGTCAAGCCCCTAGAAATCAATAAATTAATCAATGATCAGCAGTATGGATTTAGACAAGAATGTTCAACTGTAGACATTCTTTGCCTTCTTACCCATCAGATTAAGAAAACAATAGACCAACATGGTGAAACTCACGCAAAAGCACTTGATATTTCAAAAGCATTTGACAGAGTATGGCACCAGGCCATAATGTCTAAGAGGTCACACTATGGCCTTGCATCATTGGTTCCTCTAATTTCTTCTTACCTTCCTAATACAAAAATGCGGGTCATGATAGATGGAATTTATTCCCAATATCATTCCATAAATCCTGGCGTACCTCTGGGTTCAGTTTTGGCCCCAGCACTCTTTCTTATTCATATAAATGACTCCCATCTGTCACTCACAACCCAATACACTCTTATGCTGATGACTCGACATTTCATAGTTCTTTGACATTTAATACCTCCTTTACACAATCTGATATTATAAAATTCCAAATAAACACAAAAATTTGAACCAGGACCTCTCTAAAACTAATCAATAGGGACAAACAAATCTGGTCTCATTTAATTCTCACAAAACTAAATACATTTAATTTCTCCAACAGAAAGAATCCCTCAGACTCCCACAAAATTTTAAATGATGTCAATATTCCCATATCCACTACAATTGATATCCTAGGTGTCACACCGAACACTAACCTAAACTGGACAGCTTATGCTAAAGCCCTTTGCTAAAAATGCTTCTAAAAAGTTGGGACTTCTGTACAGAGTTCGTGAATTCTTCACTGGCGAGGAGTTGGCTGCAATATACAAAAGTCATGTGCATTCTCCGATCGAATACTCTTCACCGCTGTGGAGTGGATGTGGAGCGGTTGCATTGAGGCTGTTGGACAATTTTCAAAATAAAGTCATTAGATTAATCGATAATCTGCTATTATGCAGGGCCTTCCTCCATTACCAGTAGATAGAGATGTTGCATCTTTAGCATTAGTTTACCGAAATTTTTACCGTAAGTGCTCTGAAGAACTTGCTTCAATTGTGCCTCCTCTTCAAATTTTCTCCCGAAATACTTGGGCAGCTGGGAGTGCCCATGAACTCACACTCTCTCCCCTGCAATGCAGAACCTCTGCTTATAATAATTTATTTACCCCCGGAACTACTACTCTTTGGAATTCACTTCCTGGGAGTTGCTTCCCACAAACATTTAATCCACTTTCATTTAAATCCAGCTCTTATAAATATTTTATGAATGGAGGATACTTTTAGGCACATGGATTTTTTTTCTATTTCATTTTTCCTTCCTCCATCCATTGTCTCTTAAAAGAAAAAATAATCCAGGGGCAGTATCTCACAGCTACCTGACGCATCCCCTGGTAGCGGATAGGGGAAGGCCTTGCAGATGTATGAGGTACCGTCTTAGACTGGACGGACTTTGTGACCCCCTGCAGCTATATAAAAGGTTCCACCAAATATTCTGAATAAGGTGGCACAAAATATTACATTTCATCCGAAACTATTTGGCGGTGAGGTGAGATAATTTGACACAGTCCTCCCAACCACACATGAATTCTACTGTTAATGTTTTGACAGGCGTCCTGGTTGGATTGTTGCCTACTAAAGGTCCAGCTGCACTGCCTCCTGTGCTTATGGGCAATGTGCCACCGAAAGTTAATAGGCACTGTCTCGGCTGATAAGGGACCGAGATATTAAGCAAACTGAAATTCATGAAGATCTATTCGTACAACATAAGTAGCCTCACAGATTACAAACTTGATATAAATTATCGAAATGGTAGGTGGTAGCGACCATCATCCACTCACTTGATGTAGTGCTGCCTACTTCCTTAGCTTTTATCATTCTTTTTCTGTGCCTGCCCTCTTCTCTTCCTATTTCTCCTATCTTTCCTGTCACCTCTTATTCCTTTTCTTTCCTTTACAGGTGGCTTTACATTGAGTGACAAGCCAAATGATTTCCTGTAAGCCAAGAAACCATTTACAACGCTGGGTGGTAACCATATAACCAAACCATACGTGCTCCCTACGTGTCAATAAGTGGGTTGGTGCCCCTCCCTGTAAAACAACTAACTCAGTGTCAAATGGCCACCCTTTACTTGATTATGGTGTCTGGCAATAGACAGATAGATAGAAAACATTACTTGGGATATTGTAGCTCTGAGTGAGATCCACAGAAAAACGTAAAGTTAATTCAGCTTCAAGACAGCAACCAGCTATTTTACTACGGAGGAATGCAAAATAGAAGAGTTAGGGTTGTATGATTTCTAATGAACAGAAATCTTGCAGAGAACATTTTTAGATTCAGTAGTGTATCCAACAGAGTAGCATGGATTGTACTTAGACTATGGAAAATAATACACCGTGAAAGTAATACAAGTATGTGCACCAAATTCTCCAAGCTCAGATGAAAAAATAAAAACACTTTGATGACATTCCCAGATTATGGAAGAAGAAAATGCCACATATACTATACTCTTGAGAGACTTCAATGCAAAAGCTGGGAAATCAACAAATGTAGAACCATGTATGGGAAAATTCGGAGTGGAAGATAAATTGTGAAAAATTCTGCTGACATGTATAAGATGAGAATGGTGAACAAAAGAACGTGGAGAGAATGAATCTGGAGAAGACCAAACTGAGGAACAACGAACGAAATCAGCTTCATTATAGCAGATAAGAGTTTTTGACTCAGCAATTGGAAATAAAATGCCGAACATTATTGCCAAGGGCATCTCAACACCCCCAGGAGGAGTCTACGGAGGGGCAAATTAAATGCGACCTGACTCCGAGTGACAGGGACATAAGTCCACCTGGGCCACACGCCCCTATGACCCGGAACTCGCCCGCCGCCACCATAGCAGGAAAAAAGGATACCTTTCGGGTGAGCTGACCAGTGATAGGATCGGGGTGGAGCTACTCCTATAGCTCAAGGCAGCACCCCTGTGACAGCCAGTAACCGCGCCCTTTGTAAGACGGCCTGTGGCCGCTCAAACCTCCTTCAGGAGATGGTCTGTAGCTGCTTGGGAGGCAAACTGGAGATGGCCTGTAGCTGCTCCCGTCTTCATCAGGAGACAGCCGGTAGCTGCTCTGAAGGTGCTCTAGAGACGGCCTGGAGCCACTCAACCCTCCTTCAGGCGACGGCCAGTAGCTGCTCCCACCTTCATCAGGAGACAGCCAGTACCCGCTCGGAAGGTGCCCTGGAGACGGCCTGTAGCCGCTCGACCCTCCTTCAGGAGATGGACGGTAGCTGCTCTGGATGCAACCAGGAGATGGCCAGTAGCTGCTCCTGCTTTCGTCAGGAGACAGCTGGTTGCCGCTCAGAAGGTGCCCCCGAGATGGCCAGTAGCCCCTCAAATCTCCTTCAGGAGATGGCTGGTAGGCACTCCCGCCTTCGTCAGGAGATGGCTGGTAGCTGCTCGGAAGGTGCCCTTGAGATGGCCGGTAGCCACTCACTTCCCCTTCAGGAGATGGCCTGCAGCTGCACCCCCACATGGGCCATGGCCAGTAGCTTGGCCCCTGCAACAGCCGGTAGCCGCGCCCCTAGGAGGCCATGGCCAGTAGACGGGCCATACAGCAAGAGACAGCCAGTAGCCACTCCTCCATCAGGTGCTGCCACACCCCCACCATGAGACGACCTTCAGGAGGGAGGTCCAGCCCCGAGGATTGCTGGAGAGGCCCGATAACTCCTACCGGGCTCTTATCCTTTCAGCAGGTCCCTGAGGTGCCCCACCAGACAGACCGCAGCAGAGGCCGACGCTGCAGCCAGTTCCAGACGGCATCCCCGACCACCAGAGACCGCAGCCCATGGGACCCCAAGACCGCCCCTAGGACCCCTGGGCGGGACATCCCCACACCCCGATGCCGGAGACCCTCATCCTACATCAGATACCTGATCAAGCGTTTCAGGTAGCTCTTCGGTCCAAGTCCTGAGGGCCAGATTCCAGTTCCAAACCCTGACAGTGTGGGGTCCTTCGCCGCACACAGCCCTGGACGAGTGATTCTGTGGCCCCTGGATACGGAGGCCCCTAGCGGAACTCAGTCCCATCAGTAGCTGGACTGAGCAGTTTCTTGCTGCCCCTTTACCCTTGCCGCCACCACACCCAGTCCCGACAGTGAATGAAAGTGAAAGTACAGTGACAGTGTAGTGATGCTAGGGCTAGGCAGTGAATTACCCTGTGCTCGGGGAGCCTAGAATAAGGCCTGACAGTGTTAATATAAAGATAGGTGGAATAAGCAGTGTACCAGTGCAACAGTGAAAATGGCTGAGCAGGAATTGAGTGTCTGTCGGTACCAGCATAACTCAATTTTAGCATCATAGCCCCCTGCGGAGATCAACTGGGGCTCCCATAACCAAGGTACTATTTACAAGTGAAACAGTGAATTAAAATAGGCAGCCCAACAGTGACAATAGTCCCTTGGCCCTAGTAAAGTAACCTCCACCTAAACCAATAAAGTGCGCTGCCCACCCCGAGCGCGATCTACACTTCCCATGAGTGACAGTGATTGATTCTCCTGCCCTATGACTCCCAGTGCTGACTAGTGTACTATTCACTTTGTGCCAAATCTTGTCCCAAACAGTATCCTGTGCAATACTACCACCCACGATCTTTACCTGGAACTTATAATTGCCCAGATTACCTATTCCTGTGACATCTACCTGTTCCACTTGTAGAATTTGCCAATACACATGTAAGGTTGTTGCCTTGAGTTTTTGTGTCCTGCCTCTCTCTTAGTTGTCTGAGCTCCGGTCTAGAAAGGGAACCCAACTACACACTAGACGTTAGAGGGATGGGAAGCCGACCCTAAAAGACCTAGCATAACACTGGTGGACAGCGGTGGTTCTTGACCCAGGCATACAAACGAGACATTCAGGAAATATCAGCAATATGGCAACCAAACCTCACGTGCAATTGCCCAAATTCGACCTGAAACAGTACAATGTTCATACCAGACGTGGGGTAAGAGTAATATGTAATAGTAATAGTAATAGACTATTACAGGGTTTTCAAAGTAATAGTAAGAGTAATAGCAATAGACCACAAGTTCCTGGCTGTAATATCAATTGCAATAGTAATAGAAGACAAAGTAATAGATAACTGTATATTACTTTCTCATTACAGAAACGTCTTTAATACCGTTTAGTATAATCAATAAAAAACAGCCTTCTCACCTTGATTACCTGTTGGCTGCTCTCCAAGCTGCGGGTACACCACAGGGGACCGTGCAGAATGGACAGTGGTCAACAGGCCATCAGGTGATCTAGACACACTTGTGCATTCAGTGGAACAGCCTCCCAACGAAAATGAAAATAAAAACCATTTTCAATTTAATTAATACCGTTATCATAAATAATATATTAACAGTAATAGTAATACTAATAGGTGACCAAGTAATAGTAATAGTAATAGTAATAGATGACCACTAATTATAACAGTAATATAATAGACAGCAATTGAAATTAATAGTTATAGAAACCCAGTCATAGACCCCATGTCTGGTTCATACGTATCTGGCAATTATTAAGCCTTTGCTAGACATCGGGTTCGAGGACGACAGGCAAAAGATAGCATGGTTACATTCCCACTACTGGGTAAAGTGGCAGCTAATATCCCACCAAAAAGCATTCCGGGGCTTACCTGGCAGAAGTTCATGAATCTCGTGATGCAAGCCATCACCCCATCACTAAGCAAAGTGGTGTCTCTATCCCAGTTGGATAGCCTAACTTTCAATGGTGACTTAGATAACACTTTAATCCAGGCCAGGTGCCTGGTCACTGCTACCTACCTGGAGGCAGATGATGAGACCCGGGAACAACACTTTCAATGCCCTCCTCAGAGTTCTCCCCAGCTTCGTCAAGGAACATTTCACAATCCACGACCCAACAGGAGACATGGATAGGGATATCCAACTCATATGCCGCCTCCTAACCTCCCGCCTCACACCCCAGCAAATCAACATTGTGAAAAAGTTCCCCACGAACAACTCGGCTACTCCAGTCAAGCCACGTCCGCCCATGCCCCACACCAGCCCCGTCCTGACACCCAGCTTGCCCAGGGCGCACCCCAGCCACAAGGAGACCCTCAACCTCATTATGGTCAATCCCTGGGAGTTCTCCGCGTGCAGCTCCAGGTGCCCACTGCATGACATTTGGGACCAATTAACCCATCATGTCCCGAGCTATTTCGCACCTCTGACACCCCCTAATCCCGAGGTATTTTTGAAATTTTTTTTTTTGGCTAAAACCTCCGCTTTTGGTGAGAAATATCGAAAATTCATAGAGAAATCGCTCACCTGAAGTTTAAAATACTCGATCCAGGTACCAGTACCTCCTTACCTGACTGGGTTTTCTAACAGGCTGGCACCAAAGAAAACGAGTTCTATGGGAGGGTAACTAACTCACATCACTCATAAACGGTAATTATTTATTTACTTGGTACGAATTTATATGTAGTATGAGAGTATATTGGTTTTCAAACAGTAATATAGGCATTATAAGCATTGTTTCACTCACTAATTCATCACCATACCTACCTTCTTTTGCCACATTACCTGATCATTATTTCTGACTGTTTCTTCCTCTAATGCTATGTAAACTTTGTCCTCCACATTGTCATTGATTGGGGAATCACTCTGGCCCTGAATGTCTTTACTGGCCAGGTCTCTGATAACAGGTGAATTGCCGAGACAACGGCATGAGGGGGGGAGGGGGGAGGTTATGCGGTGTAAGGCATTGTCCCTGCTTGGCATCTTGAAGAGGAATAGAGGAAGGTGTCCTGTGTATATGTACAAAAAATCACGCGCGAAAATTGAAAATTGTGCAAATTAGGGACCTTGCAATTGTACGACGTACCAGTACGTCGCCGGGACTGGCAAATGCAAAATGTTGTAACATACCCATATGTCGACGAGACGGGGCGGGTTAAAAGCTGCCAGCCTCAAGAGCACCACCCCAGGCTGATGTAAAGTCTCTTGATTAGGAAACGAGGAACCGGAAGATGAACCCGAACCTGCGGAGGATACCAAAACCGGGGACACAGAGCCAGAGGAAGAAGAAGGCAGCCCCCGGCAGTTGGATTTTTAGGACCACCCCCGCAACTCCCCACGGTGGCAGGAGCCATTTCCCCCAAATATTCCCTCCCAGTCTACAACAAGATGAAGTTGAACAGAGTGAAAGCCAGACTTCTGGTCGACATGGGAGCGGCCAGATCCTGCCTGTATAGTTACTACTACTACCGTCATAAGTCGACTTTTGGCCCGCTACTCCTGACAGCAACTCATCTTGTAGACGCGGGGGATGGCCCACTGCCTATCCGTGGGAAAACTCGGGCCCTATGCGTCGAGACCCACCAACCGGCATCGACACATCACAAATTTATTATATTTGACTCCACCTGCCGCAACTATGATGGATATCTGAGACTGGACCTGCTACAGAAACTAGGAGCCACCATTGATTGCTGAAAATGACAGCACCAGTTCTGGAAGTCCCCTGACATCTCCCCCCCTCCCCGGCCATTTGTACTTGCACACCCCGGCCTAGCCAAGAAGAACCCAAATGGCCCCCTCCATCCTCCCCGGCCCCCCATCCTCCCCTCCCTCATTTCCCGTGACCACCTCTTCTGCAGTGACCATTCCCCCACACCACGAAGCTTGGGTGCCCTTGAACAGGCATTCGGGTGCGTTGGTCCTGTTCTCCCCGCACCTGCCACTCAGAACCCTCTCGGCCTGCCTCCTGCTCCCGACCTTCCTTCCCCCTCATCACGCAGCAGTCCGAATCACTAGCCTCACCCCATCCCCCCTCACTCTACCTAAAGGGCTCGTCATAGGAGAGATGGGAGAAGCCGAGCCTTGCACCCCCTCTCCCTCTGGTTCCCCCACCTCCCTGCCCCCCATCCCAATCAGACACACCAATCAGACACCCTCCACTGTCTCCTTCTGGACTTCCAGGATCTTTTCACGGCGGGACCTGCCGACATTGGACATACCACCTACTTTGCTCATGAGAGCCACACGACGGGCCCTCCAATCTGACAGCCATCCCAGCAGAAAAATCCCAAACAGCAAGAAAAAGAAGACCGCCAGGTCCAGGAGATGATCAAGGCTGGAGTCATCTCCTCTTCCACCAGCTGCCGGTCCTCCCCTGTCTTTCTCATGAAGAAGGATGGCACAATGAGGTTCTGCGTGGATTACCACCAACTCAATGACGTAACCACTAAGTACGAGGGGTGATTAGAAAAAAATGACAGTGAGTCCATAAACTTTTATTAGCATGAAGAACTATCAAACTATGACTCACATTCCTTTAAAGTACTCCCCTCCAACCTCTATGCAGCGTTCCATTCTCTTTCTCCACTTCATGAAGCAAGTGTGGTACTCTGAAGACGGTATCCTTCGGAGTTCTGAATTGACGGTCCGTGCCAAGTCTTGGATGTGATGAAATTGCTTCCCAGCGATGGCAGATTTAATTTTTGGAAACAACCAAAAGTCACAGGGAGCCAGGTCAGGGGAGTAGGGTGGGTGGGGGAGCAGAGTTATACCTTGTTGTTCCAGGTACTGCATAGTGAGGCGGGCTTTGTGGGGTGCAGCATTGTCGTGGTGCAGCAAAAGGCGAGACCGACGGCGGGTTGGTGCGGTGTTGGCCTTGTGTTCCAAGACTTGTGGAAGGACCTGGTCTGTGTAGTATTGGGCTGTGATAGTGGACTTTTCAGGCATCACATCCACGCATATTGGTCCTTGAGAATTGAAAAAGATGGTGAAAAGGCGCTTCCGGCTGCGAAATCCTTCCTTCAAAATCTGAGGTCGAGGGTCTTCATTGCCCAACCACACCATGTTTGACTGCTTGTCACGGGTTGTGAAGAATGAAATCCAACACTCATCTCCAGTAGCAACATCTGAGAACCGTTTTGGACCATTTGGTTCAAATTCAGCAAGCCAGACATGACAAATCCTCACCCGTTCAGCCTTTTGCTCATCAGTCAACAAATGGGGTATCCATCGACAACACTTCTTCCTCAGGTGTAATTGTTCATGCACGATGTCATATGCACTCCCATAACTGATATCAAGCTCCAAGGCTAAGAACCTAAGAGTTACAGTTGGATCCTCGTCAATGATGGACCGTGCACGGACAGTTGTTGCTTCGGTCATGGATGTCCGGGGGCGTCCAGAGCGTTGTTCATCTTTCAATTCAGTTTTTCCTGCTGTGAAAGCACGAATCCAGCGGGAAACAGTTTCCAGGGAAGGAGTAGTGTCTGGATAAACTTGTAATAATTCCTCTCGAATCTGTGTTGCTTTCTTTCCCAGTTTCCACCTCGTAAAAATGTAGAACCTGCAGCCTTCTTTCGAGTAATCCATGTTTCTGGCCAGAGAGCAAAAACAAGAGTGAAGCATTCACTCACAACAATAAAACAAGAAAAGTCAGGCATACGGCGACAAGTTCAAACTCGTAAGGACAGGCAACTCTGCACTCTCCTTGCTCCCCTACCTCCCATCATTCAAGGTTTTCATGTTATAGCATGAACTGTCATTACTTTCTGATCACCCTTCGTACTCTACTCCACTCCCCCGGATAGACTACTCGCTAGATTCCCTTTACGGTGCCTCATGGTTCTCCACCCTTGACCTCCAGTTGGGGTACTGGCAGGTACCAGGGCGACCAGAAGACAGAGGCAAAATTGCTTTCTCGACCAGCAACGGGAAGCATTATGAATTTAATGTCTTACCCTTTGGCCTCTGTAACACCCCCGCCATCTTCTCACGACTAATGGAGTCTGTCCTCAGCGGCCTTACCTGGGAGATCTCTCTAGCCTATCTAGACGATATCATTGTATTCAGCAAGACCTGGGCCAACCACCATCAGCGCCTTTGCAAGGTCTTCACCCAGATACGGACCTCAAACTCCGGCCCGCCAAGTGTGTCCTTGCCGCCAGAGCTGTTTCATTCCTGGGACATGTCATCTCTCAGGCTGGCATATCCCGTGACCCAGACAAGCTCCATGCCATCGCAGACATTCCCCTGCCACAAGACGTCCACGGGATTCAGGCGTTCCTTGGCCTGATGTCCTATTATCAGCGTTTCGTGAAGGGGTTCGCCCACATTGCCAAACCACTCCACGACTTGACTCGGGAAGGGGAACCTTTCACTTGGACGGACGAAAGATTCCAACAACTCAAGGACAAACTCGTCTCCTCCCCTGTCGTGGCTTTCCTTGACTACTCCCTCCCTTTCCGGCTCTACACTGATGTCTCCCTGATTACAATAGGTGCTGTGCTAGCCCAAGTCCACGACGGCCATGAACACATCATTGCCTGCGCCAGCCACACCCTCAATCAGGCGGAAAAGAACTACGCCGCTACAAAGAGGAAATGCCTAGGCATCATCTGGGCACTAGAACACTTACAGGCATGCCTGTCAGGGACCCAAGTCACCATCATTACAGACCACCAGTCCAATGGCTGCGGCAGTCAGACACCCACAACGTCCAGCTCATCCGATGGTGCGAGACATTAGAGGAGTTTAACTATGAAATCTCCTACCACCTCGGCAAACTCCACACAAATGCAGATGCTTTCCCCCAACTTCCCATCAGCGCCATACAACCAGAGCCAGATCTCCTACAACAGTGGCATCATAAGGAATGACCCCCCTGGATTCCCCAACACCTCTTCAAAAAACTATATTGCCAGGGCAACCACCTGCTCACTCCATCTGGGCGTATCACCCTTGCCCCCAACACCGCCTTTGACACCCTCCGACACATGCACACCCTTAACGGAATCCGCCTGGACTAAAAAAAATTCATGCAAGTCTTTAACGATATTTCCTGGGCGCCCAACCCATCCACCCTAGCCAAGGATATTATCCAATCCTGCCGGGCGTGCGCCTTAGGTAAAGACATCACCCACACTCCCGGCCCATCAGGACACATTACTGCCCACAAACCATTGCAGTCATTGGCGATCACATTTTGGGGCCCGTACCTCCGAAATCAGGCTATCGATACGTCATCACTTTGTTTATATGTACTTGAACTTCATCATCGCCTGCCCAGCAAAAGAACACCATGCTGTCGCAGTCGCCGATGCCTTGATTCGGCACATCTTCCCATACTTTGGGATCCCATAGGTGATCCACTCTGAAAACGCACCAGAATTCACCAGCAAAATCTGGAAGGAGTTAGCCCAACATTTTGGCTATCACACATCACACTCCTCCCCTTACTGGCCACAGGGAAACTCTATCTGCAAACGAAGCCATTGTACTCTAAGGAACCAACTCCACACCCAAATAGAAGCAACGAAAGACGACGACTGGCCCGCTTACATTAACATTGTGCAGTTGGGTATAAACGCCTGCCCACGAGAAGACAGCATCTCACCCTATGAATGAGTGTTTGGGGGAACACCTCTCCTTCTACCTCTGCTACAACACTTCCCCCACACCTAGCACCTCCTCCGCATCTGACCCACTCCACCACCTCAAGTGGCGACTATCCCACCTCCAAAATAACTTAGATGTTCACCCTGACACCGCCCCTAACCCATACAAGCCAGGAGACATTGTCATGATAGTGCAACTCCCTACCCCCCACAAGCTTGCGCCTTGTTTCACGGGACCCTATACCATCACCCTCATCCCCAACCCTACCAAGTGACGGTTGAACCTCATGGCACCCCTTGCACTCTCAGAAATCGACTTGTGCACCCATTTCGTGCCACCGCATCCCCCGCCCCCACCCCGTGCCCTGCTCCACCCATCGCACCCTCCCCGTTTCACCTTACCTCATACTACTGCTACATCTCCCCCTCGCATTCCCTCTCTGCCTTCCCCTCCCCCGCCACCTCCATCTCACCCCCTGCCATGCTGCCTTGCACCGCACCTGGAGATTCACCCACACCACCAAGCCCAGACCTCTCCCCCGCCTGCCCCATCCCCCACACCCAACACCATGTGTCCCACCCACGCACCCACATCCCCTCCAACCGCCACACCCCCACCCCAACCAACGCCCACTACCACCTCAACCCACCCAACCTGGACCTGTCTCCTGCCTCCTCGCCACCACCCGCTCCATCCCCCGCACCCGATCCCACCTGCATCGTTCACACCACGGCTCCACCACCCGCCTGGCCTGCACCCCGACCAATGCCCATCATCACCCCCGACTCCGCCGCCTCATGTCCACCCCCACACACTCCATCCACCTCCCAAACACGCCGACACCGCACGCCCACGTCACCTCCCACACCAACCATAAAAACTACCATTGCATGCTCCGTCTGCCTCTCAAGCACACCTGCCTGATACACCCACACTCCCACACTGCCCACCTCACCGCAAAACCACACTCCATCCCCTAGCCTAAACCCTCTCATGCTCATGCTACATCAAGCAGAAATCCCAGCCACCTACACTCCCCAGAGACTTCACACTGCATTACACTGTCATAAAACCCCACACTCATCAGCCCTCTCCAGCATTCAGCACAGCCCTCTGCAGAAGACAACACCTACCACCATGAGAGTCCACCAAGCGGTATGGGCACTGCCCTTCGGAAGCAAACACTGAGTTGGCATACCCCTCCACTTACTACAACTCCTCCACACCTCCATCAACCCATCAACCCTCTTCATCACCTGCGATGCCCAGCTGGATGAAAACGCTACCACAACAGCCTGGAATGCCCTCCTCCAACACCTGCAACCAGTGTACCACACCTACAACACCAAAGTCTATCACCTCCAGTCACGGGGACGTGATTTTTTCCCCGATGACAGTGGTAAAATGAATAACATCATTGCCCCCAGGAGAAGCCTATGGAGGAGCAAATAGAACCCGAATTGACTCCGGGTGACAGGGATATAAGTCCGCCTGGGCCCCGCGCCCCTATGACCCGGAACTTGCCCCCCACCATCATAGCGGGAAAAAGAGACTACCTTCTGTGTGAGCTGACCCCCACAGGATCGGGGTGGAGCTTTTCCTATAGCTCAAGGCAGCACCCCTGCGACAGCTGGTAGCCACGCCCTTTGCGAGACGGCCTGTAGCCACTCAAACCCCTTCAATAGACGGTCTGGAGCCGCTCGGGAGGCAAACAGGAGATGGCCTGTAGCCACTGCCACCTTCGTCAGGAGATGGCCGGTAGCCACTCTGAAGGTGCCCTAGAGACGGCCTGTAGCCGCTCAACCCTCCTTCAGGAGACGGCCGGTAGCTGCTCCGGAGGTAACCAGGAGACGGCTGGTAGCCACGCCTGCCTTCATCAGGAGATGGCTGGTAGCTGCTTGGAAGGTGCCCTTGAGACGGCCTGTAGCTGCTCAACCCTCCTTCAGGAGACGGCTGGTAGCCGCTCGGAAGGTGCCCTTAAGACGGCCAGTAGCTGCTCACTTCCCCTTCAGGAGATGGCCTGCAGCCACTCCCACACACAAGCCACAGCCAGTAGCTGGGACCCTGCAACGTCTGGTAGCCATGCCCCTAGAAGGCCACGGCCAGTAGCCGGGCCCTACGGCAGGAGACAGCTGGCTGCCGCTCCTCGGTCAGGTGCTGCCACACCCCCACCATGAGACAACCTTCAGGAGGAAGGTCCCAGCCCTGAGGATTGCTGGAAAGGCCCTGTAACTCCTACCGGGCTCTTCTCCGTTCAGCCAGTCCCTGAGGTGCCCCGCTGGACGGACCCCAATGAAGGCCAATGCCACAGCCAGTTCCTGACGGCATCCTCGACCACTGGAGACTGCAGCCCACAGGACCACGAGACCGCCCCTAGGACCCCTGGGCGGAACATCCCCACACCCCGACGCCGGAGACCCTCGTCCTCCATCAGGTGCCTGAGCGAGCATTTCAGGCAGCTCTTCGGCCCCAGTCTCGAGGGCCAGATTCCAGTTCCAAGCCCCGACAGTGCGGGGCCCTTCGCCACACACAGCCCTGGACGAGAGAGGATGCCCCTATGAGTGATTCCGTGGCCCCTGGATACGGAGGCCCCTGGTGGAACTCAGCCCCATCAGTAGCTGGGCTGAGTAGTTTCCCGCCTCCCCTTTACCCTTGCCGGCACCACACCCAGTCCCGATAGTGAATGACAGTGAAAGTACAGTGACAGTGATACAGTGACACTAGGGCTGGGCAGTGAATTATCCTGTGCTCGGGGAGCATAGAATAAGGCCTGATAGTGTCTTTATTGGTACCAGCATAACTTGATTTTAGCATCATAGCCCAGCACCGAGATCAATTGGGGCTCCCATAACCAAGGTACTATTTACCACTGAACCAGTGAATTAAAGTAGGCAGCCCAACAGTGATAATAGTGCCTCAGCCCTAGTAAAGTGACTTCCACCTAAACCAATAAAGCACGCTGCCCACCCCGAGAACGATCTAGACTTCCCACGAGTGACAGTGGTTGATTCCCCTGCCCTATGACTCCCAGTGCTGACTAGTGTATTATTCACTTTGTGCCAAATCTTGTCCCAAATAGTGTCCTGCACAATACTCCCACCCACGATCAATACCTAGGATTTGTAATTGCCCAGATTACCTATTCCTGTGACATCTACCTGTTCCAATTGTAGAATTTGCCAATACATGTATAAGGTTGTTGCCTTGAGTTTTTGTGTCCTGCCTCTCTCTTATTTGTCTAGGCTCCGGTCTAGAAAGGGAACCCAGCTACACACTAAGCATTAGAGGGATGGGAAGCCGACCCTAAAACACCTAGCATAACAGGAAATTCACAGCAAGAAGAAAGAGTAAGGGAGAACAGTGTAAAACTGCTTGAAAACATATATGAAGAGGGAACTGCCCTTCTCAGTCATAATTTTTCCAAGTATTGATGTAATTTACATAAAGACTCAGAAAAAATAAGATTGAGAAAGGCATGTGTTAGGCAGATACAATATCACAAAAACTATTTTCAGCATGATTAGAAAGTATTTTGAGAAGGCTAGACTGGGAAAACAGTGGAGTAAACACAGGTGGAGAAAAGCTAAACCATTTGCAGATGACATTGTCCTAATCTCAGAAACAGCAGAGACATTCCAACAAATGTTAAAAAACCCGAACAGAGAAAGTCTCAAAGTAGGGCTAAAGCTGAACCAGTATAAAACTAATGTTATTAACCCCTTCGTATGCATTGACGTGTTCGTTGTCATTATGGTGTGGCTGTGCCCATACTAATTGACACTTGTCGTCATTAAGGCGTAAAAACTTTCGTCAGAGAAAAAGTTTTCGGCCGATCAGGGTCATTTTTGAAGGTGTCATAGCTTATCTGCTGCTAATCAAAAGTAATGAGTTGGCAACTGTGGGTCCCAGTACTGGAAAGAGAGTGAACAGGTAATTCTGTACCAAATGAGCACTGAGTGGGGGAGGTACTGTACAGTTTGGTCCTTTAAATATCAACTCTTACCCCCTTCCCAGCAGTGCAACATATTTCACTATACCAATAGTGCTTGTGTGTATTGCTTGGGCACTGTTGTGATTAGATTTGGTGTTTGCAATGGAAATTTGGTGTTTGTAAAGCATTCCTGGTCATTTTCAGCCATTGGCCCAACATAGATTATGCTACTGTTTCTAATCAATTACACTGCCTCTACCCTGCACCAAATGTGAGTTTTCAACTATAAAAATAGTGACAGTGAATCATAAGAATACAGTATGCATATCTAGTGTACAAGGAATTGGTGAAATACGTGCAGTAGCTAAAAGGAAGGCAGGAAACCACCCTACAGTCACAACATGGTGTGGGTACACTGTAGTTTTTCGCATTTTTCTCGAAACCTACGAGGCCTAGGATCACCGTTTTGGCTCAAATTAAAACCAATGAAATTCTGCATGGGATAATAAAATAAAAACATAACAATGGCAAGAAAAGTTTTTTGCTAGGGCTCCCCAAAGAAAAGCTGTTGTCTGTCGGAAATGGGTTTTACTTTTTCGCTTATTACTCGAACACCATACCTCGTATCAAACTGGGACATTCGGCATTCGAAAGCTAATAAAATTCTCTTTCCATTGATGGTATAACATGTAGAGATCGATTAGTAAACTTTCAACTTATGATATTGGGAAGTGAGATGAATGTTCCCTAATGTTTATTCTCACGGCCCTAATGAACACATATAATTTTTTTTCTTATCGTGTAGAACAAACATCGACGAATTGGAATATGTGGGTTTTGTGGCAAAATAAATATGTTTGGGTGGTGAAAATAAGCCGAGAATACACTTTTTTGGAGCACGCTGTGGCCGGGGGGGGAAGGAAGAAACGCCGTCATGTCCTAGAACACAGAACTTAAAACTTATCTGGGAGTCAAAGGATTAAAAATACACCAAAGACCATCATCAGAATCAGTGAAGAGACTTTTGATGTCGGGGAGTACAATAATGGGGTAAATACTAAAACTAACGAAAGACCATGATAGCGAAATAAAGAGGCTCATTGCAATTGCATAGAAAGCTTTCGGTAAACATAGAGACATCATGCTTAGTAGCTGGCTAATAGTATGAAACTAAAAGTATATAACGATACCTACGATTCTAGTTATGACGTATAGATGTGAGACTTGGAAACTGACAAAATCAATGGGAACTCAATTAATCCTTTCTCAAAGATGGATGGAAATGTCAATATTGGGAATACCTTTAACCCGCCCCGTCCCGGCCACTTTTCGACCACTGGTACCCCCCAATCCCGGGCAATTTTCGACCTTTTTTTTTTTTTGCTAAAACTTTCGCTTTTGGTGAGAAACATCGAAAATTCATAGAGAAATCGCTCACCTGAGGTTTAAAATACTCATTACAGGTAGGAGAGCCTCCTTACTTTACTGGGTTTTCTATCAGGCTGGCACCAAAGAAAACGAGTTCTATGGGAGGATAACTATTTCACACCACTCATAAACGGTATTTATTTATTTACTGTTACGAATTTATATGTAGTACAAAAGTATATTGGTTTTCAAGCAGTAATATAGGCATTATAAGCATTGTTTCACTCACTAATACCTGACCTTTTTTTGCCACATTACCTGATCATCATTTCTAACTGTTTCTTCCTCTAATGCTATGTAAAGTTTGTCCTCCACATTGTCATTGATTGGGGAATCACTCTGGCCCTGAATTTCGTACCGTGTCATGACATGGCTATACTGGCCAGGTCACTGATAACAGGTGAATTGCTGAGAAAAGGGCATGCAGGGGAGGGGAAGAGGTCATGCTGGGTAAGGCATTGTCTCTGCCTGGCATCTTGTTGAGGCAGGTGTCCCGTGTATACGTACCAAAAATGACTCGCGAAAATTGAAAATTGTGGAAATTATGAACCTTGCAATTGCAGGACGTTGAAGTACGTCCTCGGGATTAGCTGTGACAAAACGTGAGGACGTGGAAGTACGTCCTCGGGATGGCGCGGGTTAAGAGACAAGAAAATATCAACTTGAGTGAGAGAACAGAAAAATGTCAAAGACATTTTAGAAGTTATAAAAGAACAGATTTGGAGAAGGCAGGTATTGTATCAAGAATGAGTGATAACCGATGGAGAAAGAGGCTGACTGTCTAGACTCAAAGAGAATATGAATATAGCAGAAAAAGGCCAGACAGGAGGTGGAGAGATGAGGTAGTGTAGTTTGCAGGCAAAACGTGGTAGAGATTGGCTCAGTCAGGGAATTTGTGGAAAAGGTTGGGTGTGGCCTTTGTTCAGCAGTGGAATTGCAGTGGGTATATATATATATATATATATATATATATATATATATATATATATATATATATATATAGATAGATAGACTTACGTGTGTGTGTGTGTGTGTGTGTGTGTGTGTGTGTGTGTCTGTGTGTATGTTTGTGTGTGTGTGTGTGTGTGTGTGTGTGTGTGTGTGTGTGTGTGTGTCTGTGTGTGTGTGTGTGTGTGTGTGTGTGTGTCTGTGTGTATGTTTGTGTGTGTGTGTGTGTGTGTGTGTGTGTGTGTGTGTGTGTGTGTGTGTCTGTGTGTATGTTTGTGTGAGTGTGTGTGTGTGTGTGTGTGTGTGTGTGTGTGTAAAAGAAAGTTGTGTGCTAATTGTATTGTCTAAAACTGGCTGATATAATATTTTGGACCAGCTCCATGCTGCCATAATTGCTGGTCGCGTTTTCTTTCCTGTATTATTGTATTCTTTATTCTTGTTTAATTGTGGCAGGCCTTCTACCCTTCAGAATGAACCGATTCCGACCAAATTTGGACACAATGACCTAGTTGTGTCCACAAGGTTTTGTTTGCTAGGCAACTTCTCATTGTCTAGTAACGGCAGAAAGTCCGATTTTGTCGTCCTTTCCACGATTTGAGCTGTAGAAGCATTATTAATGGGCGTAGAAATCTCTGACTTCTATAGGAATAATCTTGATGTCATTCCCTATCAGAAGGGACCCATCCATGTTTCCCCCCTGTCCTCTAGTTTTCGCGTGGCAACCCTGCGAAGATTGGCCTCAGCGTCCCTAGCAACCAGTACTGGTTTTCAAATACCGGTATGCCCCTCCCATTCCCCGTAGATCCCCAGTGGCTGGATGGAACTGAATGAAATCTTGCATGCTTATAGAGAATGACTAGCACTACAACTTTCTACCGTACACCTATGTGCTACACTGGCCAGGTCAGGGGTCAAAGGTTATCAAGTGCAAAAACAGTGAAAATAGCTAAAATAAGGACTATGCCCACGTAAAATGCTAAGGTTCTGAAAAGTATTAAGCCAGGGCCATCATTATTGGGTGGAATGTTGAAGTGCAATACTTCATTCAAATATAACCTTTAGCATCGACACCCACTTACAAGTAGAAGTTGTACCTCTGGTAGACAATTCTGCGAATTTCAAGTTGCCTAGGTACATAGTGGGTGGATGGAATCGAATGAAACTTTGCATGCTTATAGACGATAATTAGTACTACAAATGCGATTCGTACAAGAATGACCTATATCCACCAGATTAGGAGGCAATGGTCAATAAATGAGGAAAATATGAAAAGCACTAAAATTACGACCTTGTTCAAGTGAAATGCAAAGGCTGCGAAGATTAAGCCAGAGACATGATTCTTGGGTGGAAGGTTGAACTGCAGTATCCTCATATAGAAATTACTTATAGTGTCAAAACAATAGTACTTGGTCCACTTAGAGCTGGCCATTGCCGCATACTGTTTTCTTTTTTATTGTTACTTTTCATAATAGTTGGAGATAAAGACAGGAAAAACTAAAACTAGTGCACAGTCAGCGAAATACATCATGCCGTCACTGAAAACTGTGCACAAATTGTATACTATTTAATTAGCTAATGTAACTGTTGTTTAATGTAAGGAATCAGTTGCAGATAAAGACAGCAATGACAAGTGGTGCATTATGAGGGAAATACATTATGCTGTCATAAATAATAAGAATTTTGCATTTATTAGTTGGGTCCCCTTGCCCTGCCAGCATACATCTCCAGAAGCAAGAGCAGCACACCACCTCCACAGCCTAAAAGCAGGACCAAGAAGGGGCCCTGGAGGTGGTTGAGACTGAACACCACCTGCAGAGATAAGAGAAGGGAAAGATCAGTACCATGTTAGGGCAGAGAGAGAGAGAGAGAGAGAGAGAGAGAGATCTGAATATCATTAAAACAAAATTAATTTACCACAATACACATCAACATGTACAGTCAAGGAAAGTTCCCCATTACCTACCTCTCGAAGGACTGGTGTGAGATGGGTGAATGTGAAGCAGCAGCCAGACATCATGTGTCTGGTAACTGTGAATGCGAAGGAGGGAGGCGGGGGAGGGGGCAGAGGAGGGTTTGGTGATAGGTTGGGAATGTAAGTCTGCAGTGTGTGAATTGGACGGGTGGTTAAGTTAATTAATAAGGATAGATGGCAATATGACAATATGATGATAGCATTATATTTTAAAAATTACATTGATATGTGTACAGTTAATTTTGTCAGGAATGTTATGGTAATTTGCTGGGTTCGGACGGAGGTTTGGATGCTGTCATTCCCTCTCGACTTTAACATGAGACCTTTCCCCAGGAGATATCCGTAACGATATAACATATAAACGTTTTGTGTTGACTCGAAAACAAAACCACTATATATATATATATATATATATATATATATATATATATATACATATATATATATATATACATATATATATATATATATAATCTCATCAGCCACTTGAGTGTCCACTGCAGGACCGGCCTATCCCTACCGAAGTGGGGACGATACAGCCAATATATCTCTGCCAAGTGGCTTAGGCTGTCTAGTAGAGATTGTATGTAGGGTGAGAAGTGCTTGTAAGTGTAACTGTTGTGTTGGAATGGCTTTGGATGTGTGTAGTCTATGAACCAAGTGTAATCGGTCAGCGCAAGCCGACTGGGTGCAAGCATACTTTATAGTATGCGACACTGGTTCA
The DNA here is from genome assembly GCF_032717465.1 of Coenobita brevimanus. Classification (NCBI taxonomy): domain Eukaryota; kingdom Metazoa; phylum Arthropoda; class Malacostraca; order Decapoda; family Coenobitidae; genus Coenobita; species Coenobita brevimanus. Next base: position 21,728,278 of record NC_137009.1, read on the forward strand.
ACCACAGCACCCCTTCTGTCCGCCAATGCAGTACGTGGCCAGAAGAACAGTCCTATAGTTTTTTACCCTGGCGGGGCGCCAACCCTCGTTCTTTAGTGTACGAAAACGCACACTTTACCACTGTACCACAGAGGCTCAGTATATATATATATATATATATATATATATATATATATATGCTCCTGAGAAATAGGCCCTGAAGCCTTTGCCCAGAGTCGGACACGTGAAATATATATATATATATATATATATATATATATATGTATATATATATATGAAAATTATGAACTTAACTGTTTATCCTCTGTCATCCCACTATAAACATCCTCCTGCAAACATTTCCAGTGTTATTCTGGTAACCATTCATCTCGAACTTAAGAGTCTAGGGTAGTGTGTAATAATAAGATGAAAAAAAATCTATATGAGCGATTAACAGACATTTCCTTTAGACAGAATGACATTAGAAGTCCTGATTATAAGACCATCTCTGTAACTATCATTCCTGTCGAACATTTCAAAACGAAGGCAAAGAAACATACATCTGACAGTAAACATGTACTATATATGCAGTAATGTAGACAGACTCAGAGAACAGTGTGAAACCATAAAAACAACATACCGCTATTGCACTTTGAGAATACGTCAGACGCATTATCATTGGCTATTGATACTGTGACGTGAGCAACTCTCCAAATCCTCCCACCCCCGGCCACCCTCCCTCCCACTCGCAGTTACCAGACATATGGGGTCTGGCGGCTGCTTCTTGAATATTTGTCGACTACTAATGCTCCGAACAGTGGGTAATGCAGAACTTTCCCTGACTGTACACATACTTCAGATATTGAAATTTATATATTCTGTCCTATTCAGGAATAAATTTATCTAGGCAGGTGTCCTCAGTTGACTGTGAACGAGTAAGTGGAGTTGGCTGGTAATGGAATGGCAGACAGTATACCTCATACCAATTAATCTGACCATACATGTCTGGCAACACTGTTCCTGCCCAGATTCTGATTGGCTGGTGTTTGTTCCATTTTGTTGTTGCTTAAACCGATACTTTCTTAATTATCAGATGTGATACTGAGTTTTTCGACAGTACAATCGTCAGAAACAATGTGAAATCCGTTATATACTTAACAACAACGAAATTTTCGTAGGAAGATAAAGATATGAGTCAACAAAGTGTTATAATGCAGTCCATGCAAGGTCAGCATTTGAACAATTCCTTTACGTCTCCGGCACTCCGTAATATAAGAAAAAATTAAGGAAACCTAATGTAAGCATTGGTATAACACACATTTAAATTATAAGATCAGTCTGCGCCCTTTGATCGTGCCACAACTCTGAATACCGGTAATAAAAAATTCTAATGAAAAGGCGAGTTCTGCCGGGAGGGAGGGTTGAAAAAATCGCGACAATCAAGGTAGGCGAAAGGAAATCTTCATTCATTCATTCATTGCCAGACGCCATGTATCCCAAACGGGGTGGCCAAGGGCTTAGAGTTAGTTGTTTTACAGGGAGGGGCACTAATCCTCCACCAACCCCACTTGACACGTAGGGATGCCAACAGCATCTGGTGTTCCCAGGCGGTCACCCATCCAAGTACCAACCAGACCCAACGTTGCTTAACTTCGCTGATCGGACGGGAAGCGGTGTACTCATTATAACTCCTTTAGTTTCACAGTATATAAAAGTTCAATGCCTAATATAAACCCTCCCAGACACACTCACTCGATTCGCGTGATGTTGCCTTGTATTAGGTCTGGCACAGTCACTCGAATCGCGTGGTTTAGGCACAAAAATATTCGTCAGAATAAAACTTATAGGCCGATTTGCGTGATTTTTGGGCGCGTCATAGGGTCGCCAAAGCTCTCTAGAGGTAAGTCATTGGCAACGCTGCTTTGCCTTATCTACCTCAGCCCGCTCCCTGCAACCTCAGTGTTTGTTGAGCAGTCAGGCGGTGGTGTTTGACAGCTCGTGGTTCCCTTTAAATCGTTCATAATTCTCCCCCTCTCGCCCGAGGCAAAGGCCCTATTGACTCAGTGAGATAATACATTGTATGTGAACATATAGTGACGTGATATTGTCGATGGAACATACATATATGTATTGAAAAGCAATTCTGGCCGTTAGCAATCGTTGGGCATTGGAGCCAGACGCATGGTCAGTGTAGCGGGGTTTCGCCACTCCGCCCCCCCCTTAGGCCGTATGGCGTGAGTGGAAATACGTATATAAATGAAGCCAAGGCATAAATATATATTGTGTGAAACATACTGTGGATGGCTTGGTGAAATAATGGAGCCAGCAAGCGTTACGTATGGCATGAAACAGAGTGTTGTGAAGGGGCAAACCTGAAGTCGGGAGGGGAGAATTACCGGTGTTTTAGGGCTGGAATTATTGTGATTCTGATAGTGTAAATGCGTATGGAATTGTATGAAATATACGTCAAACAAGCTGCGAGTTTCCGTGAACGAGTGTAGTGTGTGCTAAAAATAGCGTTGCCTCATACTCTCAGGGAGAAGCTGACTCACACACACACACTACATAACTCCTCATCTTCAAATTCCTGGTCTAACTGGATCAACACCCCTGGAGGAAGTGAGTTCTGCAAATTTTGTTGATATATGTAATAATCTATTACCATTACCTCTCACACTTTTAGACAAATAACCATTTTCTCCTACAGATTACACATATGAAAGAAAGTAAATCTCCACAGCAGTAACTATAGAGGAGTTATGTTAAAGTGTAGTAGGTTATAACAATAGAAAAACATCCATGGAAGATGTAACAGTCTGTACAGATAGGGGGAAAAAAAAGTTGGTAGCATAGTCTTCAGGCAGGTGTGCAAGGAAAAAACAGTGTGTGTAAAAGTTGGTAGCGATCGGAAGAGTAACCTCACTTTGTCGGCCAATTACTCGAAAACTATTAGACTTATCGATTTCCTGTTACAACCATCATCAATACCACTAAATTCTACGTAAGATCAATACCAGAATGTAAGCCTTTGGTAGCGTTTTGGGGGGTAAAAGGCGAGAGAAATGTTTTTGTTCCTAGCGGTTGTTGTGTGACAAGCGCTCGGAGTAATAACATCATTTTGTTGGCCAGTTACTCGAAAACTATTAGACATCGATTTTCTGTTACAACCATCATCAATACCACTAAATTTATGTATGATCAATACCAAAATGTAAGCCTTTGGTAGCGTTTTGGGGGGTAAAAGGCGAGGGAAATGTTTTTCCTCGCATTTGTTATCAGTGACATTCGCTCTGAGTAATAACCTCACTTTGTCGGCCATTTACTCGAAAACTATTACACTTATCGATTTTCTGTTACAACCATCATCAATACCACTAAATTCTACATATAATCAATACCCGAATGTAAGCCTTTCGTAGCGTTTTGGGGGGTAAAAGGCGAGGGTTTTTTTCTTTTTCCTCGCGTTTGTAATCAGTGACAAGCGCTCGGAGTACTAACCTCACTTTGTCGGCCAATTACTCGAAAACTATTAGACATCGATTTTCTGTAACAACCATGATCTATACCACTAAATTCTACGTATGATCAATACCAAAATGTAAGCATTATGTTACGTTTTGTGCGAGAAAAGGCGGTGGAAATGAGTGTCTCTTCCCGGCTGTTACCATTGAAAAATGCTCGTAGTAATACTCTCTGTTTCTCTGCCAATTACTCGGAAACTATTGGACGTATCGATTTCAAGTTTGAACCATGATGAAGAGCAGGAAATTCTACATATGTGCAATACATAAATATGTAATATTTCTGATAAGAATTCGTTGTTACGTAGACGGGAACATTGCGTACGCCTTGCGCGCATCACGAAAGTCAATCACGCACGGAGTGCCTAGTAATTTTTTTCGATTTACTCGAGAACTATGAGGCGTATGGGGTTTTCCCGTCACAGTGGGAAAGCTGGATAATTGGGGCATATTACTATGTAATAAAAACATAAGGTGCCTGGGAAAACTTTGCTCTCAGAGGTCAGTGAAATTTTTCCAAAAATGGCTCTCAGTTTTTGGCCATTTTATACATCGTATCTCAACCGGAAAGCTGATGAAATTCTCTATAAAAACTTATTAGATCATTTTCCTGTATGATGGAAAACCTTCAAACGGCGATGTTGGGAAGTGAAAAAAGTTTACTCGACCATGCTTCCAGGGCTAATAATTTTTTTTGCTGGTGTTTTCCTGTGTTTTGGTCATGTTTATCAGATAGAACAAACATCGATGCATACCTGGAGATAGGTTTCATGGGAATACATGGATTTTTGGGTGGCGAAAATAAGGCAAGAATGTGTTTCATTCGCTCAAATTTGCCCGCGCGCACGCTCCCCGGCCAGGCGGCTTCATAGTGAAAATTCCTGCACCAGAAAACTTACTGAAACTTCCCGTGCGGGAAAGGGTAAACACTTACATTGACTGAATGACGGAAGAACATGCTGTTGTAAGGGAAGGGGGGTAAAAGGCTCTCCATGCAGAAAAAAAAAAAAAAAAGGTACACAAAAAATAAAATTTGTGAATTCCACCTTCACTCAGCTGTCGCTCAGTGGCTGTTCGATTGAGCTACCTCCCTCCCCGCAGAACTCGATTTTTCATTAGAATTTTCAATTATTCAGAGTTGTGACGCGATTTAAAGGTGTGGACTGATTTTATAATTTAAATGTGTTATATACCAATGCTTAGATTAAGCAGGTTTCTTTAATTTTCTGTTAAATTACGGAGTGCCGTAGACATAAAGGAAATGGTCGAATGCTGACCTTGGCTGGGACTGTTTTGTAATACTTTGTTGACTCATATCTCTATCTTCCTAAAAAAAATTTTAATTGTTGTTATGTATTATAACGGATTTCAAATTGCTTTTGACAATTGTATTGTCGAAAAAACAGTATCATATCTGATAATAGAGTATCGGTTTATGCAACAACGAAATTGAACAAACACATCCAGCCAATCAGAATCTCGGCAAGAACAGTTTTCGCATACCTGCATGGCCAGAGTAATTGATATGAGGTATATACAGTGAGGGTTGGATTTGACAGAAAGTCGCACAGATAAATTCCGTGATTAAACAGTTATTTATTCACAATTTCACCTTCCCACCCTCAGCCATTATATGTCACGATAACTAAAAGCGATATGTGAAGAAACAAAAAAATGGAAGAGTAAAACATAATGAGTTCTTACACTGACATAAGACAGTCATACTTTTAAACAGTCATACTGAGAGGAGGTCAAGATAGAATGTAGGGCCGTAACATGGAGAAAAAATTAAGGCAAATCAGCGAGGAATGTGTGGTCGAGGGAGTAGTTATGGCGCCAAGATAAAGCAATTCCTGTGTACCTTTTAAAACATCATAAACAATTGTCATACATGTTTGGTGTCACTGTCCAGCCTCTCCTCCTGCCCCTGATACTTCTCCTCAGCTGCGTCCTTATCCTTTGAGTCCCTGATGTGATATGCAATGAGGTCGTTGTACCACTTGTTCACCAGACCCACCTGCACACATCGCCACATCACTCTCTCGAAGCTTCGCAGGTATGTTGCACCCTGAACCACACATCAAGGAGGCTATGAGTGATGGCTTGTCAACAATCATGAAAGAGTCACAGTATGAGAAGGCAGCAACCTTACTCTGACATACAGACTGTCATACCTCCTTAAATAGGCAATGTCATTTTCCCCACCCTACCCTGCTGAACACCCAGATGCAAACATTGTTCGATTTCCTAGGTTAGTCATATTGATATTTGACATATATACCGTAATAGATTTTAGCATGCTCAACACATATGTGTTACCAGGTTTCATTTAAAAAACATTGGTGCGCCAATTACATGATAAACTCTTGTCCATATGTAGAGCGACAACGATCATCACGGACTTGAGGGATGACAACTATTTGATCTATATCTATATCTATACTGTACATCAATATATGAATATGTGTATATACATATATACCAATCTCTCTCTCTCTCTCTCTCTCTCTCTCTCTCTCTCTCTCTCTCCATTCATTCATCATCGAATCCTGTGTTGTCCCATGAGAGGCATAAGAACCTGAGGCTAGACAAGTTGGTCCTAACATTTAAAATGAGAGTGACCAGTCTCACTCGTCCCTGAGTGGTATTATGTGAGCAATAATATATATATATATATATATATATATATATATATATATATATCATCATCAGCCGTTTGAGTATCCACTGCAGGACTGGCCTATCCCGACCGAAGTCGGAAAGTGGCTTAGGCTGTCTGGTTGAGATTGTATATAGGGTGAGAAGTGCTTATAAGTGTAATTGTAGTGTTGGAATGGCTTTGGATGTGTGTGTAGTCTGTGAACCAAGTGTAATCGGCCTGCGTAAGCCGATTGGGTGCAAGCATACTTTATAGTAAGCGGCACTGGTTCAACAACAGCCCCCCTTGTGTCCGCCAATGCATTACGTGGCCAGGTGAACACTCCCAAAGTTTATTATCCTGGCTGGGCGCGAACCCTGGTTCACCCGTGTACGAAACGCACACTCTACCACTGTACCACAGAGGCTCCATATATATATATATATATATATATATATATATATATATATGATTTTATCTGCATCAGACTTTGTTAGTATACTGCATAATGAATATTATATCAAATCATGACTCTCTCTCTCTCTCTCTCTCTCTCTCTCTCTCTCTCTTTGTCTCCATACACACGAGTATATGTAAATATAATTATTTAACCACTACCACTGAAGAGCAAAATGTGTAAGTCTCCTCAGCCCACAGTTATACATCCCTTCTTACTTTTGGGAAGGCCCATGCATGACCCCCAGGGAAGAACTCCTCAGTGGCCACATGTAGGTCATGTGTCCTCCTGGGGTTACTGTTGTGCTCCATCATAGTGAAGAGTAGCAATGTCTTGAATGTTATGAAGGCAAACCTTCCTTGGTTCACGAGCACCATACTGTCTGATCTGGTATGAAGCTGCATATCCTTCACCATTTTCTGGTATTGAGGTACAGTGGAAGTCATGAACAGCTGATATGCTGCACCCTGCAAAAAGCATATTATAATGGTAATATTTTGTATGGAATGTTCAAGATTCACCAACTAAATTACTTGGTGATGATTTTTAAAAGTTTCTTCCTTGTCGTTTATTTTAAACTTTGGATAGCCCCCATGTAGCAATGAGGCTGATGATGAATATACCCAATAATTTGAGCTTTAAATAACACTTTTACTCTAAAGAAAATAAATTGTAATTGGAAAGCACGCAATACACGTAAATATTATTGATATGTCTGAGACATGACTGTGATATTTGTGATATTTGTTCTCTGCCATGATGGTAGTAATGTTGTTCCCACAGAGATGTGTATATAAATGAAAAAGTTAACTGGTGCTACTAGAATCATGCAGTGAGTTACGTCGGCAGGGGGAAAGATAAGGTGGTAGGGAGAAAGTCAGAGGAAAGGAGGTAAAAGGAGGGAGTAGAAGAAGGTTTAGTTCCCAGAGTTATTTTCAGCTCAGCTATTATGTAATGCAGTCATGACTATAATGTCAAGCTGAATGAAGGGCAAACATAACAACTCGAAAATGTGGAAAGTCTCAGAGAAGAAAGGATGTGATGAATAGTAAGTATAATGTTAACAACCCTTTAGTGGATATGTGCCCACACACATATTTGTTTTGACTACTGTCTCAAGATATTAATCACATGTGAGGTATCCTGTTCTTCAAAGGATCGTTGCCAGGCAGGACGATTTGGGCCACCTGGACCACCGGGGCAGCCCAGACCATTTCAATCGCGACTAGCAACTAATTATTATTATTATTTTTTTTTTTTTTTTTGGGTGGGGGGGAGTTCGGGCATCACTTTTCAAGAGCAACAATGTATATACATTGTATGGTAGTATGAAGATGGTGCACCTGGTTTTAACAAGGTGATAGAATTTTGAATAAAGCAATCCAGGAAAAATAAACATGGTGGGGAGCTTTCTCAAAAAAGCTAGTTTCCTGTGAATTTATGATCGGTCAAAGACACCTCAAGTTTTTGTGCGAATACCTATCGGTGTCTGTAGTTTATGTGGAAGATATAGGAAAATTTTAAGAATAACAGTGGTTGTCATGGTGCATGACCATTGTTGGTCCAGGTTCGCCCCCAGTGTGTTTACACATTACCGGGGCAGTCTTAGACCAGTACAGGATTTCGTATGTAATCATAATTTCATTTGCATACTGAGTTCGTGTGTGTGTGTGTGTGTGTGTGTGTGTGTGTGTGTGTGACCTTGTGTGAGTGCGTTGGTGTGTGTGTGTGAGTTTATGGCCGCCAAAGTATTCATGAAAACTAAGACGGCGATGTTGTAGAAGAATGAGGTGAAGTAACTTCAGGAGGCACCAACGCAATGTATGGTAAGTTCCTTGCATGTTCTCTTCATGGCTACGTGTCCTACTTTACATGCATGATCACTTTATTTGCCTTCAATAAGCATATAAAATGTGTTGGACAGTGGTGGGTCCATTTTATTTTAAGAGCTTATGGGTCGATTCCTTGGGGGGGGGGGAAGGCCGACAGGGTAGAGCGAGTGGGGTGGGGCGAAGAACCCACTAACCAAGACAAATCATGCCGCTTACATCACTCAAGGACTGCAGTGGAGTTCAAGATAAGTAATCCCTGCCATACTAACCTTGTCATTCCTGATTCCATATTCAAAATTGGAATCATGGAGCTGCTGCAGTGTGTTTATGGCAGAAGGAGCAAAGGGCACAGTCAAGGTACTGGTAAGGTAGGTCTTGTAATAGGTCGTCACCAGTAACGCATACAGAAGCCAAAAACCAAGAAACACCTGGTCAGAGGAAGAGGACAGTTATACTTACAATAAAAAATGTAATTAAAAAAGAAAGAAAAGGGAGAAATTAAAAGTACACACATGATTTGGAGGGGTCCAGTGTTACTTTAAATAAACAGTAAAGTTCATTATGTCTCAGAAAAAGTTGTTCTATATTTATCTCGGTGATGCTGTTGGCATCCCTACGTGTCAAGTGGGGTTGGTGGAGGATTAGTGCCCCTCCCTGTAAAACAATTAACTCTAAGCCATTGGCCACCCCGTCTGGGATTAATGGCTTCTGGCAATGGATGGATGGATGGTGTATACAGTAACAAAACTTATGGTGGATAGATTAGGAAATATCACATGTAAGCAGCATAAGGCATCCTCATGAAGCATGACTGGAAACACTCGGTAGGTTCAATCGGATTTCTGCAAAATTCTTCAGCTATGGCGTCAGATTGCTTCACACAAATATATAAGGTTCCTGATATTTTTGATCGACTATATTGTAAAAAAAAAAAGCAACAATGATCACAGTAAACATTTAAGAACATGTATATAGCAATGTGATATTATGAACATCCTGTGATATAAGTATAAATATTACCCTGGGAATTTATAACACACACACACACACACACACACACACACACACACACACACACACACACACACACACACACACACACACACACACACACACACACACGACGTTACATAACTTGACATGCCAACTTAGTCGATCCTTCCTGCTTGGAGGAATTTTTTTCGTTTCATATCCATCAAACTTCAAGGAACCGACACTTGACACTTTTTGTTGAGGCTATACAGGCTCTGTAAAAGAAACTGACTGCACAGGGCATCATGATAAAGAAAATCATAAGCCAGGCAGTATGTTGCTGATACAAAAAACTATGTAGCATAATTGCATCCTAATACTTGGGCTTGTTGCCTTTAGACGATTTGCAGTCTGCTGCTTGCTAAATTTTGGAGGTACTCTGCACTCATCACTTTGACCCACATGTTGCGAATCTCATCCGTAAGGCAATGCAATGACAAGTCGTTGTATATTGTAACTTCATGCGTTTTCGATGGAATTAAGATCCGGAGAGTTACCTGGCCAATCCAGTACTTCAGTGTCATGATCTGAGAGCAATTTCATTGCCCTTTCTGCTTTGTGACATGGAGTAGAACCTTGCATAAAATGTGTGCAACCATGAATGTCAAAACTGTAGGGAATGGATGTCCCACACCAGCATATTCTAGTCAGCATTCATCGTCGTGTTCTTAAGAAGGAAGTACAGGCCTCCCCTGCCCACTTCCCCGCTAAAACAATCCCACACCATTATGCCGTGATTGTGCTTGACAGTCTTCTGTATGTAGTGGGCATCATAGCGACTGACGTTGTGAGGCCTGCTTACCCGCCTAATACGAGGACGAAAACACATGAAGGTGTTGTCATCAGAGGACATTACTTTCCTCCAGACGTCTGAGGTCCAATCTTTGTATTTACTTGCAAAGTCAAGCTGCTTGTGGTGCATTTATTTGGTCAGAAGTGGTTCCTTGGTGGCAAACATGATGACAAGTTCGGGTCCTTTTGCAGCCGGTGTACGGTGCTGTGGATAGAGACACCTTGAAAAAGATTTGTATAATTAACTTTGAGATGTGCAGCCGTGATTCAAGCACCTCATGCCTTACAAGAGTATCTGTAGCCTTCTTGGACTTGAGTTGTCGTTCAGGACGAGGTTTTCTGGGCGAGACAAAGTTTGATGTGAAGCTAAGGGCACTCTTCCCCCAACGTCCTGACCACTGTTTCTTAGGTAGGGGTGCTGTCTTGTTTCCAGGCGAAAAATCTAGCCTATACCTCGTTAGTTAGATCAGTAGTACACGTTTCTAATAATTAGAGTGTACGCATCAACATCAAATGCAGAAGAGAGCAATATCCCAGGATTCTGACTAGAGGAGAAATCTGCAACACTACCCCATATCTCAACTAGTCTGTGACTAAGTTGAGCTTAAACATAGTGTTCGCTTGAAGCAAGCCAAGGTGGAAGCCAGTTGTTACCAGACTGAAATCGAGCTGATAGTATAGCGTGCATTGCTAATGTACAAACCGGTCCAGGCCACTGTAGAATGAGGCAGAACAGCTTTTTTTTTTGGTGGGTTGGGGGGAGTCTAGTTGTGGATAATAGTTCAAAATATTAAATAAGCAAATATATTATGTAATGTGCTTGGATTCTGAAGGTTACATTGGTGGGTTTCAGAAGCCATTCTGACACTTACATTATTGAGGTTAATCGATACTTATGTTCGCAACTACACCATATGGATGTTTTTGTGTAATGGGAATGTAGAACTCGAGGAGATGTTGAGGTGGGGACGCAGTAACTCGTCCAGCTGACACGCCGTCAAGGACTAGTCTATACCTACAGTCAGGTTCAGTGACTAAAATATGGACGTATCATCCAAATTATATCTGAAATTTACTTGCAGTCATAAAAAGACAAAGAAAGTTTGAGCTCAATCAATGCATCTCAGGAGATTAAAATTCTTTTCAGTTTATTCTCGACACCTTGTCTTCGCTAACCGTACAGTTCCAGACTATTTATCTATATATCTATTGCCGACGCCTTACACCCGTAAGAGGTGACCACAAACAAATCGCCTCCATGTCGCCATGTTCCCTGCCATTTCGCTGCCCTCCTTCTAGCTCACCCCCTTTCCTGACAATACCTCTACACTCCAACCATCTCTCTCAAAATCGGCCTCCCCTTCCTCTCACCCCTTCCACCTCACTCACATGCACTTTTCTCGTTAGTCTCGCTCAGCATCCTCTTGACATGGCCAACCTATCTCAGTGTAATACTCCTAAGGCTTTCTATCACATCCACATCGACTATCTTACCTTCACAATGGAACACATGCTATCCGTTTCTCCTTTCTCTGAAATCTTCTTTCTAGGAGATTTCAATGTCCACCACCACCTTTGGCTCTCCTCTCCTTTCACTCATCCACATGTTAGACAAGTCTACACCTTTTCTATCCTTAACGACCTAGTGTAGCTTCTACAGCACACTACCCGTATCCATGACCACTTTGGAGAGAGTTCCAACATACTTCATCTCTTCCTTACAGCTAATCCTTCTGCTTACAATGTTAATCTTTCCTCTCCGTTGAGCTCTCCCTATCACAACCTTATTACCTTAACCTGTCCTATCCCTCCAGTACAGCCTGTGGACCCTCCAAAGAAACGTCAGTTGTGGCATTTGGGGGCTGCTGACTGGTAGGCCCTCAGGCAGTACTTGTTTGATATTCCCTGGAAAGACTATTGCTTCCATGGCAGGGAGCCATGTGAGTGTGCAATGTGCATTACAGAGGTTATTCTCTCGGGTATGGAAGCATACATTCCTTTCTCATATCCTTTGACTAATGCAAGAAAGCCTTGGTTTAATCACGCTTGTTCTAATGCTGTCCACAACAAGGAAGGCCTATAAAAGGTACTGGAGCCAACACACTCCTGAATCACATCTTTTTTATGTTTCATTCTGATATCGTGCTAAGCCTGTTCTCTGCTCTGCAAAAAATATTTCATCCATACTAAATGCTCTCAACTCTTCAACGTGAGTTCTTCATGCTTCTTCTGGCACCCTGCCAAAAACCTTTTAACAGCTTTACCTCATCATCCATCCCTCCTCTTTTCTACTCTAATGGCTCTGTAACTATTTCTTCTACTGATAATGCAGATCTCTTCACTCAGACTTTCTCCTCCAATTCCACCGTAGACGATTCCAGTGCTGTTCCTCCATCATTTCCCCCCTATGACTTCCTAATGGCTGACATTAAAATTTCTTCAGCTGATGTATTTTCTGCCATCACTTGCCTCAATACTAACTAGGCATATGAACCTGCTGGGGTCCCTCCTGTTGTCCTCAAGAAAAGTGCTTCTTTGCTTATACCCTGCCTGGGTGAACTCTTTCGCCTCTGTCGATCAACTTGTACCATCCATTCTTGCTGGAAGTTTGCTCTCATTCAGCCAGTCCCAAAGAAGGGTTACCATTCCCAACCCCCTATCACCCAATTGCTATAATATCCTGTGTCTTAAAGATTTTCCAGTCTCTTCTTAACAGAAGCATTTTAAATCGTCTCTCCTATCACAGTCTTCCTTCTGATTGTCAGTATGAGTTCTGTCAGGGACACTCTACTGCTGATCTTCTCACCTGCCTTTTAGACTCGAGGCCATCCTTATTTTCGGGCTTTGGCAAACACTTTGCCATTGCACTTGACATCTCAAAGGCTTTTGATCGAGTCTGGCATGCATCTTTAATTTCCAAACTGCCCTCTTACGGTTTCTGTCCTTCTATCTGTGCCTTCATCTATAGCTTCCTTTCTGTTCGTTCTATAGCTATTGTTGTATACGGCAACCATTCGTCTCCTCATACTATCAACAGTGGCGTTTCTCAGGGCTGTGTCCCATCACCAACTCACTTCCTTTATTTCATCAATGACCTTCTAAGCTGTAAATTTAACCCTATCCACTCATACGTTGATGATTCCATCTTTAACCTTTCCATTCGGTTCCCGCAGCATCCATCTCAGCAATTACTTCAACAAACAAGGGATGAGGTTATGGCACACCTAATATCTGACATGGCTCGTATATCTGAGTGGGCTGAAAATAATCTTGTTGTTTTTAATGCATCAAAGACTCAGTTCTTACACCTATCAACTGGATAAAATGTTCCACAGGAGTACCCACTAATTTTTAATAATATCCAGCTGAATCCTGATCATCCTCAAACATACCTGGGGTTTCATTCTCTCGGGACATATCTTGGAAAGATCATATTACATCTCTTGTAAAATCTGCTTCCAAGAAATTAGGTGTGCTAAGCCGATTCATTATATTTTTCTTACCCTTGCACAGTTGTTGACTTTATACACGGGTTTTATTCGCCCCTGTTTAGAGTACAAGTCTCATGTGTGGGAAGGCTCCCCACACAGCTCTTCTCAATAGGGTGGAGTCAGATGTTTTTCATCTCATTAACTCCTCTCTTATTGGCTTCCTTAAATGTCTGTCTCTTCACCGCACTGATGCATCTTTATCTCTTTTCTATCACCACTTCAATAATCACTGCTCGTCTGAACTGTCTGCATGCATCCCTCCACCTTTACGACTGGCGAGTAGCACCCGTATAGCGTCAAACTCTCATCCCTTTTCTGTCCAACTCTCCAATCCAGGAGTTAACCGTTACTCCCAGTCCTTCATATATGCAACACGTAAACTTTGTAACTGTCTCCCTCTGTCTGTATTTCGTACATCCTATGATCTGCAGTCTTTCAGACATAGTGTGTCCAGGCATCTCTAAATAAAGGAATCTTGAATTTGGCTCTCTATTGTTTTGTTTTGTTTTCTTGGAAGGAACAGTTTGCGGGCTCCTGGCCTTTGGTTCGTTCTTCCTTCCATTGAAAAAGAAAAAAAAACACTACAACGCTCCCTCACATCCTTATTTGTCAGTTTGTCTCTTCATGTAACTCCACATGCTTCTCTCAAATAACTCATTTCCACTGCTCTCACTCTTGACTTCTGTCTTTCCATCAGTTCCATTATACTGATACTAATCCACTTCATAACGAAAAATAAGAGAGCAGTGACTTTTGAAACTTACTGATAGAACCGTTAGAGCCCAACTTGCTGTCCAGAATATTATGTTAAACATTCAAATACATGTTCGATTATAATATTTTAACACACTCGATCCAAAGAAAGTATCGAGGATTTGTCGATGCCAGACCCATGGAACCAAAAACGGTTTGTTTGGACGCAGCCCCAAACGACCCTCCCCTCATCCTTCACAACATCGTCACTCCTTTGCTTCGCGGTTTGAAGCAGCTCGTGATATTTGAGATGCGTTACAGAATCTGTATTTAGTAAATATATGCAAATTGCTGTATATTTGAGTGCATAGCAACAAAAGAACGTCATGCAAAAAGAAATGAGATATATTAGCTTGAAATGTAAATTATAGTAGTTTCTTCATCAACACTGAAGCTCTTTTGAAATTCACTGTGGTAGAAAATAACGTAGCTGAATACAAGTCATCTTCAGGACATCGTCACAGGGACAAGCAGACAGAAAAACTGACGGAAAGTCATACACCTCAATATATTATTAAATATTGTTATTTAATTTTTACTACCATCAAACACATTTAGTAAGTCAAGGTGAAAATATACAATTCCCGTACTGAAAAGAAACCAGACTGACAGACAGATACTGGAACAGACAGACACACTCCATTAAGATTCAACATGACTATTCCATCCTTGCTAACGGCAAACGATGACGTCCAAAATAGGAACGAAAACGCCTCTCCTCTGAGATAGATCGATAGACAGATAGAAACAGGCTCTGCATTGTCCATTCACATTGATTACCCGTCACCGCCCCGGAGGGGCTCTGGGAGATTTATTGTTTTCACTCGATTTGTCTGTTTGTTTGTTTGTTTGTCTGTTAACAACTTTACGCAAATACTACTGATGCGATTTTGGCAAAATTACAGGGATGATGGGCTGACCTTCTGATCACCTGATGAAGTTTTGGGCCAAACAAGGACAAGGCCCAGGCTGAAGGCCCCCCAAAAACTTGTTTTAAAAAAATGTAAAAGCAAATCGTTTTCCCTCTGTAACTCCTTTTAAATTCGTCATATCGACATGAAACCAAAACCTAACGGATCATCTTTCAGATCTGCATCATGTAAGATGCCTTATTACATCAGGGGGGTCGCCTCAGTTAGCGGTAGAGGAGCAGATGTCCGGTGGGTCGAACCAAATATTTCAAGTGGGCATAAAATCGTCAAATTTCACCCGATACACTACAGCTTTTGTATGTGACATCTTTGACTAGAAATCCTGTTGTGTTTATAAGTCAGCACTAAAATGACTGCCGGGGACGGGTTTGCTGTGCCTTATCACCTCTTCTTGTTCTTTTTTATTATTATTACTGCCATGTTGTTTTATTTGGATTACGAACAAATACAACTTCTGGAGAGGAAGGCCTAAAAACATACAGATTGAAAGAAGGGCATTTTAATTACTGCTTTTAACCTATCCAGCACAGAGGTGACAAGGTTTCGGATCATTTCCAGTCGGACCCTGCAAAGATCCCACAGGGCGTTGGTGTGGTTTTGGAGCTGTTCGCTTGTTCTTTCGTGTGTGTGTGTGTGTGTGTGTGTGTGTGTGTGTGTGTGTGTGTGTGTGTTCCTCCGAGGTGTTGTGGTAACCCACCGCTTTGTAGGTTATTAGACGCTACTGTACTATAATAATGAGTCTACATGTGATGTATGGATGGAAGTATGTGTCCTGGTACTATCCATGTATACTGATGTATGCTTTATTACTTATTATGTTTCTTATGTTTCATAATCATGAATAATAACTTAATATTGGTATGAAATAGATGCAAATATTTCATATCATTATTTTGGCTTTCATGATTATCGATTTTTGCTGCCCCCTGAGGGTGATGGCCATTAATAAAAAAAAAAAAAGAAAGAAAAAAGACGCTACATCGCCATGATCCAGAGAGACGAGAGGTTGGTCCTCAGAGCCCGCATTATCACTCTTCATGATAGTGGTTGGTCAATACTGGCTATCGCACGTGAAGTGGGCCTATTAAGCAATACTGTGATGAAGTGGATTAGGAGAATGGCAGAAAGTGGTAACCTAAACGACTTGCGTAAGTTATGTGTGTTTGTTCACCAAAAGAGACCTTGATTACGCCATATCACCATCTCTCAATAATGGGTAGAATAGATAATCTGTTTTAGTTACAAATGTCGTCACATTAATAGAGAATTACAGATAGTTAAGTATACTGTTCCACGTTTTATATCGAGAAATACGGCATACAACTGATGATATATTAATTGTTGTTCCCACAGATTAATATTGAAACAAGTGTGTAGGTTCAGCGGGTTGGAATTGTGGACCATATGTTATTCAATACCATATTTTTATTTAATGTAACAATACAGGCATGTCTTATGAATAAGACTGTGTATTGTATTCCATTGTTAGACAGAACAGGACCACGAGCGACCACACCGACAAACGATGCTGCTATTATTGCGGCAGCAGATACGTCCCCTCTAACCAACGCAGTTGCCATCTCCGTTATGATTGTGAGGCGACGATTACATGAAAGAGGAATACACCACAGTATTCCCGCCAGGAAGGGACGCCTGGCTGACCAACACAGAGAAGGGAGATTAACCTTTGCTCGGCTCCACTCTGAGTGCAACCTTGATTTCTGGTCTCGTGTTATATTCACAGACTAGAAATGCTTCCCCTCCACTTCTCACATTATTCACTGCTGGAGAAGAAACAACACCCGGTTTGATGTTACTGAGGTTTACTTCCCAGTGTTATTGGTAAAATCCAAATGGGTAATTTATTGAGAATAATGCATATTCTATGAACGTGGCACAATAGACGAAGCATTAATGTTTTTATTCCTTGCATGCAAGTATGACCGGGACAACATCTTGGAGGAGGCACGGCCAGGGCGTATTACCTGTAACATCTGGGGTTATGTAACGATACATGGCATGGGAGACATGTTTAACACTGAGGGTCGCTTTACTGCAGCCAAATATATTCAACTACTTGAGGAATGTTTCCTACCGTTCAAACAAGAGAAGAATTTTCCATTCCCAGCAGGGCCTATCCTTTTTATGAATGACAGGTCCTCAGTCCACACTGCTCGAATTGTGCAACGATGGTTTAACCCGCCCAGTCCCGACCACTTTTCCACCACTGACGCCCCCCAATCCCAACCATTTTTGGAAAAAAAAAGTTTTTGGCTCAAACCTCCGCTTTTGGTGAGAAACATCGAAAAATCATAGAGAAATCGCTTACCTGAGGTTTAAAATACTCGATACAGGTAGAAGTACCTCCTCACCTTACTGTGTTTTCTGTCAGGCTGGCTACAAAGAAAACGAGTTCTATGGGAAGGTAACCATTCCACACCACTCATAAACGGTATTTATATTTTTATTAGTACGAAATTATATGTAGTACGAAAGTATATTGGTTTTCACACAGTAATGTAGGCTATATAAGCATTGTTTCACTCACCAAACACATCAACATACCTGACCTATTTTGGCGACATTACCTGATCATCATTACTGACTGTTTCTTCCTCTAATGCTATGTAAAGTTTGTCCTCCACATTGTCATCGATTGGGGAATCACTCTGGCCCTGAATTTCTTACTGTGGCACGACATGTCTTTACTGGCCAGGTCACTGGTAACAGGTGAATTGCCGAGACAATGGCGTGCCGGGGGGGGGGGAGATCATGCTGGGTAAGGCATTGTCCCTGCCTGACATCTAGAGGAAGATGACCTGTGTATACGTACCAAAAATCACTCGCGAAAATTGAAAATTGTGCAAATTAGGGACCTTGCAATTGATTCACGTTTATGTACGCCAACAGGATTGGCAGCGACAAAACGTGTAGACGTTCATTCACGTCAACGGGATGCGGCGGGTTAAAGAACATGATTATCTACACCTATTGGACTGGCCCAGCAATAGAGCTGACCTCAACATAATCGAACACATTTGGACACAAATTGTGAATTCCTGGCAACCAGGAAACGAAAGAACAAGCGAACAGCTCCCGAACTACGCCCGTGCCCAGTGGGAACTTTGCAGGGGCCCACCGGAAATGATCTGAAACCTTGTCTGCTCCATGTTGGATAGGTTAAATGCGGTAATTGAGAAAGAGGGAGGCTGGACAAAATATTAGATAACAATACTTTGATGCCGTAAAAGGTGACATTTAACCCTTACACTGTGGGGATGTTTTAGCCGTTCCTTGCGCGTCCCGTGGAGATATTCGCGCTCCGACTGATGTTTTTAAAATATTTGCCAAAAATCAGTTATTAGTCCTAGAATATAATTATATATGCTTATGGCACATACCTTCAGCTTCTCCCGGGATGTTTGTCGAGCCTTCATCGACAACCATAGGACTTGTGGAGACTTCTGGAGTTGGGTAACGAAGTCTCCACTTTCCACTTCCTGACACTCCGTAATATGATTACCACAGCCTGCTAATATCACTAGAAACACTATTCTATGATTTTCAAGTAGTTTGGAATCCATACTCAAAAAAGAAAAAAAAAAACTTTGAAAGCAACGTAAGTTACAAGCGCATACGAGCCTCCCACCCATGCTCGTTCCCTGCTGGTATTCTGTCATTTATTATTTCTAAACACACTTACACTTTATATTCCTATTACTTTATTACACGTATATATATCTACAGTATTTATCCATAAGTTTTCTTCAGTAATAGTAGTTTACTTTCACCCCAGGCATTCACTTTCTCGTTCAGTAAAGTACGTAGAGACCCAAGTTTTCACTTTCACTGTCATTACTTCAAGTATTTGTACTCATATTCTTATATTGCTAATTATTTACACATCTGTTTAAATTTTCTATTGTATTATCAATATTTACACTTCTAATTTATGTACACTGTTATGCACTGTCACTTGCAGTAACTTATAAAACTATATTCCACTCTTCAATCATATTTACATCCATTGCTTTCACGTGCTCTTTACACATTATTTACACATAATTTACATTTCCACTTGCACTGTTTTAGAACTGCTTCAGGCTGTGGTAAACAAAGAAGCATGTTACCAGAGGGGAACCTGGCACACAATGCACTGCCAAGAGTGCCAGTGAAAGGGGGCTGGCCTGTCTTTTTCCGTCGACTTTCTTCACAGACACTCCTGTAACCTCTTTGTAGCTATGCTGTCCAGTGGTTATCATCATCTTGCGTGTGGTTCGTTGATCTTGAAGAAAAGACGGTTCAGAAATTGGAATCTTACAAGACTTTGCATACGAACATGATGAATGGTTATCACATTTGCATGCTGCAATGTCGAAAATCTTTCTGGCTTGCTCCTTGAATTTGATGACTTTCTGTTCATACTGTTTAATTCTTTTGGACATTGGGTATCTCACAAGTCTGTGGTACTTATTGTGGTGATTTCGTATCAGCTGTATAATGCAGGTTGATGATACAGTAGGTATTGATGGTCGGGTCAAAATTTCTTCAACTTTGACAGCCAGTACATCAGACACCTGTGCAACAGCTGGTTCTTTTTGTGATTACTCTTCAGTTTCAGTCTGACCCACTGATAGTCCATAAGCATGTCTTCAATGTTTGTTAACAGTGCAAGTTCATTCTATGAGGATTACCGAAAATTTGGCATGCCAGAGGTTTTCTCGGATGACGCTCGGCCATCTTGTCTCCATGTCCCAACACTCAAACTACATAAGAAATGCAACAGAGCATTGTAGGCTTAACAAACTAGACGTACTATATCCATTATATGATATATACATTTATGTATTCATAAAACACTTAAGAAGCATGCATCTGAAACCTTATTTGCCTTGTCCTCTACTGTATTTGATATGACTGAACATGTCCCGGCATATAAAATTAGCACTTTTGGTAGAGGACAAAAAGTTGGATTTAGAATGCTAAATTTTACAGGCAAGATATGTGGGACAAAGGATACCTTTTAGGGGATATAACATGATTCAATTTTTCGTTTTTTCACTCTACCCTAATGATTAAGTGTAGTGGAAAGAGCAGAATGGAGTGCTTGTTGGAGATGAGTAAGAATGCATGAATGAATGAAACTGTGCCATCAGAGTGGAAAAAGACTGTGACTGTACCCCTGTACAAATATAAAGGTGAGCGAAGTGAGTGCAAGAATTATCGTGGCCTAAGGTTATTGAGTGTGGTATAGAAGGTTCATGGAAGAATTATTTTAGAGAAAGTAAGAGATGTATCAGAAGTCCTAGTGAGTGATGAACAGGGTGGCTTTAGGAGTGACAAAGGATATGTGGATCAAATATTTGCAGTGAGACAGATAGTGGAGATGGCTTGTGAGAAGGACTATAAAGTATTTAAGGCATTTATGGATCTGGAAAAAGCATACAACAAAGTAGACAGGGAAAGATTGTGGCGCATACATGGTGAAGATGGCAAGCTGCCAGGTGCCGTCAAAAGTTTGTATAACGGTAGTGAAACACGTGTAAGGGCTAATGGGCATCAAAGTGAATGGTTCACGATCGGTGTGGGCGTGCGACAAGGTTGTGTGATGTTCCCATGTCTATTCAATAATAATAATAATAATAATATATATATATATATTATTATTATTATTATTATTATTGAACAGCCATGGGAACATCACCTGTATATATATATATATATATATATATATATATATATATATATATATATATATATATATATATATATATATATATATATATATATTGTAATGCTAGGTGAAAAAGGCCCGACTCCTCGGTCCTAAAGCACCTACCGTGTAGCGGGGTCCTATTTCGAGACCGGAGCTTAGTGCAATGAAAGAGAGGCAAGATACAAAAACTTCAGGCAATAATCCTTTTACACGTATTTTACCACAGTCAGACACAGGACAAAAGAAGAAGATATTACAACACAATATATGACACAGAAATAAAACCTTAACTAGGATATTAGTATCTCGCAGGATACTGGCTTAACTGATACTGTTGCCAATACAGAAAGTCTAGTGAACAGGTGTACAGGGAGCATGGGCGCACGTGGGAGCACAGGGAGAGAGAGTTCACCTGGGGGGGGAAGGGGAGAAGGACTCGTGATGGGCCGGAACAGAGTTATGGTAACATTGGAAGAGGGTAAGGATTATTAATTCAAACTTAGGACCACCTGATAGCAAAGAGGTTTTGACATTTGCTTCTATCTCTTCCTTACGTTACGTTAGCTGTGGGGAGGAGATTCTTTAGAAAGCGAGGGAGTAGAGGGACACTGGATATTCACGGTGTTTACGGTAATATAAACGGGAGGATATTATTCTCACTTTCTCTATTGTTTTCTGGTAACAAGAGACATGGGTATATTTTCACTACAGAGGCTTTCTCTGGGGAAGAGTCTCACTGGTTTTCTACAAGGAAGTCACTTGTGAGTCGGATTCCCCAGAACTCACTCACTGTACTCGTTCTTACTCGTTCGCCCATGATTTTACTCACCCCGATATTTGACATACATTAAGTCACTATGTCACTGTATCCTGTTTTCTAGGGCAACGTCACACTTAACTTAATTTCACTTCACTAGTTCTGGGGCAATACCACACTTAACATAATACACTCATGTCGTGGGGGCAGCGGGGAGAAACGCCGGGGTCTACTCTGCCGGACTAGGGGCACCACCAAGGGAGGGCGTGCCGAGAGGGCACGGAACGGCTTGCAGGGGCGTCCTCTTGCGTCCAGGGCTGCACGTGGCACAGGAGCCCACAGTCTCCGGGGTAGTTTTAGGTGTGTGGCCCTCAGGACTGGGGCCAAACAGGTCCAGAAACCTATGGCTCAGGTTTCAGCCGGAGGTGGAGGTTTTACGCCGTCTCTTGGGCATGGAGAGGTCGCGCCCGGGTGTCCTGGGGAGGGCCTGGAGGGACTGAGGACTGCGGTCCCCAGAATCAAGGGGCGCCGTCAGGGAGGAGCTGCGACACCGTCCTGCACTAGGGTCCATCAGGTGAGTCTTCTCCAGGGCCAGGCGTAGAGACCAGAGGCCAGGGGAAGCCGTTAGGCCTCGTGGTGTCTCTCTGGTGCTGGGGAGCCAGGCGCCTGCCTCACACAGGGGCGATGACAACACCTTTTAGCCGCGGTGCCTGGCAATAGGCTGTGGCTGTCCAGGGGCACAATTATAGGACGTCAAGGCCTGGCAATTGGCAGTGGCCTGTGTGGGGGAGTCAGCGCGCCTCTGGTCACCTCTCGAGTGACAGGAGGCCGTTCTCTTCTGCAGGAGGGGGGAGCGGCAGTAGGCCGTCTCAGGGGCAGTGCCTTCTGAGCGGCAATTGGCCGTCTCCTTCGGCAGGAGGGAGGAGTGGCAATAGGCCATCTCAGGGGCAGTACCTTCAGAGCGACAGTAGGCCGTCTCCTTCAGCAGGAGGGAGGAGCGGCAATCAGCCGTCTCAGGGGCAGTACCTTCAGAGCGACAGTAGGCCGTCTCCTTCGGCAGGTGGGAGCAGCAGCAGTAGGCCGTCTCACGGGCAGCGCCTTCAGAGTGGCAGTAGTCCGTCTCCTTCAGCAGGAGGGAGGAGCGGCAATCGGCCATCTCAGGGGCAGCGCCTTCAGAGTGGCAGTAGGCCATCTCCTTCGGCAGGAGGGAGGAGCGGCAGTAGGCTGTCTCCTTGGGCAGAAGAGAAGAGCAGCAGTAAGCCGTCTCGAGGGAAACACCTTCAGTGCGACGCTTGGCCGACTGACGAAGGCAGAAGAAGCAATTGGCCATCTCCAGAGGGGCGCTGGCAGGAACTGAGATATCAGTTCCACCCCGGGCTGATCCGGCAATTCCACTGCCCGAAGGTAGTGTCCTCCTCCTGCTAGGGTGGTGGTGCAATGGTTGGGTGTTATAAGGGCGCACGGCCCGGGCTGCCTTATGCCGTTGTTTCATTGGATCCCCTAGTATGGATGCAGCTACTCCGTGGGGTCCAGGCAGGGGTGTCGGTGTGTTTCTGGGGGCACTACGCTGTTCTTCTCTCACCGTGTTTCTGGGGGCACTCCGCTGTTCTTCTCTCACGTTGTTTTCGGGGACACTATCTTGTAAGCCACGCATTTCACCACTCTCCCCTTGGAAAAAGTCACGTCCCCTTGGCTGGAGGTGGTATATGTGAGTGTTGTGGGTGGCGTATGCAGGCTGGAGATGCTGGAGTAGGGCTTGCCAAGCGGTGGTGTAAGAGTTTTTCTTCCTGTTCAGCGTCACAGGTGAGGAAGAGTGTGGAGACGGTGAGGGTGGACCGGACGAGGGTAAGCAGGTGATGTGATCCTCTGAGTCGACGATTCTTGCCGATGGTTGGCGCCCATATGGCTCGTCTCACCTTCATTCTAGTCGATGTTGTTGCTGGAGTGGGGTAGGGGGCTGTATGCTGGATACTGAGGGTTGGGGCCGGGTTTTGTGCCGTGGTAATGCGGCGTCGAGTCTCTGGGGAGTATAGGTGGAGGGGATTTGGGCCTGATGTATTGTAATGGTGTGAAGATGTGGGGAGGCAGGAGGTGTAGGGGTATGGGTGTATCGAGCGGGTGGGCATGAGAGTTGGCCGTAGCGGGTGGTGGTGGTTTTGAGGGTGGGTGTGGGTGGGGAGGTGGGCCTGCGGGGTGGGCGGGGTTGGTTAGCACGGGCTGTTGTGCGTGTTGGGAGCGCGGTGGAGGGTGAGGCCGTCGGAGTGGGCGTACGTAAGTGTGGTGGGGAGAGGGCGGTGGTAGAGGGTTGTCTTGAGCATGTGGGCTTGGGTGGAGAGGGTGGGGCGACGGAAGGAAGGGGTAAGGGTGAGCGAGGGGAGGTTGGTGTGGCGGGTGAGATGTGAGGTGAGGTGCGGGGGGTGGTGGCAGTGGGGGAGGTTGAGATGGTAGGGGGGGTGGAGGGGGATGGCAATGAGGAAACATAGCACTCGTATGTGGAAGTGACAGGCGGTGCGGGAGCAGGGGGGGGTTGGGGGTGTGGGGTCGGGGTGGCAGAGGTGGGTGTGCGGAAGGGGGGCTGGCAGTTTCGGAGGGTGCGTGGGGTTCCGTGGTAATCTACGACAACCTGGTAAGGGTTTGGAACATGGGTGATTTTGTGGGGTCCCATAAAGCAGGGGGCGAGTTTGTGGGGGGTGGGAAGTTGGGCGATGACGACAGTGTCGCCCGGGCTGAAAGGGTTGGAGGCGGTGTCGGGGCCGAGGTCCAGTGTTTTCTGTAAGTGGTGCAGTCGGCCCTTCAGAAGGTGCAACGGGTCCGTAGTGGGGGCGGAGGCAGGTGGTTGCAGGTGTTGGCGCAGTGGCAGCAGGAGAGGGGATTCGCCAAATATTCTCTCATGTGGGGAAACCCCGTCCTCTCAGGGACAGGAATTCATGCCCCACTGAATGATTTTCACATGGGCTGGCCAGTCGTCGTCTTTCGCAGCCTTGATGCGCATACGTAGTTGGTTCATAAGAGTACGATGACTACGTTCACATACTGCGTTTCCCTGTAGCCAATAAGGCGAGGAATGGGAGATTTTATATCCAGATATCTTGGCAAGTTCCTCCCAGATTTTTCCGGAGAACTTTGGGGCATTGTCAGAATGAATGCCTTGAGGGATGCCAAAATAAGGGAATACATGCAGGAGAAGGCATCGGTGACAGCGATGGCACGATGCTCTTTCGCCAGACAGGCTACTACAAATTTCGAGTATGTGTCGACAAAAGTGATCACATATTTGTACCCAGATTTGGAAGGGAAGGGGCCCACTACATCTATCGCCAGGAGTTGCCAGGGTTTATGGGCGGTTATGTGGCCCGAGGGTCCGGCAGTCTGGGTGACATCTTTCCCTAGCGCACATGCGCGGCAAGTTTCAATGATTTCTTTGGCGAGGGTGGAGGGTTTTGGCGCTCAGTAAGTGTTGTTAAACACTTGTACTAGTTTCTTGGTACCCAGATGGATGCCATTATGGGCATGGAGGTGGCACAGGGCGCCACGTGCCGCATCGGGGGTCAGTAGGATATACCTGGACGGGGTTAGAAGGTGGTCGCCCTGTCGGCATAGTTTAGTGAACAAGTGGGTGGGAATCCAGGGGGGCCCTTCCTTGCGGTGCCATAGGTGTAAGAGGACCGAATCTGGCTGTACCGCATAAATGGGGAGGCAGGAGAGGGCATCTGCATTGGTATGTAGCTTCCCAGGCCTGTAGGAAATTTCATACTGAAATTCTTCCAGGGTTTCGCGCCACCTGATGAGTTGGGCGTTATGTGAGTCAGACTGGCGTAACCACTGGAGGGACTGGTGGTCAGTGATGATCGTGACCTGCGTCCCGGAAAGGTAAGCCCTAAAGTGTTGGAGGGCCCAAACTATGCCGAGGCATTCTCACTTGGTTGTGGCATAATTCTTATCGGCCAGATTCAAGGTGCGGCTGGCGCATGCAATGATGTGTTCTCGGTTGGCTTGTACCTGGACGAGCACGGCGCCTATTGCGATGAGGGAAACATCTGTGTAGAGGCGAAAAGGGAGGGCATAATTTGGAAAGGCCATGATGGGAGCAGAGACGAGTTTGTCTATCAGCTGTTGGAAAGCATCTCGCCTTTCCTCAGTCCAAATGAACTGTTCCCCCTTCCTGGTCAGATCGTGAAGAGGCTTTGCAATTTGTGCGAACCTCTTCACAAAACGACGATAGTAGGACGTGAGTCCATGGAAGGCGCGGACGCCATAGACGTCCTGTGGTGGCGGTATGTCCGCTGTGGCATGGAACTTGTCAGGGTCTGGGGAGATTCCTGCCTGGGAGATAATATGTCCCAGGAACGAGACAGTCCTGGCGGCCAGGACACACTTAGAGGGGTGAAGTTTGAGGCCTGCCTGGTGGGTCCTAGTAAAAACCCGGCAGAGGCGCTGCAGAGGGTCGGCCAAGGTCTGGCTAAAAACGATGACATCGTCCAAGTAGGCCAGACATATCTCCCAGGTGAGGCCGCTCAGGACAGATTCCATTAGCCGGGAAAAGGTGGCAGGGGCATTGCAACGGCCAAACGACAGGACATTGAATTCAAAGTCTCGGCCATTGCTCTTGGAAAAGGCTGTTTTGCCTTGGTGTTCTGGGTGTACCGGGACCTGCCAGTTCCCAGACTAGAGGTCAATGGTAGAGAACCACTGTGCCCCATAAAGGGAATCTAGGGAATCGTCGATTCGTGGAAGGGGAGTGGCATCCTTGACGGTAACGTCATTCAGGTGGCAGTAATCAATGCAAAATCACATCGTGCCATCCTTTTTCCTTACTAGAACGACAGGGGAGGACCAAGGGCTGGTGGAGGGGGAAATGACACCAGCCTCGATCATTTCACATACTTGGCAATCCTCTTCCTCCCTTTGACAGGGGTTCTTGCGTCAGGAAGGCTGTCTAATCGGTGGGCCTGTCGTATGGATTTCATGAGACAGGTATGTGGTATGCCCTATATCTGCTGGTCCTGTCACAAACAGGTCCTGGAAATCCAGGAGGCAATGGAGGGTGTCTGACTGCTGGGCAGAGAGATGGTCGGGAATAGGGGGTAGGGGGGTGGGGAAGTGGGAGGAGGGTGGGGCACAAGGCTCGGCTTCTTCCATCTCTCCGATAACGAGCCCTTTGGGGGGGGTAAGGGGGGAAGGGGCGAGGATGGCTATGCAGACGGCAGTGTGGTGGGGAGGGAGAAAAGTGGGAGATAAAAGGCAGGCAGAAAGGGCTCCCGATGGGAGGAGGGGGGAAAACAGAAGAGTGGGGCCAGAGGGCCAGTTAACAGGCACCCAAGCCTCGTGGTGAGAGGGAATGGTAACAGCGGTGGAGACGGTAGCGGGGAAGGAAGGAGCAGGGGCGGTGGGAGGGAACACTGGGAGAGGAGGAGAGGGGAGCGGAGGGAGGGAAGGAGGAGGGGGGGGCAGGAAGGAGGGGGACGAATCTTTCGGCCGGGGCCACGGTGTGCAGGTGCAAACAGCCTGGGTGGGGTGGGGTGGGGGACAGAACTGGAGCTGTCGGTGGCAGAAGTCAATGGTAGCTCCGAGTTTTTGGAGCAAGTCCAGTCCTAAATACCAGTCGTAACTCAGGCAGGAGGAGTCAAAAATAATAAATTGATGCTGGGTGGACACTGGCTGGTGGGTGTCGACCCATAGGGCCCAAGTCTCCCCACGGATGGGCAGGGGACCATTCCCCGTGTCCACAAGGTGAGTGGCGGTAGGGCGGAGTGGGCCAAAGGTCGACCTGTGACGGGAGAAATAGTGGCTGTAATGACTGGACCTGGCTGCTCCCGTATCGACTAGTAGTCTGGCCTTCACGCCCTTTAATTTCATCTTGTGGTACACTGGGGGGCGATACTTAGGGGTAATGGCCTCCGCCACCGTGGGTTGGTGCGGGGGTGGGCCTAAAAATCCAGCTGTCTGGGGCTTTCATTCTCCTGTTCCTGCTCCTGTTCTCCTGCATGGGGCTTGTCCATGGGTGCCAGTTCATCCTCTGGGACCTCACCTTCCAAAGAGGACACCTTACGTGAACCTGGGGCTGTGGATCTGCGGCGAGCAGGTTTGAGCTGGTCCCGTATATCATGTAGGGGACAGCGGGAGCTGCAGGATGTGAATTCCCATGGATTCACTAAAATCAGTTTCGGATTTTCCCACGGGGCAGGGCGCCAGCGGGAGGGGTGTGCCCTAGGTGGGCTGGGTGCTGGGGTAGGGCTGGTGAGAGGCATGGGCGGTCGTGGCATGGTTGGAGGAGCCAGGGGTTGAGTGGGAAATCTCTTCACCACGTTAATCGTCTGAGGATAGGGCAGGCGGTCAGGAGGCGCCGTATTAGCTGGATATCCCTATCCATGTCTCCAGTTGGGTCGTGGATAGTAAAGTGTTGTCTAACGACATTCGGAAGCACTCTGAGTAGAGTGTTAAACATTGTGTTGATCCCGGGTTTCTTCATTTGCCTCCGGGTAGGCAGCAGTAACTAGGCATCTTGCCTGTATTAGGGTATTGTTTAAATCCCCGTCAAATGAAAAACTATCCAATTAGGATAGAGCCACCACTCTCCCTAATGATGGGGTGATGGCTTGAGCAGCGAACTTTGTAACGTTCTGCCAGGTGAGCTCCGGGAAGATTTTCGGTGCTATGTTTGCCGCCGCTTTGCCCAATAGTGGGAGTGTGACTGCAATTTTCTGCTGGCCATTTTCAAAGCCAATATCCAGTAAAGGTTTAATTATTGTCAGATACGTGTGTATATTGTACTGGTCAGGGTCAAACTTGGGTAACTGTACGTGCGGTTTTGTTGCCATGTTGCCAAATATTTCTCACTACTTCTCTTCTATGCCCGGGTCAAGAACCACCGCTGGCCACTAGTGTATTGCTAGGTGAAAAAAGCCTGACTCCTCGGTCCTAAAGCACCTACCGTGTAGCGGGGTCTTATTTCGAGACCGGAGCTTAGTGCAATGAAAGAGAGGCAAGATACAAAAACTTCTGGCAATAATCCTTTTACACGTATTTTACCACAGTCAGACACAGGACAAAAGAAGATATTACAACACAATATATGACACAGAAATAAAACCTTAACTAGGATATTAGTATCTCGCAGGATACTGGCTTAACTGATACTGTTGCCAATACAGAAAGTCTAGTGAACAGGTGTACAGGGAGCATGGGCGCACGTGGGAGCACAGGGAGAGAGAGTTCACCTGGGGGGGGAAGGGGAGAAGGACTCGTGATGGGCCGGACCAGAGTTATGGTAACATTGGGAGAGGGTAAGGATTATTAATTCAAACTTAGGACCACCTGATAGCAAAGAGGTTTTGACATTTGCTTCTATCTCTTCCTTACGTTACGTTAGCTGTGGGGAGGAGATTCTTTAGAAAGCGAGGGAGTAGAGGGACACTGGATATTCACGGTGTTTACGGTAATATAAACGGGAGGATATTATTCTCACTTTCTCTATTGTTTTCTGGTAACAAGAGACATGGGTATATTTTCACTACAGAGGCTTTCTCCGGGGAAGAGTCTCACTGGTTTTCTACAAGGAAGTCACTTGTGAGTCGGATTCCCCAGAACTCACTCACTGTACTCGTTCTTACTCGTTCACCCATGATTTTACTCACCCCAATATTTGACATACATTAAGTCACTATGTCACTGTATCCTGTTTTCTAGGGCAACGTCACACTTAACTTAATTTCACTTCACTAGTTCTGGGGCAATACCACACTTAACATAATACACTCATGTCGTGGGGCCAGCAGGGAGAAACGCCGGCGTCTACTCTGCCGGACTAGGGGCACCGCCAAGGGAGGGCATGCCGAGAGGGCACGGAACGGCTTGCAGGGGCATCCTCTTGCGTCCAGGGCTGCACGTGGTGCAGGAGCCTGCAGTCTCCGGGGTAGTTTTAGGAGTGTGGCCCTCAGGACTGGGGCCAAACAGGTCCAGAAACCTCTGGCTCAGGTTTCAGCCAGAGGTGGAGGTCTTATGCCGTCTCTTGGGCGTGGAGAGGTCGCGCCCGGGTGTCCTGGGGAGGGCCTGGAAGGACTGAGGACTGCAATCCCCAGAATCAAGGGGCGCCATCAGGGAGGGGCTGCGGCACCGTCCTGCACTAGGGTCCGTCAGGTGAGTCTTCTCCAGAGCCAGGAGTAGAGACCGGAGGTTAGGCCTCACGGGTTCTCTCTGGTGCTGGGGAGCCGGGTGCCTGCCTCACGCAGGGGCAATGACAACACCTCCTTTTGGCCGAGGGGCCTGGCAATAGGCTGTGGCTGTCCAGGGGCGCAACTATAGGACGCCAAGGCCCGGCAACTGGCCGTGGCCTGTTTGGGGGAGTCAGTGCGCCTCTGGTCACCTCGAGCGACAGGAGGCCGTTCTCTTCTGCAGGAGGGGGGAGCGGCAGTAGGGCATCTCAGGGGCAGTGCCTTAGGAGCGGCAATTGGCCGTGTCCTTTGGCAGGAGGGAGGAGCGGCAATCAGCCGTCACAGGGGCAGCACCTTCAGAGCGGCAGTATGCCGTCTCCTTCGGCAGGAGGGAGGAGCGGCAATCGGCCGTCTCAGGGGCAGTGCCTTCAGAGTGGCAGTAGGCTGTCTCCTTCGGCAGGAGTGAGGAGCGGCAGTAAGCCGTCTCCTGGGGCAGAAGAGAAGAACGGCATAGGCCGTCTCGAGGGAAACACCTTCAGTGCGACGCTTGGCCTACTGATGAAGGCGGGAGCAGCAATTGGCCATCTCCAGAGGGGCGCTGGCAGGAACTGAGATATCAGCTCCACCCCGGGCTGATCCGGCAATCCCACTTCCCGAAGATAGTGTCCTCCTCCTGTTAGGGTGGCGGTGCGATGGTTGGGTGTTATAAGGGCGCACGGCCCGAGCTGCCTTATTGCGTTGTCGCATTGGATCCCCTTGTGTGGATGCAGCTACTCCGTGGGGTCCGGGCAGGGGTGTCGGTGTGTTTCTGGGGGCAATACACTGTTCTTCTCTCACCGTGTTTCTGGGGGCACTAAGCTGTTCTTCTCTCACCTTGTTTTCGGGGGCACTATCTTGTAAGCCACGCATTTCATATATATATATATATATATATATATATATATATATATATATTATATATATATATATATATATATATATATATATATATATATATATTATCTACCTATCTATCTATCTATCTATATACACTCATGGAGCCCAGTCAGTCACTTTCTTATTCGATCGGTTATCCTGTTTTCCTGTTATATGATGTGCCCACTTCCATTTCTGTTCTTTTATAACTTCTATAATGTTTTTTATGTCAGTTTTTTCTCTCATCCAGGTTGATTTCTTTTCCTCTCTCTTAACAACATTCCCATCATTGGCATTTCTATTGCTCATTGAGAAGTGATTAGTTGATTTTCCATCGATTTTATCAGATTCCAGGTCTCACAACCGTACGTCATAGCGGGGATTATGTATTCGTTATATAATTTTCGTTTCATACATACTGGCAAGTATCTTTTCATGATGTCTCTATGTGTACCAAAAAGCTTTCCATCCAATTGTAATGCATCTTATTATTTCGCTATCACAGTATTTCGTTAGTTTTAATAGTTACTCTAAGCAGTTGTACTCCTTAACATCTTCAAGAATTTTTTGCTTATTCTGGCGACGCTTTTTTGTGTATCTGGAATATACTTTACTTTTACTGTCCAATACAAGTTTCTCTAACTATCAACACCAAACTACATGCACAGTACACACTATACTTCCTTTTCCAAAATTTTAAGAAATCAGTGGCAGCGCAACACCTAGCCTCGAAGTCCCCAGGGGGGAGGGACCATAAATGCCCCCATCATCTGCCTCTCTCCCGGTGACGACTCGAGTTGCCTGGAACCCCTATCTGACTCTCTTCTTCTTCATTTCTGCAACATTCGTGGCCTTTCCTCTAACTTTCGCTCTGTTGAGCACCACCTCTCCTTCTCAAAACCTCACCTTCTTTTTCTAATTGAGACTCAGCTGTCTGAGGCAACTGACAGCAGACCCTTTTCTGTATCCTCCTACTTTCTCTATACTCATTTCAAAGCCAAAGATGGCTGTTGTGTATATATATGCAATGACTTATCTTGCTCTCATGTTCCTGAACTCGACTCCTCTGAATTCTCTACACTCTGGCTTCGGCTTTCCTGTCATTCTCTGACTAATATATATCTGTGCTGTTTACTTATCTCCTAATTCTACAGACTATCAAAAATTCTTTGACTATCTTACATCTATAATGGAACACATTCTATCCATTTCTCCTTTCTCTGAAATCTTCATTCTATGAGATTTCAATGTTCACCACCACCTTTGGCTCTCCTCTCCTTTCACTGATCCACCTGGTGAACAAGCCTACACCTTTTCTATCCTTAATGACCTACATCAGCTTCTACAGCACCCTACCTGTATCCCTGACCGCCTTGGAGAGAGCTCCAACATACTTGACCTTTTCCTTACAACTAATCCTTCTGCTTACACCGTTAATCTTTTCTCTCTGTTGGGCTCCTCCGATCACAACCTTGTCACCTTAACCTGTCCTATCGCTACGGTATGGCCTGTGGACCCTCCAAAGAAACGTCGTCTGTGGCACTTTGGAGCTGTGGACTTCTTTGATTTTCCCTGGAATGATTATTGCTTCCATGGCCGGGAGCCATCTGGGTGTGCCTTGCGCATTACAGAGGTTATTCTTATGAGCATGAAAGCATATATTACTTTCTTATATCCTCTGACTAATGCAAGAAAGCCTTGGTTTAATCATACTTGTTCTATTGGAGTCTGCAACATGGAGAGGGCCTATAAAAGGTACTGGAGCCAACCCACCCCTGAATCACATCTTTTATACATTTCTGCCCGGAATCGTGCCAGGTCAGTTCTTAGCTCTGCTAAAAATAATTTCATCTGTACTCAATGCTCTCAACTCTCCAACTCGAATTCTTCTCGCTCCTTCTGGCACCTTGCCAAAAACCTCTCTAACAACTTTACCTCATCATCCTTTCCTCTCCTTTTCTACTCTGATGGCTCTGTAGCTATTTCTTCTACTGATAAAGCAGATCTCTGTACTCAGACTTCCTCCTCCAATTCCACCTTAAATGATTCCGGTGCTGTTCCTCCATCACTTCCCCCCTCTGACTTCCTCATGGCTGACATTAAAATGTCTTCAGCTGATGTATTTTCTGCCATCACAGGCGTCAGTATTAATAAGGCTTATGGGCCTGGTGGAGTCCCTCCTGTTGTTCTCAAGAACTGTGCTTCTGTGCTTACACCCTGCCTAGGCAAACTCTTTCGCCCCTGTCTATCAACTTGTACCTTTCCTTCTTTCTGGAAGTTTGCTCTCATTCAGTCAGTTCCAAAGAAGGGTGACCATTCCCAACCCTCTAACTATCGTCCAAATGCTTTAACATCCTATATCTCGAAAGTTTTCTAGTCAATTCTTAATAGAAAAATTTTAAAGCATCATTCCTATCGCAACCTTCTTTCTGATCGTCAGTATGGGTTCCGTCAGGGATGCTCCACTGGTGATCTTCTCACCTACCTTTCAGACTCCTGCCCATGCTCATTTTGGGACTTTGGCGAAAGATTTGCCATTGCACTTGACATCGCAAAGGTTTTCAATCGAGTCTGGCATAAATCTTTAATTCCCAAACTGCCCACTTACGGTTTCTATCCTTCTATCTGTGCCTTCATCTCTAGCTTCCTTTCTGGTCGTTCTATAGCCGCTGTTGTAGACAGCCATCGTTCTTCTCCTAGATCTACCAACAGTGGTGTTCCTCAGGGCTCTGTCCTATCACCAACTCTCTTCCTTTTATTCATCAATGACCCTCTAAGCTGTACATCTAACCCCATCCACTCATACGCTGATGACTCCACCCTTCACCTTTCCATTCGGTTCCCACAACGTCCATCTCTGCAGTTACTTTAACAAACAAGGGATGAGGCTATGGCACACCTAATGTCTGACTTGGCTCGTATCTCTGACTGGGGTAAAAATAATATGATTGTTTTTAATGCATCAAAAACTCAGTTTTTACACCTTTCAACCCGACAAAATCTTCCACAGGTGTACCCACTAATGTTTAATAATATTCAGCTTAATCCTGGATCATCCTTGAACATGCTTGGGGTTTCATTTACTCAGGGCTTATCTTGGAAAGATCATATTACATCTCTTGTAAAATCTACTTCCAAGAGATTAAGTGTGCTAAGCCGACTCCGTTCCTTCTTTACTCCTGCACAATTGTTGACTCTGTACACGGGTTTTATCCACCCCTGTTTGGAGTACAACTCTCATGTATGGGGAGGCTTCCCACATACAGCTCTTCTCAGTAGGGTGGAGTCAAAGACTTTTCGTCTCATTAACTCTCCTTCTCTTACTGACTCCCTTCAACCTCTGTCTCTTCGTCACACTGTTGCATCTTTATCTTTTTTCTATCGCTATTTCAATGGTCACTGCTCCTCTGAACTGTCTGCATGCATTCCTCCACCTCTACGACGGGTGCATAGCACCCGTCTAGCAGCAAAGTCTCATCCTTTTTCTGTCCAACTCTCTAATGCAAGAGTTAACCGTTACTCCCAGTCCTTCAATTATGCATCATGTCAACTCTGGAACTGTCTCCCTCTGTCTGTATTTCCTGCTTCCTATGATCTCCAGTCTTTCAAACGCAGTGTGTCCAGGCATCTCAAAATGATCGGATCTTGAATTTGGCTCCGTCTTGTGTTTTGTTTTTCTCTTGAAAGGAACAATAATTACGGGCTCACGGCCTTTGGTTCCTTCTTCCTCGCATAAAAAAAAATAATCCATTTCATCTTTAGCCGTACTTTGAGACATTCTCAATTTGGCTCTGCAGCTTCTGAAATTTGGGCGATGTCATCTACAAATCTTAAATGGTTTAGGTTTCCTCCATGTTTAGTCCGCTGTTCTCCCAGTCTAGCTTTCTGAAAATAGTTTCTAGGCATGCTGTAAAAATTTTTGGTGTATTTGTGTCTCCCTAACGCACGCCATTCTTAATCTTATTTTTTCCCGAAAATTTATGTACGTTTTAGAGTCATATACGTTTTAGAGCCATTTTACAATGGTATTATCTACTTGTTTCCACAATGAACTAAATATTGCTATGTGTTCCACAGAGTCGAAAGCGTTTTTCCAATTAACAAAACCTAAGGACAGTTATTTATTATATTCTATAGGTTTCTCATTTATCTGATTCACTGTGTGTAGATGATCAGTAATCAAATACCCGGTTAAAAATTATTCCGGTTCACGAGGTTGGTTATGTTCCAGATCTGTTGATATTCTATTCGGAAATACTTCAGTGAAGAGTCTGTACATAACTGGTAATATGTTAATGGGCCTGTAGTTACTGATCTTTTGAGTCGCGCTTCTTGTAAAGCAAATTAATTATTGCATTGCAACATGTTTTGGGAAATTTCTTCTTTGTACACTGAGTAAATAAAAAGAAAAATATTAGTCACTATTTACTCACTCTGCCTGAGGATAGCCATGGGAAGTGAGTGAGGGACTGTGCAAGAATAGATCCCAAAACACTCATGAAGGCTTGAGAGGGCAGGGGGTGGACTGCGGCAAGAGAGCCCTGGATTTCACAGATGAGGTGGTAGAGCAGAGCACCGACAGCGACAGACACCACCACCGACAGCCACACACTTACTGCCGGTACAAGAATGAAGTCAAGCTCTTTCTGTCATTCATAACATGCATTTGACGAGATTATTCTTAACGAGGGATTATGTACCCCTTGAAGGCACGAAACATAACTGCTGATGTTTAACTCACTAATTGTGCATTGTTACAAAGACACTCTCATTATTTTCACTAACTTTGGTACCGTCGTTTTAATGTTAAACACACACACACACACACACACACACACACACACACACACACACACACACACACATATAACACAATGTCGTGACGAGCAATGGATTTTATTACCAGATGTTTCGACATTTTCCTTAATGTCATCTCCATTGGTCTACTGTAAAGTGATATAATTATTAAGATTACATACATGTAAATATCAAAGTGCTTTAAGGATACAACAGTGGTAAATAAGAGAATTAAGCAATGTTTAAGGGGTACGATGATATGGTATTGTTAAGTTGGGGTTTATGCAATTTCATATACAAGGACTCTAAGATTCTTGCACTGTCTCTACAGCTGCTATCAAGTATTTCAAAATATTCATCTTTAACACGAGTATCAAACTCGTCCATGTATATAAAATTGCTTTAAGCCCAATTTAACAACACTATATCAACCTTCCTCTTAAACATTGCTTAATTCTCTTGTTTACCACTGTTGTATCCTTAAAACACTTTGATATTTACATGTAAGTAATCTTAATAATTTTATCATTTTAGATCACTAAAGTTGACATTAAGGAGATGTCAAAAAGTCTGGTAATAAAATCCATTATGTTCGTCACGACATTGTGTTTACTCATCCTTCTGAAGATCCGGTTCCCCAAGAACTAGCCAATATCAAGTGTTTTATATATATATATATATATATATATATATATATATATATATATATATATATATATATATATATATATATATATATATATATATATATATATTGCAGAGAGAGAGAGACAGACAGACAGACAGACAGACAGACGGACAGACAGACAGAAAGAGAGACACAGAGATAGAGCGACAGAGAGATAGATAGGTAGATAGATATATTAGTGTACTCCAATATATTCAACTTCAAATTTATTCAAACACAGGCTCAGTTTTGTATTCTATCCCTAATAACTATATAAACGAAAAAATATTTAATCTCTAGAACGAAATGTAATGATCGTTAACAGTCTGACAATTTTGGTAGGGGGCCTATTTTCTACTCTACTCTACTTCATCAAAAACTGTTTCATTGGCTTTCGATTTCTCAGCCTGTGTTCCAAGACTTTTAGAAAGAACTGCTTTTGCTCCTCTCGCTGAGTGAGGGTTGCGTTAAAGTCTTGGATGAGTTTGACCTCTCTCTCTGCAACGTCTTTGACCACAGAGTTTGACCGCAAGACTTCCTTTCCCTGTTTGTAGTCTGGATGACCTCACCAATCCGTTGGGTCTAACTGAAAAGTCGCTTGGGATACGTTCCATCTTGAAGAAGGACAGGACCTCTTTGGTGCAAAAATCAGCCAGCTGTGTCCCTTAGATCTTCACCATGTCCACTTCCACCCTTGTTTTAGAAGGATCCTCCTTTCCTTCGTTCGACTCCATACCCACCACCATCTCCAGCTTCTCCTCCATTGACACCATTGGACTGGAGAGAGCAAGTGCAACCAGTTGGTCACTCAGGTACCAGAGGTGGCACATCATAGCACCCGATGCAGATTCTGTGACTCCTTTGTTGACGGAGTGGTATTTGCTGATGTCCTTCAGCAGTTCGAGGTCATTCGCTGGGGCATTCAGCACTTCAGGAGTTCTGAACCAGTGCTTCATGTACACCATCGAGGCAAACTATGAAATGTCTCTCAGTGCCAGCTCCTCGTGAGATATCAGTCAGAACTGACCTCAAAAGAGCCAGATCTTCAGCATGTACAAAATCTTGGGCAACCAGCAAGCCATGTGCATCATGCCTGGAACTTTGAAATTCATGCCACTTGAAGGCTTACTGCAAAGGAAGATGAAGAGTAGTTCCAGGAACTCCATGTAGTCATCCCTCATGTGTGATGCCTCCAAAGTGGACTGGATGAACTCCAGCACCTTGGCGACAAGTTCCTGAAATCGATCAAGGACATCTCACATGAATGGGCCAGTGCTTCCGACTTGGAATGTACTATGATGAATGATGGCCCATTTTTCCATTAACTGCTTGAAGAGCCAACGAGCCCAATATCAGGGCCACTGGAGGCACCAAACGTCTTCATGAAGACAACCCCGATTAGAATCTCAGACACATGGTGGAGACAGCCGAAGTGCAAAAGGTCCCTGTCGAAAGTAGCCTCTATCCTAAAGCAAGCTTCAACCTCTCCTTCCAGTGTTGTTTGTGGTGGTGTCAAAGCTCATTCCCTCGATCCTTCCGTCATGGGCCCAGTCCTTCAGCGTCTTGATGACTGTGTTTGCTTATTCCCCACCGGTACTGGCTGCAATCTTTGGAACTCCCAGCAGCTGAGAGGATTCTCCCAGGAGGGAAACTATCCTTCCCCAACACAAGGATTGCCAGCCTCTTCACACTCTCATTTCCAGTCAGGCAGAACGTTGTAATCCCAATGAACGACAAGCTGCACAAACCCTGATGTTGTAGCTACTTGCTCCATAATGAAAGTAGCTGTTCTGCTCCAGTGCTTCCTCCTAAACGACCTGAAAGAGTTGGAGGACAAAGCCAACTGGGACACATTGTGGCCGAGACTGGCAGCAGTTGCTGCGATGATGTACAACGCACTCTTGTCATTGGTGCTGGTTCGATCAAGGGTGGCTGCCAGGTCAGGAATGATGACGTTTCTCTCTCTGCTTCTGTTGGTAGTTGGTTTCATAACCTAAAGGTCGAGAATCTGGACATGCTTCCAGTGTCCTTGCCTTTGGTGGTAAAGTATCTCCTTCGTCAGTTGACGTTGTGGAATGTGAATCTTCCAGCTCAGGGATGGTTGCTCTCTCCTCCATTTGGCTCTGTTCCTCTAGCCCAGCGGTTCTCAAACTTTTTAGTGTGTGACCCCTGTTTGGAATATTTCAAGATTTCACGATCCACAGGGTAAAAAAAATCAAACAGAGAGAGAGAGAGAGAGAGAGAGAGAGACAGACAGATAGACAGGCACACACACACACACACACACACACACACACACACACACACACACACACACACAGCGTAACCGGTTTATCGTCTATCGTGGTTACTACGAATATGCTAATTGGGTAGTAAGGGTAATTACAATTTCAAATAAGTAAATAAAATACATTGAAAGCATTAGGCCTATTCTATGTCCCTGCGACCCATCAAAATTCCTCTCGCGACCCACCTTTGGGTCACGACTCATAGTTTGAGAATCACTGCTCTAGCTTCCTTTGAGCTTCCTGTTGAGGTCTCTCCTTCACCCATTCCTCTCGCCAAGCTAGGACAAGGTCCACTGACCTTGTCGTGGTCTTCCAATCTGTTTCCTGGTCTTCTAGGAACAGGAGATCTTCTACTGTCATCAGAGACTCGGCCTTGTGGAGCTTGATATTGAAGAGCTTCTCTATTTCTTCTCTCAGTGCTCCTTTGTTTTGTAATTTGTTTTCTGAATTTCATCCATTGCATTTCATTAGGTTTTCCCTCCTCATCAGAATCATTCCCAGGTAGTCAATGACAATTTTCTGCTTTGAGGATTCTGGGTTTTTCTCCAGAACTCTGTCACTTTTTGCACAGCAATCCTGGAATTTTGCGCCCCATCTTCTTCACTATTTTGTGCAACTGGAAATACCTTGCCAGCTGAGGAGTAGCCTGTAGCACCAGTCGAGCAGGGCAGTACCCCCAAGGTGGATGGAAAGCTGATGACAGGGAGAGATGGAGCTTCTGTTTCATCAGCCCTTGGGACTAGTTCCTGACCAACTTCCTTTGGTGAACTTTTTCAGTGTTTCAGTAACACAGAGAGTAGGCCAGCATGCTCTCCAATACATTTTTCTCTAACTGTCAGCACCAAACTACATGCACAATACATACTACACTTCCTTTTCCAAAATTCAAAAAGAAAAATGGCTGTTGTAAATCAAGCCTCGGAGTCCCCGGGGGGTGGGAGGGGACCATAAATTCCCCCACCATCCGCCCCTTTCCCGGTGACGACTCAGAGAGATGCCTGGAACCACTGTCTGACTCACTTCTTCTTCATTTCTGCAATATTCGTGGCCTTTCCTCTAACTTCCTATCGAACACCACCTCACTTCCATTAAACATCACCTTCTCTTTTTAACAGAGACTCAGTTGTCTGAGGCAACTGACAGCAAACCCTTTTCTATTTCCTCCTACTTTCTCTATACTCATTTCAAAGCCAAGGGTGGATGTTGTGCATATGTACGCAATTTTTCTTGCTCTCATGTTCCTGAACTTGGTTCTTCTGAATTCTCTACTCTCTGGCTTTGGCTTTCCTGTCATCCTCTGACTAAATATATCTGTGCTGTTTACTTATCCCCTAATTCTACTGACTATAAAAAATTCTTCGACTATCTTACTTCTACGATGGAGCACATTCTATCCATTTCTCCTTTCTCTGAAATCTCCATTCTAAGAGGTTTCAATGTTCTCCACCACCTTTGGATCTCCTCTCCTTTCACTGATCCACCTGGTGAACAAGCCTACATCTTTTCTATCCTTAATGACCTAGAGCAGCTTGTACAGCACCCTACCCGTATCCCTGACCGCCTTGGAGAGAGCTCCAACATACAGTACTTGACTTCTTCCTTACAACTAATCCCTCTGCTTACATTG
Organism: Coenobita brevimanus; assembly: GCF_032717465.1. Lineage (NCBI taxonomy): Eukaryota > Metazoa > Arthropoda > Malacostraca > Decapoda > Coenobitidae > Coenobita > Coenobita brevimanus. Next base: position 21,768,622 of record NC_137009.1, read on the forward strand.
TTAATCTTTCGACTCCGTTGGGCTTCTCCGATCACAACCTTATTACCTTAACTTGTCCTATTGCTCCAGTAGGGCCTGTGGACCCTCCAAAGAATCGTCGTCTGTGGCACTTTGGAGCTGCAGATTAGGAGGCCCTCAGACAGTACTTCTTTGATTTTCCCTGGAATGATTGTTGCTTCCATGGCCGGGAGCCATTTGGGTGTGCCTTGCGCATTACGGAGGTTATTCTTTCGGGTATGGAAGCATACATTCCTTTCTTATATCCTTTGACTAATGCAAGAAAGCCTTGGTTTAATCGCACTTGATCTAATGCTGTCCAAAATCAAGGAGAGGGCTTATAAAAGGTACTGGAACCAACCCACCCCTGAAATGTTTCTGCCCGGAATCATGCTATGTCTGTTCTTCACACTGCTAAAAATAATTTCATCCATACTAAATGCTCTCAACTTTCGAACTCGAATTCTTTTCACTCCTTCTGGTACCGTGCCTAAAACCTTTCTAACAACATTACCTCATCATCCTTCCCTCCTCTTTTCTATTCTGATGGCTCTGTAGCTATTTCCTCTACTGATAAAGCAGATCTCTTCACTCAGACTTTCTCCTCCAGTTCCACCTTAGACAGTTCAAGTGCTGTTCCTCCATCACTTCCCCCCTGAGAGTTCCTCATACCTGACATTAAAATGTCTTCAGCTGATGTATTTTCTACCATCACTGGCCTCAATACTAACAAGGCATATGGGGCTGATGGAGTTCCTACTGTTGTCCTCAAGAACTGTGCTTCAGTGCTTACACCCTGCCTAGGTAAACTCTTTCCCCTTTGTCTGTCAACTTGTACCTTTCCTGCTTGCTGGAAGTTTGCTCTTATTTAGCCATTCCCAAAGAAGGGTGACCGTTTCCAACTCTCTAACTATCGTCCAATTGCTTCAACATCCTGTATCTCAAAAGTTTCTGAGTCAATTCTTAACAGAAAAATTTTAAAGCATCTTTCCTATCACAACCTTCTTTCTGATAGTCAGTCTGGGTTCTGTCAGGGACGCTCCACTAGCGATCTCCTCACCTACCTTTCAGACTCCTGGTCATCCTCCTTTCGGGACTTTGGCAAAAGCTTTGCCATTGGACTTGACATCTCAAAGGCTTTCGATCGAGTCTGGCATAAATCTTTAATTTCCAAACTGCCCTCTTACGATTTCTATCCTTCTATCTGTGCCTTCGTCTATAGCTTCCTTTCTGGTAATTCTATAGCTGCTGTTGTAGACGGCTGTTGTAGATCTATCAACAGTGGTGTTCCTCAGGGCTCTGTCCTATCACCGACTCTTCCTTTTATTCATCAATGACCTAAGCTGTACATCTAACCCTATCCACTCGTCCGCTGATGATTCCACCCTTCACCTTTCCATTCGGTTCCCGCAACATCCACCTCAGCAGTTACTTCAACAAACAGGGGATGAGGCTATGGCACACCTAATGTCTGACTTGGCTCGTATCTCTGACTGGGGTAAAAATAATCTTGTTGTTTTTAATACCATCAAAAACTCAATTTTTACACCTATCAACCCGACACAATCTTCCACAGGAGTACCCTCTAAGGTTTAATAATATCCATCTCAATCCTGCATCATCCTTGAACATGCTTGGGATTTCATTCACTTGTGACTTAGCTTGGAAAAATCGTATTGCATCTCTTGTAAAATCTGTTTCCAAAAGATTAGGTGTGCTAAGCTGACTCCATACCTTCTTTTTCCCAGCATATTTGTTGACTTTATGCACAGGTTTTATTCGCCCCTGTTTAGAATACAATTCTCATGTGTGGGGAGGCTCCCCTCATACAGCTCTTCTCAATAGAGTGGAGTCTAAGGCTTTTCGTTTCATCATCTCTCCTCCTCTTACTGGTTTCCTTCAACCTCTGTATCTTTGCCGTACTGTTGTATCTTTATCTCTTTTCTCTCGCTAGTTCAATGGCCACTGCCCCTCTGAACTGTCTGTTTGCATCCCTCTACCTCTTCAACGGGTCTCATCCCTTTTCTGTCCAGCTCTCTAATGCAAGAGGTAACCTATACTCCCAGTCTTTCATTTATGCAACAGGTCAACTCTGGAGCTGTCTCCCTCTGTCTGTATTTCCTACTTCCTATGATCTCCAGTCTTTCAAACGCAGTGTGTCCAGGCATCTCGAAATGAACAGATCAAATTTGGCTCTCTTATGTATTGTTTTTGTTTTTTCTTGGAAGGAGCGGTTTGCGGGCTCCTGGCCCTTGGTTCCTTCTTTCTTGCTTATAAAAAAAGTACTGGAGTGTTGGAAGGCAAGCCCTGGTGCTGGTCATCCTCAGTGCTCAAACCAAGTAAATGTCCACCTTGGACCAGGTACCCTTCTTCTTCATGACCTGCCCTTCACCCGGTTTATCCCAACCCATCATGTCTGTTACAGCACCACCGCAAGGATTACTTCCTCCTATAGTTATGATGTCCTGAGGAAACAAAAGAATTGAATTAGATATAGGCCACACGGGCATTAAAAACCAAACTGGTTTGGGGGATTTGCTGTGTATAACAATTTTTTCCCATCCCACAACTGAACTGCACTTGTCAGGGAGCGGAAGTGAACCAGATGTAGCCTACTTCCTACGTGTTGTGGGGCCAAAAATAAGGAGAATGATCAGTCTGAGTTTTATCAGGATGTCGTCACACAGGAGCACAGGAACAAGGACTCCGTACTGGATAAACACAATCTAGCCCTTGTGTGACCCCTAAACACCCTCCAAATACCATGAAACTTCCCCATGAGCTGTAGTTTGATACATAGAATTATATACTGAGTCTTCATTGTGATTTCTTACATCTTGGAAATTCATCCTATACGACTCTGAGCACCCTCCCCCCAATATATATATATATATATATATATATATATATATATATATATATATATATATATATATATATATAAATTGTTGAATGGGTGCTTTGTGAAAGGTATGGTGCCAATTGACTGGGCAAGTGCTTGTGTGGTCCCGTTGTATAAAGGTAAGGGTGATAAGTATGAATGTACTAGCTTTAGGGGTATAAGTCTGCCGAGTGTTGTAGGTAAGGTTTATGGTAGAGTGTGAATTAAAAGAGTTAGAGAGGGCACAGAGGGAGTGATTGGTGATGAGCAGTGTGGTTTTAGGAGAGGGAGGGGATGCGTGGATCAGGTGTTTGCTGTGAGACAAGTGTGTGAAAAGTATTTAGCGAAAGGCAAGGATGTGTTTTGGGCATTCATGGATTTAGAGAAAGCGTATTAATAGAACTGATAGGGAGGCTTTGTGGACTATTTTAAGATTGTATGGACTTGATGGTAGGTTACTAAAAGGGGTGAAAAGTTTTTATGTAAATAATAGAGCGTGTGTAAGAGAGGGTAATGCTATGAGTGACTGGTTTCCCGTGAGAGTGGGGCTGCGGCAGGGATGTGAGATGTCGCCTTGGTCGTTTAAATTCTTAGATGGATGGTGTTGTAAGGGAGGTGAATGCAACAATGTTAGGTGGAGGTCTGAGTCTGGTGAATGTTGATGGTAGAGAGTGGAATCTGAAGCAGCTGCTGTTTGCAGATGATACTGCACTGGTGGCTGATTCAGAGAAGGGATTGAGAAAATTGGCAGAGGAGATTGGAAGGGTGTGTCAAAGGAAGAATTTGAAAGTAAATGAGAATAAGAGTAAAGTGATGAAGTGTACGAGGTTGGTAGATGGTAGGAGGAGGAATATGGTTTTGAATGGTGAGTTGCTTGAGGAGGAAGAGTGTTTTAAGTATTTAGGGTCACATGTTGCTGTAGATGGAAGAATAGATGCAGAAATGAAGTTTAGAATGAATGAAGTAGGGAAGGTGCTGGGAGGAATGAAAAAAGTGTTTAGATGTCATTCGCTTAGAATGGATGTAAAGAGAAGGCTGTATGAGGGTGTTGTGGTACCGATTACGTTATATGGGGCTGAAACATGGAATATGGGTGTAGCAGAGAGGAAAAGTTTGAATGTAATGGAGATGAGGTGTCTGAGGAGTATGTGTGGAGTGACGCGTATGGATTGAGTGAGAAATGATGAAGTGTGAAGGAGAACTGTAGTTGTTCGGGAGATGGCTGATCGAGTTGAGCAGAGGGTGTTGCGATGGTTTGGGCACATGGAGAGAATGGATAATGAGCGATTGGTGAAAAAGATAACTAGATATGATGTGAGAGGTGTAAGGCTGAGAGGGAGACCACGAATAGGATGGATGGACAGTGTGAAGAGAGCGTTGGATGTGATAGGGATGTCTGTTGAGCAAGGAAAAGTGGCTGTGCGTGACAGAAATAAATGGAGAGAAAATGTGAATGAATAAATGATGACGCAGCCCTGAGGGGATATTCTCCCGCATTTGATCTGATCAGGTCAGGTTTGGGTAAGGGGATGTGTCTATTATGATGTGGCAGGGGTTAACCAGCTCTGCTGTCGGGCCCTGCTGCGGGTGTCGCTGATTGCATTGCACAGTTGACCCTCATGCGATGTGGTGGAGTGAGGATCTGTCCCTTCTCCCCTTTGGGGCTAAGATGCGAATGAATGTATTTGAGAGTGTGTCGTCCTGTCTCGGCTACCTCCCTTTTCTTGGGGGAAGCAGCCTAGGCATATATATATATATATATATATATATATATATATATATATATATATATATATATATATCTTAAGGTATTTGAACCTTTAATTAATAAGCACATTGTTAAACATCTTGAATCCAACAACTTAGTTAGTGATAGACAATACGGTTTTCGCCACGAAAGATTCACCATTGACATACTCAATCTCTTAACTCATACTATCCATCAATCAATTGATCTTTTTGGAAAAACTCATGCAGTAGCTCTTGATATCTCTAAAGCTTTCGACAGAGTATGGCACCGTTCCCTGCTGTCCAAACTCCCCTGCTATGGACTAACGTCTTTTGTTCCTTTGATTTCTTCATATCTTAGTGACAGAAAAATAAGAGTAAAAGTAGATGATGTATATTCCAATTTCCACTCAACGCCGGCATGTCGCAGGGATCAGTTCTGGCGCCAACACTATTTCTGGTTCATATTAATGATCTCTTATCTGTCACCCACAATCCCAATCACTCATATGCAGATGACTCAACACTACATAGTTCATTCACACTCAGACACCCGTTTACGTAGTCTAATATCTCTACCTCTCAACTCAGTACAGCCATCTCCATAAATCAGGATCTATCTACGATCAGTAAATGGGGACAAAACAACCTTGTCTCTTTTAATGCTAGTAAAACTAAATATATACAGTTTACTAATAGACAGATATTGCCAGATTCGTACATTACCTTCAGTGCTACTAATATTCCCATCTCCAAAAGTATTGAAATTCTTGGCGTCTCACTTAACAGTGCCCTCAGCTGGACCTCTCATGTCAGATCACTTGCTAAAACCGCCTCAAAGAAATTTAGATTATTGTACAGAGTCCGTAACTTCTTCGCCGATGAGCAGTTAGCTATAATTCATGAGTCATGTGCGCTCTCAGCTTGAATATTGCTCACCCTTGTGGAATAGTTGTGGAGAGGTTGCATTAAGGCAACTAGACAAAATTCAGAACAAAGCTGTTAGAATCATTAACAACCCTGTCATTACATATAAACTACTTCCCCTGCATGCAAGAAGGAATGTTGCCTCCCTTGCATTATTTTACAGATATTTTTTTGGCAAATGCTCAGACGAAGTTGCGTCCATGGTGCCACCTTTCCATGCCTTCCCTCGAGCTACACGGGCATCTGGTAGCGCTCATGACTGGAATGTCACTCAGCCATATTGCAAAACTTCTGCCTTTCAGAATTCTTTCATTCCACGAACTGCATCTCTCTGGAATTCGCTTCCCCAGAGTTGTTTCCCTCCAAATTTCAACCCACAGCTGTTCAAGTCTAACTGTTACAGATATTTTATGAGCGGAGGACGCCAGTAATCTGGTGTATGGATTTTTTTTTTTTTCACTCATTTGTTTTTCCTTCCTCTGTTCTGTTATTTATAAGTAAATATTTTATATATATATATATATTGTTACATAGCCTATGATTTCATCATCCTTTGTGTAATTTTAACGCACAGTATGCTGCATGTTTGATCACGAGCGTGTTCTGCCTCAGTCCCCCCCTTCTACCGTTATAGTAGAGTAAGTCGTTCTCTCTGTTATTCAGAGCGAGATTTTCAGCTCTTTGTCCCCATGGCTTCATTTGCGCGTCCTTCTTACAAGTTGTATCAAGCTCTCCTGGCCCCTATATAATGAGCTCAGTCTCTGCATCATTACCACTTAGATCTGCTCCTCATTTTGTTCACATCTCTGTCCTCCCCTGTACAGTTATTATTATTGTGAATTTCTCAGGAAGTCTGCAACCATCTAGCAGCTGTGTGATTTGAGTATACGTGTTACTGCATTTTGTTCTTGTACTGTATAGCATAAGGTTAATTCTTAGGCCTAGTGAGGTTTTTTTATTAATGTTGGGTTTTATGTCAGTCATTTTTGATAATAGTTTGTATCTGTAATAATTTATCTGGCATTCACTGAGTATTATCTGGTGTCTCATTTTATCAGGGCTGACTTAGATAAATTTACTCTTGCTAATTTCGTGTTAATAGAGGCTATTGCAGTTAACCATATATTTAACCTGTTTATTTGCCATTACATTATCCTTATGAGTCCTGAATGTTTTGTTGTTAGTTTGAGCATTAAACTTTAACTTGTAATTTTACCTAACTCTTTTGTTTTGAACCTGGAACTTTACGGGACGGTAGCGACTCTTAGTATTCTCATTTAAAGTGTACGTTATCTTTCTCTGTTCCGTAACATAAATTTGGCGACCTCTTATCAGGATATTCAGGATATTATCAAAAGGATATTGCTTGATATTTTGTGACTGTTACTTATTAATTATGTCTACTATTACTACACTTGATGAAGCCAAAGATTTTTTGTCAAATGTGCAAACAGTGTGTGATGTAGAAAACAGAACAAAGAATGAACTTAAGCTTGTTGCTCAACAATTGGGAATTGCTGTTCGCTCTCATCATTCTAAAGATCAAATTGTTGACATGATTAATGAAAGCTTGTTTAATGTAACTCCTCCAAATGAGCAAAAGCAGATTGAATTAGCTAAGTTACAGCTAGCCCTGCAGGAGGCTAAGGCTAAGGAGGCAGAGTCTCGTGTTAATGAGGCAAATGCTCGTATTCAAGAGGCACAGGTACAGGCTCAGGCACAAATTGAACTTGCCAGGATTCAGGCAGACCATGAGTATCGCATGAAACAAGGTGGAACTGGATCATCTAGCTCTGATGATTTTGATGTGGCTAAAAATGTTAAACTTGTCCCTCCTTTTAATGAATCTGATTTAAGAAAGTATTTTCAGTTGTTTGAGAGGGTAGCTACAGGTTTTAGTTGGCCCAAGGAGTATTGGCCAGTACTCCTTCAAACTGTTCTCACCGGTAAAGCTCAAGTAACTTATGCATCTTTGCCTCAGGATCAATCTGATAATTATGATGTAGTTAAGAGCTTGATTCTTAAGGCCTATGAGCTTGTTCCTGAAGCCTATAGAGTAAAATTTAGGACAACTTACAAGCAAGATAAGCAATCCCATGTTGAGTATGCAAAAATCAAAGAAGATCTGTTAGAGCAGTGGTTAAATTCTAAGAATGTGGATTATGATTTTGGTAAATTTAAGCAGATGATTTTGCTGGAGGATTTCAAGAGGTGTATTTATAAAGATGTAAGCCTATATCTTGATGAGAAAAGAATAGATAATTTGTCTGATGCTGCAGTTTTAGCTGATGAGTATGTTCTCACTCACAAGAGATATTCTAGAGAAAAAGGGAAAGCTGAGAGTAAGTACGTTGCCTCTACTCAGAGTACAGGTAACAGGAAAGAGAATAAAGATGATGTTTCTCAGGAAGTAAATACCCTCTTCACCTCTAGATTTCAGAAAAGTAAATGTACTTATTGTAGTAAGCTTGGTCATACTACGGAGAGATGTTTCAGGAGACAGCGTGATGTGAACAAAAAGGAGTCTTTAAATATTCAGTCAATTGGTCTAGTGTCCACTCTTGAGAGTTCCCAGAATTCTTTAACTGAGTTAACTGAACCTGCTTTGAGGGGTAACTTAAATTCTCATGATGGAGCTCCTCTTTTGAGCAGTAACGTGGGTGACACTCTCAAGAGTTCATGTGCTAATTTCCTGTCTGATGGTTTTGTCAGTCCTCTGGACTGTAATGACAGGAAATCAGTTAAAATATATCGTGATACAGGTGCTTGCCAATCCCTTATGCTGACCAGTGTTCTAGGCTCCAATGTTAATTCCTCTGATGAAACTGTAATCTTACAAGGTGTAGGGAATAATTACTTCTCTGTCCCTCTGTGCGGAGTGAATTTAGAGTCTGGTTTTGTTAATGGTTCCGTTATGGTTGGGTTGGTTGAGACACTCCCAATGTCAGGTGTAACTTTCTTACTTGGAAATGATATTGGTGGAAGTCAAGTGTGTCCAGCTCCTCAGTTGTCTAGTGAGCCAGTGGCTGTGTCCCAGGATTGTGATGTCCCTGATGTGTTCCCTGCATGTGCTGTCACTAGGGCTAAGTCTAAAGTTACTGGTGATTTAGAGGATAATGATGATGATGATGTTATCCTATCTGACACTTTTCTTGCTAATTTGGACCCCTCACCAGATGAGGCAGTACCCCATAGTGTTGATAATTTGTCTCGTCAAAAGTTGGTTGAGTTGCAGGTTGCTGACCCTGAGTTGAAAAGTCTAGCTAACTCTGCTTACAGTGAAGAAGAGTCAGCCGGTGCTTCTACTTGTTATTATGTAAAGTCAGGAGTACTTATGAGGAAGTGGAGACCCCCAACAGCATCAGCCGACTGTGAATGGGAGGTTCTACATCAAGTTGTCATCCCTCGTGTTTGTAGGCAGGATATCATTCGAGTGGCTCATGATTCCAGTTTGGCAGGACACCTTGGAGTGAGGAAGACTGTGGCACGCATTTTTAAACACTTCTACTGGCCAGGTATCTTCAGGGATGTTTCCTGGTATTGTAAGTCTTGTCACACCTGTCAAGTTGTGGGGAAGTGTAATCAGACCGAAAAGGTTGCACCTCTAGTTCCCATTCCTCCTTTTGAGGCGCCTTTCACCCGTGTGTTGGTGGATATTGTGGGCCCTCTTCCTAAGACTTCTTCAGGATTTTCTTATGTGTTGACCCTGATTGATATGGCTACTCGTTATCCTGAAGCCATTCCACTTAGAAATATCTTAGCAAAGAACGTGGTTAAGGAAATGCTAGGGTTCTTCACAAAGTTTGGTCTGCCCAAGGAGGTACAGTCAGACCAAGGAAGTAATTTCATGTCAAACGTTTTCAAGCAGTCTCTGAAAGAGTTGGGCATCACCCAGATCACGTCTTCAGCTTACCATCCCCAGACCCAAGGAGCGTTGGAGAGATATCATCAAACACTCAAATCGATGCTCAAGAAATACTGTTTGGAACATCAGAAAGACTGGGATAAAGGTCTTCCATTCGTTGTGTTTGCCGCAAGAGAATCTCCAAATGAATCACTGGGCTTCTCACCTTTTGAACTACTGTTTGGCCATGAAGTAAGAGGACCCCTTAAGTTACTCAAGGAATGCTGGCTGTCAGAGGAAGATGACGTCAACCTGCTGGAGTATGTGATGAAGTTCAAAGAACGGCTGTCCACTGCTTTACAACTGGCGAGAGAGAATTTAGGAGCTGCTCAGGAGAAGATGAAGACTTGGTATGATAAGAAGTCCAGGTTACGCCACTTTCAGCCAGGAGATCAGGTTTTGATTCTGCTACCAGTTCATGGGCAACCTCTTCAAGCCAAGTTTAGTGGCCCTTATTTCGTGGAGAAGAAACTCAGTGATGTCAACTATGTCATCGCCACACCAGATCGTAGAAAGAGCAAGCAACTATGTCACATCAACATGCTAAAGTTATATCACAGGCGGGACGAAAATAATCCAGTCTGCACTGTAGCTGTTCCACCCGAGTCTACAAGTGAAGCTCTCCCATGCAGCATGAGCCTGAGTGATAGTTTGGGGAAGAATCCTGATATCATGAATGATCTCCAGACTAAGCTTTCTCATCTACCTCCCAAGGAAAGGCAGGAGTTTTCGGCATTACTGCAGGAGTACCCGCAAGTGTTCCGTGCTACTCCAGGAAGAACCACTGTGTTGATGCATGATGTCGATGTTGGAGACGCAAAGCCAATTAAATTGCCTCCTTACCGTGTGAACCCAGTGAAAGTTCCTCTCATCCAGAAAGAGCTTGGCTACCTGTTGGACCACAAGATGATTGAGCCCTGTCAGAGCGAGTGGAGTTCTCCTGTCACTCTAGTCCCTAAGCCAGGTGGGTCACAGCGGCTTTGCATCGACTACAGACGTGTTAATCAGATAACCAAAATAGACACTTACCCTCTCCCTCGCGTGGAAGATTGCATAGACAAGATCGGAAAGGCTAGGTACATAAGTAAGTTTGATTTGTTAAAGGGATACTGGCAAGTACCTATGACTGAACGCGCTAGGGAGATCTCATGTTTTGTAACATTAGGAAAGACTTTTGCATGTTCTGTAATGCCATATACAGATTGTTTTAGAGTAATAAGAAATTTCCTTTGTAAATTTCTTTTTTCTTTGTGGGGAGGTGTTACATAGCCTATGATTTCATCATCCTTTGTGTAATTTTAACGCACAGTATGCTGCATGTTTGATCACGAGCGTGTTCTGCCTCAGTCCCCCCCTTCTACCGTTATAGTAGAGTAAGTCGTTCTCTCTGTTATTCAGAGAGGGATTTTCAGCTCTTTGTCCCCATGGCTTCATTTGCGCGTCCTTCTTACAAGTTGTATCAAGCTCTCCTGGCCCCTATATAATGAGTTCAGTCTCTGCATCATTACCACTTAGATCTGCTCCTCATTTTGTTCACATCTCTGTCCTCCCCTGTACAGTTATTGTTATTGTGAATTTCTCAGGAAGTCTGCAACCATCTAGCAGCTGTGTGATTTGAGTATACGTGTTATTGCATTTTGTTCTTGTACTGTATAGCATAAGGTTAATTCTTAGGCCTAGTGAGGTTTTTTGATTAATGTTGGGTTTTATGTCAGTCATTTTTGATAATAGTTTGTATCTGTAATGATTTATCTGGCATTCACTGAGTATTATCTGGTATCTCATTTTATCAGGGCTGACTTAGATAAATTTACTCCTGCTAATTTCGTGTTAATAGAGGCTATTGCAGTTAACCATATATTTAACCTGTTTATTTGCCATTACATTATCCTTATGAGTCCTGAATGTTTTGTTGTTAGTTTGAGCATTAAACTTTAACTTGTAATTTTACCTAACTCTTTTGTTTTGAACCTGGAACTTTACGGGACGGTAGTGACTCTTAGTATTCTCACTTAAAGTGTACGTTATCTTTCTCTGTTCCGTAACAATATATATATATATATATATATATATATATATATATATATATAATATATATATATATATATATATATACCTGGGGAGTAGGGGGTTTTCAAGAATACTCCCCCAGTATCCCTGCTTGTCGTAAAAGGCGACTAAAAGGGTTGGCGGAGGGTTAGTGCCCCTCCCCGGAAAACAACTAACTAAAAAAAACAAACAAGAAGCCTCGGACAAGGACTGACCAAACGTTGACGACCCAGGACCGGACAAAGGACTTGGTAATGTGTACATGGAATGTAAGAGGAGCGAATGATGAGGTGAAAGAGAGAGAGATTGTCCAGGTGCTTGAGGATGCGAAAGTGGATGTATGTGGAATAACTGAAACAAAATGGAGAGGAGTATGGATGGGGTATATGTGCAGGAGTAGATGAGAATGAGAGGGCAAAGGAAGGAGTGTGTATAGTTGTGAGTAAAAGATGGAAGAAGAGCATAAGACAGTATGGATCAGTTGGGTCAAGGATTGTGTGGGTAAAGTTGAAAGTTGGAATACAAATGTGGGCGATTGTGTGTGTGTATGCGCCAACGCAAGATCGTGCTAGAAGAGTGAGAGAAGAGTTCTGGACAAATGTGGAAGTGTGCATGGAAAAGTTTGGAAGGAATGAGAGTGTTTTTTTGATCGGTGATATGAATGGTAAAGTTGGTAATGTGAAGGTGGATGGAATAGTTGGTGAGTGGGGTGTGCCTGCTGAGATAGATGAGAATGGGAGTGCGTTAGTGGACATCTGTGCTGGGAGGGGGTTGGTAATAGCCAATACCCTCTTCAGGCATAAAATGATCCACAGGTATACATGGCGAGTGATGAGAAGGGTGGGTGGTGAACTGAATGAAAGGAAGGCAATGATTGATTATGTGTGTGTGGATGAAAGGATGCGAAGATGTATATTGGATGCAAGAGTTTATAGAGGTTGGGGGAGTGGCCTTTCTGACCACTACTTGGTGGTGGCCAGAATTAGGATGCAAGTAAGATGGAGGAATAGAAGAAGGGAAAGACGAGAGGAAGGAGTAGTTGCAAGGAGAGTGGAAAGGTTACAAGAGGATGAGAAAAAGGCAGAGTATAAGAGAGAAGTGGAGGAACGATTGGGCAAATATGAATTGGAGCAGATGGGAGACGTGGAAGGTGTGTGTAAGATATTTACAGAAGAAATATGTGCAGCATGTGATGTGGTGTGTGGAAGGAAGAGAAGACGGAGGGGGTGCAAGGAACAGCGTGGTGGACTGAAGAGGTGAAACAGGCTGTGGCACAAAGAAGAAAGCATACAATGAATGGATGAGAAATAGGGGCGTGGAAGAAGTTGAGAGGCAGAAGAGAGAGTTATATGTGGAAAGGAAGAGAGAGGTGAAAAGATTAGTAAGAGAGAGTAAGAAGAGAGTGGATCAGGAATTTGGAAGGAATTTGAGTGTAAAGTGGAGGGACTGTAAGAAAATGTTCTGGAGAGAAGTGAAAAGAGTAAGACAGGGTGGAAGTGAAGTTAGCAGGGGAGTGAAAGATAAACATGGTAGATTACTAGTGGAGAAGGGAGAAAAAGTGAGCAGATGGAGAGAACACTTTAAGGAATTGTTGAACGTAGAGGATGGAAGTAATGCGAGTATAAGTGGCTGGGGAATGGCTGGGAGAAGGAGGAGGTGAGAAGACAGGTAGAAATCAGTAGGATAGAGGATGTGGAAGCAATGAAGAAAGTTAAATCGGGAAAGCCCCAGGAATTGATGGAGTGTGTGGTGAGATGCTGAAGCATGGGGGAGAGATAGTAGTAGAATGGATGTGGAAGATGTGCAGATTGGCCTGGGAGGAAGGTAGAGTCCCGGAGGATTGGAAGTCAGGTATAATTATTCCCTTGTACAAAGGAAAAGGGGAAAAAGAAGTGTGTGTGGTAATCATAGGGGCATTTGTCTTCTTAGTATAATAGGAAAAGTGTATGGTAGGATACTTATAGACAGAGTTAGAGAAAGAACAGAGAAATTAGTTGGAGAAGAACAGGAGGCTATAGGAAGGGAAGAGGTTGTGTAGATCAGATATTCATTCTTAGATCTTTAGTGGAAAAGTTTCTAGAGAAGGGAAAGAAGTTGTATGCGGCTTTCATGGATTTGGAGAAAGCATATGACAGGGTGGATAGACAAGGATTGTGGAAAGTGTTAAGAATATATGGAGTAGATGGGAAGTTGTTGAATGCTGTGAAGAGTATGTATGATGGTGCTAAGGCTGCAGTGCGTGTGGATGGTGAACTAAGTGAATTTTTCTCTTTGAAAGTTGGTTTGAAACAGGGATGTGTCATGTCTCCATGGTTGTTCAATCTGTACATGGATGGGGTAATAAAAAAGAGGTACAAGGTAGGGTAGTGGATGTTGGAGTGGCCCTGGTGAGAGAGGATAGTGTTTGGAAACTCCCTGTACTGTTGTTTGCAGATGATACTGTGTTGTTGAGTGAAGATGAAGGGGAGCTGCAAGGCTTGGTGGATGAGTTTGAGAGAGTGTGTAAGAAACGGAACCTAAAGGTGAATGTAGGGAAGAGTAAAGTGATGGTCTTTGAGAGAGGTGAAGTCAGTGAATGTATAGCGAGGTTGGATGGTGAGGAATTGGAAAATGTGAGTACGTTTAAGTATTTGGGTAGTGTGATGAGTAAGGATGGAGGTTTGGAGGGTGAAGTGCTTGAAAAAGGGTACAGCAGGGAAGAAAGGTTGCTGGTTCCTTGAAAGCAGTGATAAGAAACAGGGAAGTGAGCATGGAAGTAAAAAAGTTACTACATGACAGTATTGTGATACCAACTCTAACGTACGGAAGTGAAGCTTGGACGTTGTTGGAAGGACACAAGTCAAGAGTGAGAGCAGTGGAAATGAGTTATTTAAGAGGAGCTTGTGGAGTCACGTGGAGAGACAGGCTGACGAATGAGGATATAAAGGAGCGTTGTGGTGTTGATGTGGATGTGATAGGAAGCGTTGTGAGGAACACACTGAGGTGGTTTGGCCATGTGGAGAGGATGGAGGGTGAAAGACTGACGAAGAGAGTGTATGTGAGTGAGGTGGAGGGTGGAAGAGGGAGGGGGAGACCGAGGATGAGATGGAGGGATGGGGTGGAGAGGTATATGAGAGAGGGGGAGTTGGGAGCAGGGTAGTGAAATGGCGGGGGACAGGGCGACTTGGGAGGCGATGTGTGTGTGGCCACCCCAAACTGGTTTGTGGCGTCTGTCAATAGATATATATATATATATATATATATATATATATATATATATATATATATATATATATATATATATATATAATAGGTATCAGGGACCAAAATGTTTTGAAGACTAAGGTATACAGGAAACCTACAAATATTATGTCATATGTGCATTACTATGCAAACCATCAAAATAATGTAAAAAGATCTGTGTTCATATCCATGTACTTAAGAGGATATAGAATTTCAGACCCAGAATTTTTAGATGATAAGCTAAAAATGATTCAGAGCATTGGAAAGAAGCTAAAATATCCACAAAGTATACTAACTCAGTGCCACAATACAGCCAAGAAACGTTTCTTTGAAGGGTAAACTAATAAGCCAGATCGCCAGAATATTCAGAGAACCCTTGTCCTCCCCTTCTATGAAAATTTTCTTGATGTTCACATACTGAGGAAACTTAATATACAAGACTAAGTAATATTCAAATATGAGAACACCATAAAAAAAAAAAAAACGCTCATCAAGAACAGCCCTTTCAGTAATTCAGGCGTCGTTTACAAAATCCCGTGTAAGAGCTGTAACAAAATTTACATAGGACAATCTGGAAAAGATTTGGAAACCAGAATCTTACAACGTAAATACAGTGTAAGAACAGCCCAACAGAGTAGTGGTTTATTTCAGCACAAAGCATCCAGTGATCACCATATTGACTGGACAGGCTCTAAGATTCTAGCAAGATCAGAAAGCTTTGATGAAAGAAATGAAATAGAATCTTGCCTAATTTCTGGCACATATGAAAAGAATGTAAACATGAGCTATGGTCATTTTAAGTGTGATATGTTGTTAACTGAACTAATTTTAAAACAGTAACCCCGAGACTAATGAATGATTGTTCCCTGTCATCTCCTGGTAGTGTAGTCACACCTGTGTGGGACACACTTAGCATTAATCATCAAGGTCTTAAGTTAAGCAGCAATATTTACCCCCTCCTCCTCCTCCTCCCTCCCCTCTCTCCCCTTCCCCCTTCCCCTAATCCCCTCCCCCTTCCCCCTCCCTCCCACTCCCCTTTCCTTCCCTCCTACTCCCCCCTGCGGGTAAAAATTCCGTTCATCCTTTGTTCTGTGTGCCACTCCCAGCTGCGGGTATGCATAAAAGACCTCTACCCTTTACTTTTCTGTCTCGCTCTATATTTTTTTATTTTTTTTTATAACAGAACGGAGGAAGGAAAAACAAATAGGGGAAAAAAAAAATAATCCATACACCAGATTACTGGTGTCCTCTATTCATAAAATATCTGTAACAGTTAGACTTGAACAGTTGTGGGTTGAAATTTGGAGGAAAAAAAACTCTGGAGAAGCGAGTTCCAGAGAGATGCAGTTCAGGGAATGAAAGAATTCTGATAGGCAGAAGTTCTGCAATATGGTTGAGTGACATTCCAGTCATGAGCGCTACCAGATGCCCGTGTAGCACGAGGGAAGGCATGTAGAGGTGGCACCATGGACGCAACTTCGTCTGAGCATTTGCCAAAAAAATATCTGTAAAATAATGCAAGGGAGGGAACATTCCTTCTTACTTGCAGGGGAGGTAGTTTATATGTAATGGCAGGTTTGTTAATGATTCTAACAGCTTTATTCTGAATTTTGTCTAGTTGTCTTAATGCAACCTCTCCACAACCATTCCACAAGGGTGAGCAATATTCAAGCTGAGAGCGCACATGAATCTTATAAATTATAGCTAACTGCTCATCGGCGAAGAAATTACGGACTCTGTACAATAATCCATGTTTCTTTGAGGCGGTTTTAGCAAGTGATCTGACATGAGAGGTCCAGCTGAGGGCAATGTTAAGTGAGACACCAAGAATTTCAATTCTTTTGGAGATGGGAATATTAGTAGCACTGAAGGTACTGTACGAATCTGGCAATATCTGTCTATTAGTAAACTGTATATATTTAGTTTTACTAGCATTAAAAGAGACAAGGTTGTTTTGTCCCCACTCACTGATTGTAGCTAGATCTTGATTTATGGAGATGGCTGTACTGAGTTGAGAGGTAGAGATATTAGACTTTGTAAATGGATGTCTGAGTGTGAATGAACTATGTAGTGTTGAGTCATCTGCATATGAGTGAATGGGATTGTGAGTGACAGATAAGAGATCATTAATATGAACGAGAAATAGTGTTGGCGCCAGAACTGATCCCTGTGGCACGCCGGCGTTAATTGAGTTGAAATTCGAATATACATCATCTACTTTTACTCTTTATTTTCCTGTCACTAAGATATGAAGAAATCAAAGGAACAAAAGACGTTAGTCCATAGCAGAGGAGTTTGGACAGCAGGGAACGGTGCCATACTCTGCCGAAAGCTTTAGAGATATCAAGAGCTACTGCATGAGTTTCTCCAAAAAGATCAATTAATTGATGGATGGTATGAGTTAAGAGGCTGAGTATATCAATGGTGGATCTTTCGTGGCGAAAACCGTAATGTCTATCACTAATTAAGTTGTTGGATTCAAGATGTTTAACAATATGCTTATTAATTAAAGTTTCAAATACCTTACCAAGAGAAGATGTGACAGCTATTGGTCTGTAATTGGAGGGGTCAGACGAACTTCCTTTCTTCGGAACTGGGTGGATATTGGCTTCTTTCCATGAATTTGGGAATAAAGAAGTACGTATGCATAGTCTGAATAATTTGGCTAGGACAGAGGCAAGTTCAGAGGAACACTTTTTCAAAACAATTGGCGGAATTCCATCTGGGCCTGGAGCTTTGTTGGTAGGTAAATTGTCTAGGATGGATTTTACGAATCTTGTCTGTATTTTAAGTGGGGCAATTTCGGGAGAATCAAGTTCCAGTACTGAGACATTCTGGCTGGTATCATCTATGGTAGAGTTTCTTGCAAAGGTACTAGCAAAGATATCTGCTTTCCCACGAGGGTCATTTGTAATATTGCCATCTGAAGATTTTAGTGGGAGAATGGAAGATGACTTGTTAAAGTTATTATTGAAGATGTAATATACGAAAGTACTCACTGTCGCTCCTTTCATTTCTCCCGTGGTTATTTTGCATATATATATATATATATATATATATATATATATATATATATATATATATATATAGATAGATAGATATATAGATAGATAGATGGATAAATAGATATAGATAAAGATAGATGCTTAGATAAATATCTATATCTATATCTATCTTTATCTTTCTCTATCCATCCATCTATCTATCTTATATATATATATATATATATATATATATATATATATATATATATATATATATATATATATATATATATATATATATATATATATATATATATATATATATATATATATATATATATATATATATATATATATTGTTACGGAACAGAGAAAACTGTCCCGCAAAGTTCCAGGTTCAAAACAAAAGAGTTAGGTAAAATTACAAGTTAAAGTTTAATGCTCAAACTAACAACAAAACATTCAGGACTCATAAGGATAATGTAATGGCAAAAAACAGGTTAAATATATGGTTAACTGCAATAGCCTCTATTAACACGAAATTAGCAAGAGTAAATTTATCTACTGTAAGTCAGCCCTGATAAAATGAGAATACCAGATAATACTCAGTGAATGCAAGATATATTATTACAGATACAAAATATTATTAATAAGGGCTGACCCCCAAAACACATGAATCGCAAAAACCTTACTAGGCCTAAGAATTAACACCTTACGCTACACAGTACAAGAAAAAATGTAATAACACTCATACTCAAATTACACAGCTGCTAGATGGTTGGAGATTTCCTGAGCACTCACAATAATAACAACTGTACAGGGGAGGACAGAGATGTGAACAAAATGAGGAGTAGATCTAAGTGGCAATAATGCAGAGACTGGGCTCATTATATAGGGGCCGGCAAAGCTTGATACAAATTGTAAGAAGGACGCACAAATGAAGCCAGAGGGGAGAAAGAGTTGACACTCCTGCTCTGAACAACAGAAAGAACGACTTACTCTACTATAAGGGAGAAGGGGGGGAGTGAGGTAGAACACGCTCGTGATCAAACATGCAGCATATTGTACGTTAGAATTACACAAAGGATGATGAAATCATAGGCTTGTAACACCTCCCCACAAAGAAAAAGAAATTTACATAGGAAATTTCTTATTACTCTAAAACAATCTGTCTAAAGTCTAGATAAGCAATCTGCAATTACATTTTCTTTCCCCTTGACATGTTGTATGTCTAATGAATACTCCTGAAGAAGTAGACTCCATCTTGTCAATCTCTGATTTTTATCTTTAAACTTACTAAGGAATTTCAGTGGGTTATGATCGGTATAAATGACTATGGGGTCAAAACCAGAACACAAATGAAAAATGCTGTAAACCCAAAATCAAGGCCAAAAGCTCTTTCTAAATAGTCGAGTAGTTCTTTTGAGGTGGAGTGAACTTCTTACTGTAATAAGATACAGGGTGTTCAATACCCTGATCATCCTCTTGCAGCAAAACAGCCCCAGCTCCTGTATCACTTGCATCAACAGCCATCTTAAAAGGCTTAGCAAAATTTGGAGTAGCGAGCACTGGCTGACTTAATAGGATAGCTTAAATTTGCTGAAAGAGGATTCACAGTTATCGGTCCAGACAAATTTAACTCCCTTTTTCAGTAGGTCTGTAAGTGGTGATACAAGAATAGAAAAGTTAAGAACAAATCTCCTGTAATAACCTACCATTCCCAAAAATCTTTGTAGCTCTTTCCTACTTTTAGGTCTGGGAAGATCACTTATAACCTGAACCTTAGCTCCTGGTGGTGCAACATGTCCATCACCAATTACGTACCCAAGGTACTGAACTTTAGCTTGACCAAACTCACACTTTGATAAATGAGCTACAAGATTAGCCTGAACCAAACGCTCAAGAAATTTACTGACATGGCATAGGTGATCTTTCCAGTTGTCACTGAAGATTAATACATCATCAATATAAACAACACACCCTACCAAACCCTCTGTTACAACATTCATGAGCTTCTGAAAAGTGGCTGGTGCATTCTTCATACCATATGGCATTACAGAACATGCAAAAGTCTTTCCTAGTGTAACAAAACATGAGATCTCCCTAGCACGTTCAGTCATAGGTACTTGCCAGTTTCCCTTTAACAAATCAAACTTACTTATGTACCTAGCCTTTCTTGTGGTCCAACAGGTAGCCAAGCTCCTTCTGGATGAGAGGAACTTTCATTGGGTTCACACGGTAAGGAGGCAGTTTAATTGGCTTTGCGTCTCCAACATCGACATCATGCATCAACACAGTGGTTCTTCCTGGAGTGGCACGGAACACTTGCGGGTACTCCTGCAGTAATGCCAAAAACTCCTGCCTTTCCTCGGGAGGTAGATGAGAAAGCTTAGTCTGGATATCATTCATCATATCAGGATTCTTCCCGAAACTATCACTCAGGCTCATACTGCATGGGAGAACTTCACTTGCAGACTCGGGTGGAACAGCTACAGTGCAGACTGGGTTATTTTCGTCCCGCCTGTGATATAATTTTAGCATATTGATGTGACAAAGTTGCTTGTTCTTTCTATGATCTGGTGTGGTGATGACATAGTTGACATCACTGAGTTTCTTCTCCACGAAATAAGGACCACTAAACTTGGCTTGAAGAGGTTGCCTATGCACCGGTAGCAGAATCAAAACCTGATCTGGCTGAAAGTGGCGTAACCTGGACTTCTTATCATACCAAGTCTTCATCTTCTCCTGAGCAGCTCCTAAATTCTCTCTCGCCAGCTGTAAAGCAGTGGACAGCCGTTCTTTGAACTTCATCACATACTCCAGCAGGTTGACGTCATCTTCCTCCGACAGCCAGCATTCCTTGAGTAGCTTAAGGGGTCCTCTTACTTCATGGCCAAACAGTAGTTCAAAAGGTGAGAAGCCCAGTGATTCATTTGGAGATTCTCTTGCGGCAAATACAACAAATGGAAGACCTTTATCCCAGTCTTTCTGATGTTCCAAACAGTATTTCTTGAGCATCAATTTGAGTGTTTGATGATATCTCTCCAACGCTCCTTGGGTCTGGGGATGGTAAGCTGAAGACGTGATCTGGGAGATGCCCAACTCTTTCAGAGACTGCTTGAAAACGTTTGACATGAAATTACTTCCCCGGTCTGACTGTACCTCCTTGGTCAGACCAAACTTTGTGAAGAACCCTAGCATTTCCTTAACCACGTTCTTTGCTGAGATATTTCTAAGTGGAATGGCTTCAGGATAACGAGTAGCCATATCAATCAAGGTCAACACATAAGAAAATCCTGAAGAAGTCTTAGGAAGAGGACCCACAATATCCACCAACACACGGGTGAATGGCACCTCAAAAGGAGGAATGAGAACTAGAGGTGCAACCTTTTCGGTCTGATTACACTTCCCCACAACTTGACAGGTGTGACAAGACTTACAATACCAGGAAACATCCCTGAAGATACCTGGCCAGTAGAAGTGTTTCAAAATGCATGCCACAGTCTTCCTCACTCCAAGGTGTCCTGCCAAACTGGAATCATGAGCCCCTCGAACGATATCCTGCCTACAAACACGAGGGATGACAACTTTTTTTTTTTTTTTTTTAAATAACAGAACGGAGGAAGGAAAAACAAATGGAGAAAAAAAATAATCCATACACCAGATTACTGGTGTCCTCTGTTCATAAAATATCTGTAAGAATTAGACTTGAACAGTTGTAGGTTGAAATTTGGAGGAAAACAACTCTGGGGAAGCGAGTTCCAGAGAGATGCAGTTCGGGGAATGAAAGAATTCTGATAGGCAGAAGTTCTGCAATGTGGTTGAGTGACATTCCAGTCATGAGCGTTACCAGATGCCCGTGTAGCACGAGGGAAGGCATGGAGAGGTGGCACCATGGACGCAACTTCGTCTGAGCATTTGCCAAAAAAATATCTGTAAAATAATGCAAGGGAGGCAACATTCCTTCTTACTTGCAGGGGAGGTAGTTTATATGTAATGGCAGGGTTGTTAATGATTCTAACAGCTTTATTCTGAATTTTGTCTAGTTATCTTAATGCAACCTCTCCACAACCATTCCACAAGGGTGAGCAATATTCAAGCTGAGAGCGCACATGACTCTTATAAATTATAGCTAACTGCTCATCGGCGAAGAAGTTACGGACTCTGTACAATAATCCAAGTTTCTTTGAGGCGGTTTTAGCAAGTGATCTGACATGAGAGGTCCAGCTGAGGGCACTGTTAAGTGAGACACCAAGAATTTCAATACTTTTGGAGATGGGAATATTAGTAGCACTGAAGGTAATGTACGAATCTGGCAATATCTGTCTATTAGTAAACTGTATATATTTAGTATTACTAGCATTAAAAGAGACAAGGTTGTTTTGTCCCCATTCACTGATTGTAGATAGATCTTGATTTATGGAGATGGCTGTATTGAGTTGAGAGGTAGAGATATTAGACTTTGTAAATGGATGTCTGAGTGTGAATGAACTATGTAGTGTTGAGTCATCTGCATATGAGTGAATGGGATTGTGAGTGACAGATAAGAGATCATTAATATGAACCAGAAATAGGGTTGGCGCCAGAACTGATCCCTGTGGCACGCCGGCGTTAATTGAGTGGAAATTCGAATATACATCATCTACTTTTACTCTTATTTTCCTGTCACTAAGATAAGAAGAAATCAAAGGAACAAAAGACGTTAGTCCATAGCAAGGGAGTTTGGACAGCAGGGAACGGTGCCATACTCTGTCGAAAGCTTTAGAGATATCAAGAGCTACTGCATGAGTTTCTCCCAAAAGATCAATTGATTGATGGATGGTATGAGTTAAGAGATTGAGTATGTCAATGGTGGATCTTTCGTGGCGAAAACCGTATTGTCTATCATTAATTAAGTTGTTGGATTCAAGATGTTTAACAATATGCTCATTAATGAAAGTTTCAAATACCTTACCAAGAGAAGATGTGATAGCTATTGGTCTGTAATTGGAGGGGTCAGACGAACTTCCTTTCTTCGGAACTGGGTGGATATTGGCTTCTTTCCATGAATTTGGGAATAAAGAAGTACGTATGCATAGTCTGAATAATTTAGCTAGGACAGAGGCAAGTTCAGGGGAACACTTTTTCAAAACAATTGGCGGAATTCCATCTGGACCTGGAGCTTTGTTGGTAGGTAAATTGTCTAGGATGGATTTTACAAATCTTGTCTGTATTTTAAGTGGGGCAATTTCGGGAGAATCAAGTTCCAGTACTGAGACATTCTGGCTGGTATCATCTATGGTAGAGTTTCTTGCAAAGGTACTAGCAAAAATATCTGCTTTCCCACATGGGTCATTTGTAATATTGCCATCTGAAGATTTTAGTGGGGGAATGGAAGATGACTTGTTAAAGTTATTATTGAAAGAATTAAGAGTTGACCAGAATATTCTGTTGTCATTAGGGTTGTTAAGTAGTTTTGATGCTTGCTTTTGAAGAAAGTTTGATTTAGATAGATTTAATACAGCTTTTGCATGATTTCTAGCAATTTTAAATTGGGAGAGTGATTCAGGTGTTTTTGATTTTAAGTAAGAGTTATATGCTAATGACTTTTGGGCTGTTGCTCTGGCACAATTGCCATCAAACCATTTTGGAGAGTTTGATCTTTTAGTGAATTGTTGACTTGGTATGAATAAATCCATACCAGCTAGTATTAAGTCACAAATGTGGGACTGGGTAGAATTGGAATCACTAGAGAAGAAAGACTGCCATGGAACATCAGCAAGATAATTTCTAAATCCATCCCAGTCTGCCCTGTCAAAGTGCCATCGGGTCACCCTGACAGGTTCGGAATGGGGAGATGTAGGAGGGTTAACTAATGAGGCTTTGATGAGATTGTGGTCAGAGGATCCAAGTGGTGACAGTACCTCTATCCTGTATTGATCTGGATTATTTGTCAAGAATAAATCCAAGAGATGGGCAGTATGGTCAGGATTATCAGGTATTCTGGTTGGTTGCTTTACCAACTGGGTGAGATTAAACGATTCCTCCCATTCACAGTTGGCTGATGCTGTTGGGGGTCTACACTTCCTCATAAGTACTCCTGCCTTTATATAATAACAAGCAGAAGCACCAGCTGACTCTTCCTCACTGCAAGCAGAGTTAGCTAGACATTTCAACTCAGGGTCAGCAACCTGCAACTCAACCAACTCTTGACGAGACAAAGTATCAACACTACGGGGTACTGCCTCATCTGGTGAGTGGTCCAAATTAGCAAGAAAAGTGTCAGCTAGGATAACATCATCATCATCATCATTATCCTCTGAAGTCACCAGTAACTTTAGACTTAGCCCTAGTGACAGCACATGCAGAGAACACATCAGGGACATCACAATCCTGGGCCGCAGCCACTGGCTCACTAGACAACTGAGGAGCTGGACACACTTGACTTCCACCAATATCATTTCCAAGTAAGAAAGTTACACCTGACATTGGGAGTGTCTCAACCAACCCAACCATAACGGAACCATTAACAAAACCAGACTCTAAATACACTCTGCACAGAGGGACGGAGAAGTAATTATTCCTACTCCTTGTAAGATTACAGTTTCATCAGAGGAATTAACATTAGAGCCTAGAACACTGGTCAGCATAAGGGATTGCCAAGCACCTGTATCACGATATATTTGAACTGATTTCCTGTCATTACTGTCCAGAGGACTGACAAAACCATCAGAAAGGAAATTAGCACATGAACTCTTGAGAGTGTCACCCACGTTACTGCTCAAAAGAGGAGCTTCATCATGAGGATTTAATTTACCCCTCAAAGCAGGTTCAGTTAACTCAGTTAAAGAATTGTGGGAACGCTCAAGGGTGGACACTAGACCAATTGACTGAATATTTAAAGATTCCTTTTTGTTCACATCACGCTGTCTCTTGAAACATTTCTCCGTAGTATGACCAAGCTTACTACAATAAGTACATTTACTTTTCTGAAATCTAGAGGTGGAGCTGGTATTTACTTCCTGAGAAACATCATCTTTATTCTCTTTCCTGTTACCTGTACTCTGAGTAGAGGCAACGTACTTACTCTCAGCTTTCCTTTTTTCTTTAGAATATCTCTTGTGAGTGAGAACATATTCATCAGCTAAAACTGCAGCATCAGACAAATTATCTATTCTTTTCTCATCAAGATATAGGCTTGCATCTTTATTAATACACCTTTTGAAGTCCTCCAGCAAAATCATCTGCTTAATTAAATTTGTCAAAATCAGAATCCACATTCTTAGAATTTAACCACTGCTATAACAGATCTTCTTTGATTTTTGCATACTCAACATGGGATTGCTTATCTTGCTTATAAGTTGTCCTAAATTTTACTCTATAGGCTTCAGGAACAAGCTCATAGGCCTTAAGAATCAAGCTCTTAACGACATCATAATTATCAGATTGATCCTGAGGCAAAGATGCATAAGTTACTTGAGCTTTACCGGTGAGAACAGTTTGAAGGAGTACTGGCCAATACTTTTTGGGCCAATTAAAACCTGTAGCTACCCTGTCAAACAACTGAAAATGCTTTGTTAAATCAGATTCATGAAAAGGAGGGACAAGTTTAAAATTTTTAGCCACATCAAAATCATCAGATCTAGATGATCCAGTTCCACCTTGTTTCATGCGATACTCATGGTCTGCCTGAATCCTAGCAAGTTCAACTTGTGCCTGAAACTCAGCCTCCTTAGCACGAGCCTGAAACTCAGCCTCCTTAGCATTTGCCTGAAACTCAGCCTCCTGAATACGAGCTTTTGCCTGAAATTCAGCCTCCTTAGCACGAGCCTCCTGCAGGACTAGCTGTAACTTAGCTAATTCAATCTGCGTTTGCTCATTTGGAGGAGTTACATTAAACAAGCTTTCATTAATCATGTCAACAATTTGATCTTTAGAATGATGAGAGCGAACAGCAATTCCCAATTGTTGAGCAACAAGCTTAAGTTCATTCTTTGTTCTGTTTTCTACATCACACACTGTTTGCACATTTGACAAAAAATCTTTGGCTTCATCAAGCGTAGTAATAGTAGACATCATGAATAAATCACAGTCACAAAATATCAAGCAATATCCTTATGATAATATCCTGAATATCCTGATAAGAGGTCGCCAAATCTATGTTACGGAACAGAGAAAACTGTCTCGCAAAGTTCCAGGTTCAAAACAAAAGAGTTAGGTAAAATTACAAGTTAAAGTTTAATGCTCAAACTAACAACAAAACATTCAGGACTCATAAGGATAATGTAATGGCAAAAAACAGGTTAAATATATGGTTAACTGCAATAGCCTCTATTAACACGAAATTAGCAAGAGTAAATTTATCTAAGTTAGCCCTGATAAAATGAGAATACCAGATAATACTCAGTGAATGCAAGATATATTATTACAGATACAAAATATTATTAATAAGGGCTGACCCCCAAAACACACGAATCACAAAAACCTTACTAGGCCTTAGAATTAACACCTTACGCTACACAGTACAAGAAAAAATGTATTAACACTCATACTCAAATTACACAGCTGCTAGATGGTTGGAGACTTCCTGAGCACTCACAATAATAACAACTGTACAGGGGAGGACAGAGATGTGAACAAAATGAGGAGTAGATCTAAGTGGCAATAATGCAGAGACTGAGCTCATTATATAGGGGCCGGCAAAGCTTGATACAACTTGTAAGAAGGACGCGCAAATGAAGCCAGAGGGGACAAAGAGTTGACACTCCTGCTCTGAACAACAGAAAGAACGACTTACTCTACTATAAGGGAGGAGGGGGGGAGTGAGGTAGAACACGCTCGTGATCAAACATGCAGCATACTGTACGTTAGAATTACACAAAGGATGATGAAATCATAGGCTATGTAACAATATATATAAATTGGCAAGGTTCTCGTAGCAGTTTTTTGAATGATGAAACAGGTGTGGGAGAATGAATGTCCTATGCGTTTGAACATAACGGAAAAAACATTAGGAGCTAATTTGTTCTTCTGAAACCTAACTTTCCCATGAAGATGTTGCTGTGGCAAAAAATAATCTGAATTCTGTTCACAAGAATGTCATTATGAGAGATATTTACATGACGCTGTAGCTCGAAAACTTATGCTATTCTCGGCTCAAACCGTTCCCACAACTAGCACGAATTCTGCAGCTTCTCTGTAGTTTGCAACTGCATACTTTCCTTTTTAATGATGATGTTTCTTTTATAAAAGACAATACACAATTACAGGTTAAAAGAACAAATTTCTGAGGGAATTCCTCGTTTTCCAAATCCTCTCAGTTAGAGGCACAAAAAGCGAGTCACCACTTTGTTTCAGAAATACATAAGACTGCATTACAGTACTAGCAGGGCACTCAGTGAAGCGCATCTCTCCGACACCGGCAACATAATTACCAAACCACTCTTCTAAATAGGTTAAGTTTTTTTTTATCATTGATTAGGGTTTCGCAAAAAGTATTTTCCGGACCCAGAATCTGTAATAGAATCCGCATCGGTCCCAAACGCTAATCAATTGTTCCCCTGGACATGGGCTATCCACCCACCAATTTAAGATTTGCATTTGACAAGATCTATGAACAATTATTCTGAATGTGCAAGGGGTACGGGCAAAGACATAATTGAAGAGTCACTGATCAAACCATGTCTGTAAAAAAATAAATAAATAAATAAATGGAAAAAATATGTTGTCTATAAAGGTAACTGTGTGTGTGTGTGTGTGTGTGTGTGTGTGTGTGTGTGTGTGTGTGTGTGTAAACTTACATGTCATTCCGCTGGTAGTCTAAGCTTGGTGGCTGGGTGGGTAGGTTGATGGGCAGATGGGTGGGGTGGATTGTTGGAGTGTAGGGCAGCCAGGGTAGGTACGATGGGGAGGACGGGTGGACAGGCGAGGTTTGTAAAATGAATAGCGTGAGTGGGTTGTATGGTTTCTTGGGCAGGCCATGTAGGTCAAGTCAATGGGGTAGGAGGGTGGATGGGATAGATGGATGGGGTGGCTGTGTGGGGCAGAATGGGTAGGTGATTTGGGGTGACTGAGAGCTCAAGGTGCTTGGGATTTATGGATGGAATGGTGGGCTTTGTGGGCGCGTGGACAAATGGATACATTGACAGGCAGAAGACTGGCTTACTACTTACTACAGTGTGTGAGTGGTTAAGTATATGGGTTAGTGTGTGGGTAGATGTCGGAGTACAGTAAGTAGGTCCCTGGCTGGAATAATTTGATGTGGACATTTTGGTTTCTGAAGGAATACGTACATGTGGAAATACTGGAGTAATGGGTAAATAAGGCCCTTGGGCAAGATATACCCATGGGATAAATCTGGTAGATGAGGGTATTTGGTGTTTCTCCAGGGAGAGCAAACAGGAATGGAGAAAACACAGTCTATGGTGATTATAGGTCCATGGAGAAAATAAATCCACGGGAGAAAATAGGTCCCTTTAGGGATTCTGCTTTTTCTTCGACAGGAGAAAATAGGTCCATGGTGGAATATAGGTTCATGAAGAAAATTGGTTCATAAATGGAAAGTCGGGTCCTGAAGAATGTAAGTCTATAGAGAAAGAAAAATGACATTTTGTGGAATTTAGGTCCATGGAAGAAAAAAGGGGGCAAGAGAAATTTGGTCCGTGGTGGAAAATAGGTCCATGACAAAAAATAGATCAGTGGGAGAAACTGGTTTCATAGGGAAATAGCACCATAAGAAAAAAAAAAAAAAAGGGTCCAGGGATAAAAAAAAAAAAAAGCGGTGGTGAGAAATAGGTCCATGGGGAAAACAGATCCAATGAGGGAAAATATGTTCATGGGGAAAAACTGGCCAGAAGATGAAAACAAGACAGTTACAAAGCTGACTGACACAGTTTTGTGATAGTAAGAATTTTATACTCGTGAATGTATATAGAGCTCTATCTGAGTATCTATCTGTCTGTCTATCGATAAAGGATATATATTCACTGGCTGGCTATTCATCACTCACATCTGAAAGGTGTTAGAAGTTTCCTCCAGGGTTCATTCGGTGAACTTTTTGCTGTAATAAAACCCATGGGCTCCATGAAATACATCTTGCTGAAGTCCACCACTCGTGTTCGTTCCAGCATCGGACTCAGGTTCAAGGAGAAGTTGGCTCGTCTGAACGCTATATCGCCCACTATACCTGTGAAATGACCCTGATGGAGGGGAAGAATTGTGTAATGAAGGACTTTGGGGTGAGTGGGAAATAATGACATAAAACAAAATACAGTATATTTCAACACAGTGAAAAAGACTACATACTGCTGAGTAGAGCTGGAAAACACTCACATCGTCCTTAAGAACACCCCACTGGCCGTCCGCTGGCATAGTTAATACGTAAGTGAAGTTCAATTTCTTAGACAGCACGTCAAGGAGATAAACATCTACGCATGGTTTAGGCTGGACGATCAAAGATCCTTCAATTTCGTCATATACGGTTAAAGGCTTGAAGTACAGTGTCACAACTGTCATTTTCTCACCGTATAAGTTGGACATTTGGTCTGGGAATATGCCATTAGTATTTGCCAGGCCTGTGTCTGTGGACCACTTGTTCACACTGAGGACCTGAGGGGAGCCTGAAGGGTGCAAGAGCTGGCGGATTAATACACGCCAGTAGGTCTTGTTTTGAGACTCCTGGTGGGTGAGGGCTGCCACGTTCTCCTCCTTCCCTAGACGTTGATCCAAGAGGAAATGTTCTGCGTCGGTGGAGTTTTGGGCGTGAACCAGGAAGTAACGAGTGAGCTTCTTCCTGGAGAATGGATCTGTGAGTACTGGCAGGAGGCGAGAGTCTGGAAGTCCCTCCGGCAGATAGATTACACACGAGAACGGGGTCATTCGAGAAGGATTGTTATTGATGTAGGTCAAGACACTCCCCGACTGGTGAATATTATATTGATCTACAATTATTTGCGAATGATATTTAGATTTTTGCAGTATTCTTTCATCTCCACTAATCTTTTTCCTTAATAAGCTGCCAGAGAAAAGATCAGTATTAAATGAATGTTGGTTTGGTCGTAAGGACGCCAATATATTCCTGGGACCATTAGTTTTATTGCTGATCATAAAAACTCTTAGACAGTTTGGCGTGAACAGTTGAGCCAGGAGATTCGTGAGTAAAGCTATTTCCCCAGCCTCACTGTTCTCGGAAGGGGCCGTGCCGTAATCTGTGGATACGAGGCCGATCAGTGTGATAATTATGACTGAAGAAAGTTGCATGCTGAGAAGGTTGACCCTGGAAAAAAAACGAATGGTCTATTAGTATCTGCAAAAACTATAATTACTACGAGGCAAACACACATAGAGTAAACAATTTTACTTGCATTTGTAGAGGAAGACATGAATATACCATCTTTTGTTCTTTTAAAATGCATTACAACAAAAACTTTCGAAATTTTATGTGTCACAGGTTGACAGAGAGAGATAAAAATGCAGAGAAGGACTTTTGTTCCTCTGGTATCAGTGGTTTCCTCTGGTCTGAATGTATTCGTGTGTAAAAGACTATGATAATAATGGGTCTCCTAAATAATGGAGATATTGATGCATCTGTACATGTTGTTACAAAGAGTCAAGTGGCAAAATCTGTGATGACTGAATTCAAAGAACGTTAGTGACCTTTGTAACTTTTGCTGTAATTTTGGAATTTTGCATTATATCCACACACACACACACACACACACACACACACACACACACACACACACACAGTAGTCAATCACGAGAGTGTTATGGAAGAGTTCAAAAATGACACTTAGACAATTAGGCAAGTAAGCAGTCTTATAGACCAGAGCAGTGATATTGAGGAGAAGATAACACAGGTGAATGAAGCTGTGCAAAGCTATAAAAATGATCTGGAAACCACGTATGTTGAAATGGTGAAAGTAAAGAAAGACTTAGAAACAAGGGTGGAGGAAAAAAGCATTAAAAAGGAAGTGAAAAGAATAATCCAAAACAATCCAAATTTAGTCAGTGATTCAGTAGATATAAACAAATCTATAGTAATCACTGGTATAGAAGAGGAAGAAGTAAAAAACAAGATCACAAGAGACAAAAAGGAGATGGGAAATGTAATGAGCTTACTGAAAGAAGTATCAGAGGAAATCTGTAGTAAAGACATAGAGGAACACAAAATGTTAGGGAAATACGAGAAAAGCAAAACAAGACCTCTAAAGGTGACTTTCCAGAGTGTAAACACTGTGGAAGAGATACTAAAAAATGCAAAGAATCTTATGGAAAAAGAGGAGTTCAAAAATGTATGGATAAAAAGATGCCTAACACAAGAGGAACTGGAATTACTGAAAGAGAAAAGGGAGGAAGCAAAAACAAAAAATGAGGGAAGATCAGAAGAGAAGAAGAATTTTTTTTTTTACAAATTAATAGGATTGCACGTATGAAAGTGGTATACAAACAGGATGGAATAAAAAGGAGGAAGGTAGTAGAACAATGTCATGACAAGTATATAAACAAGATGATAAAGTTGATGTACTCAAATGTGGATGGAATGGTATCTAAATTACTAGAATGAATGATTATGTCAGAGAAAATGAACCACAAATAATATGCCTAACTGAAACAAAATTAACACCAAGGATATCCAATGACATACTAAACTTAGAGGAATACAATATATGGAGAAGAGACAGAAATTTAAAAAAAGGAGGAATTATAATATTAACTAAGAAAAATCTAAAAGTCAATGAAATAAAACCAGATATACCATCACAAGTAGAAATGATTGCAGTAGAGATCGACACATCTGAAGGTAAAGTAATTGTAGCCAATTTGTACATGCCACCCAGATCAAACACATGGGAAAGAGACGAATATGAGGACCTGGCAGAGATTACAATTCAGAGTTTAAGATCATTACTACATAAAATGGAAGAGAAATCGGAAAGAATTATACTAACTGGGGATTTCAATACAAATATAAATTGGAATACTCTAGATATAATTAGCTAAGAAAGCTGATGGGACCAAAAGCTCCTGGATCTCGTGCAAGAGTTTTTCCTAACGCAACATGTGAGGGAAACTACTAGAAAAAGAGGACTTGATGTACCTTCAGTGTTAGATCTAATATTTACTAGGCAAGAAAATGATATTGACAGTTTAATATATCACCCTCCACTCGGCAAAAGCGATCGTGCAGTACTAAATTCAGGATAGCATATGACATAGTAAACAGCAATGACAGTTACAAAAAGAGCCTAAACTATAAAAAGGGAAATTATCAAGACCTAAAGAAGTATTTCTCAGAAGTTGATTGGGAACATGAGCTTAGAGGACAAGATTTAAATGCTCTATATAAAAAATTCTGTGAATTTTATGAAATAGGAGTCCAGAAGTACATCCCACAGCACAAAGAAGCAGATAAGAAAATACAGAAATGGTTCAATACAGAATGTAAAAAATCAAAAGAAAGAAGAGATTTGTTGTGGAATAGATACAGAAGACACAATAGTGAAAGGGCGTATAATAATTACAAACAGGCAAGAAAAGATTATACAAGAATAAGGAGGGAAGCCCAAAAACTGTTTGAGGAGGATATAATAAATAAAAGTAGTGATCAACCAAAGCTGTTTTACAGCTATATCAGAAGCAAAACCAAAGTAAAAGATATAATACAATCCATTACGGATGAGGGAATCACTTATACACAAGAGAAAGATATTTGTGAAGCACTAGATAAGAATTTCCAGTTAGTTTTTACAGAAGAAAAAAATTTTGAGAGGGACTATGTGGAACATGCATGTCCACACATACTACCATATATACAAATAGCAGAAAAAGTGATACAGGAGGAGTTAAGCAGATTAGACAGAGGAAAAGCAAGTGGTCCTGATGATTGATTGATTGATTGATTGATTGAAAATAATTACAATCTGGCAGCGCAACTGCCAGGGTCATATGCCGCCGGATGACAAAGTAGAAGGCACTGCAAAATAAAAAGTGTCTATTCAAAATAAAGTTAATATCTGTTAGTAGGAATAAAACACTAAAAATAATAAAAGAATAATTTATAAAATAATTACTTATAAAAGTGGAAGGAGGCCCGCCTCCTGAAGAAAACTAAAAACATCAGTAAAATCGTTAGAGGCCTCACCAAGCATCGAGGATAAACAGTAGGCACCATCTGCTCCCCCATGCCTATGAAGGAACCTCTGACGCAGGCCCCCCAGACTCGGACACTCGACCAGCAAGTGACGGACAGTAAGGGGAACGAGGCAGTCATCACAGTACGGTTGAGTTTCACCACACATGAGGAACCCATGTGTAAGCCGAGAATGCCCAATGCGAAGCCTAGCAAGAGCCACCTCCAGTCGCCGAGACATAGAGGGAAGAACCCTTGGCACAACCACTCTCTGGAAGATTTCTTTTAGTTTATTTTGAGACACACCATCCCAGTGTCTCTGCCAACACGTACGAATTGCATACCGCAAGTAAGGTGTTACATCAGAAACAGGTAGTGAGTAGTCAGCTGGGGGCTGTTGAGAAGACGCAGCTTTAGCTAAAGTATCTGGCCTCTCATTGCCCACCACACCAACATGTGCAGGAACCCAACAGAAGTCTACACGGCGGCCACGGTGGCCAAGAAGAAAAAGCCACTCTAAAATTGATAAAACCAATGGATGGGATGCATTAAAAGACTCCAGTGCAGACAAAGCACTACGTGAGTCACTATAAATCACAAAAACGGATTGGCAGAGAGTAAAAATGATTTTAAGAGCATACAAAATTGCAGTCAGTTCTGCTGTATACACTGAAGTAACGCCAGGAAGGCTACCGCCCCTACTAAAGGAAGGGAAGACAACACCAAATCCTACTCCAGAATCAGTCTTAGACCCGTCAGTATAGACGGGGACAGAACCCTCATGAATGGAGGCATGTTCTAAAAAGAGAGAGAGGGACACCTGAGAGGGAAGCGAGCCCTTTTTTTCAACAACGGACCTACAGAATGTCACGCGAGGGAGTAGCCAAGGATCCACCCTTGGGATCCGATGTGGACAAATTGCCAGTCTCGGGAGAGAGAGGGCTAGCATAACAGACCGGACCCTGTAACCAAATGGCTTTGGGAAATTGGGACGGGTCTCAAAAACAGAAGATCGGGAATCCTGTGAGACAATGGCACAAGAAATTGAGTCTGGAATGCGGTGAAGACGATACCAACACCTCATCATTAGCAACTGGCGCCGCAAGTCCAAGGGGAGTACACCAGCATCTACCAACAAACTTGGAATTGGGGATGATCTGAATGCCCCGGTTGCCAGACGAACACCAGCATGATGCACAGAATTTAACAACCGGAGGCGGGCATCTGTTGCAGAGGAGTAGATCTCACACCCATATTCAACTTTAGGAAGAATAAGAGACCTATGCAAGAGGAGGAGGGTCTGACGGTCAGCACCCCAAGAGGTATGAGCTAAAACCCTCAAAAGACTCAAAGCTTTAACCCCTTAACCGCGGGGAGTCACTTTCGTGACGCTTGGGAGCAAGGGATCATACCGCGGGGCGTCGCTTTTGTGCTTCTGTGTTATTTTGAATTCACCCGGGCTTCCAAGTGGGGGCTTGTATCATCTATCAGTACTGACAATGTCCAACACTAGTCAGCACTCCTAATCTCATCTGTACTCCCATCCATTGTTGACAATTTAGCCATTTCTCCCAGTTCTTGACTCCCCTCCCTACCCCCCCTCCATTACCCGATCCTCTCGCCTGCCCGGCCATGCTACGCTAAGTAAATCTTCCCTGGAATTTTTCACTGATTTCATCCATTGAAATAAGCCCTATGTCGTATTCTTATACCAAATAATATATACAAGAAAGAAATCAGGTAAGTGAGGGTGCCATACACCTGGAATTGGCTAATTATCACCTGACAACACCTCACGTGCACTCGTTCGCTAATTTTCGCTGTTTTTTTCCCCTTGAAATATGCCGTATAATCTATTTTCGTAATAAATATACATGTAAGGAGGGAAGGGAGAAGCCTAAGTGATATTTACATTCACCTGGAACTACCTAATTTATAATGTATTGTCTAGATTTCCTGCCAATCATATCAGTGCTACACAAAGCTGTTTCAAGATTTAACATTGGTAGCTCTGATTATATATCTCCTAAGTAGGCCTCTAATCTATTTTCGTAATAAATATACATGTAAGGAGGGAAGGGAGAAGCCTAAGTGATATTTACATTCACCTGGAACCACCAAATTTATAATGTATTGTCTAGATTTCCTGCCAATCATATCAGTGCTAGACTTAGCTGTTTCAAGAAGTAATATTGGTAACTCTGAATAACCCCTAAACAGGCCTCCAGGCTGGCTGGCCCTGCGTTATCAGTTTACTCTCATCTTCCGAAGTGAGAGGACGTATGTTTCTTCTTGCTGACTTCAAGGCCTTTTTTCACCCCCATGCAAATGGCTCTGTGACCTTTACCCCCTACTAAACCTCGTGTGGAAAGAGGTAAAGGGCTGACAATTGATAAAAGAGTGACTACGATCTTTCTATTGAGTAAAACAGTGCAAATGGAATTGTAAATAATGTGTAAATAATGTGTAAACAGCAAGTGAAAGTAATGAATGTAAATATACGTGAACAATGGAAAATAGTTTTATAAGTTATTTCAAGTGACAGTGCACAACACAGTGTAAATAAAATAGAAATATAAATAACGTAAATGAAATAGAGAACGTAAATAGAAATGTAAATGAGTAGTATTATAAGAATACGAGTATATACCCTAGGAGTAATGAAAGTGAAAGTTTCACTCTAGCATGTCTGAATGCTATGAGTTATGAGAGTGAAGATGAAAGTGACATTCACTCTCAATGCCAGTATACAGGACGAGAAAGTGAATGCTACGTATTTTACTGAAAGAAATTGAATCCCTGCAGTGACAATAAACTAATACTACTGAAGGAAACTTATGGATAAAGACTGTAGATATATATAAGTGTTATATAGTAATAGAAATATAAAGTGTGAGGGGTTTTATGAATAATAAATGACAGACTACCAAGAGCGAACTAGTGCCAGTGCGACGATCAGACGCGCTCGTAATTTCCATTGCTTTCACAGTGTTTTTTTTTTTGAGTATGGATCCCAAACTACTTGAAAATTGTAGAATAGTGTTTATAGTGTTTGTATCTGGCTGTGGTAATCATATTACGGGTTGTCGGGAAGTGTAAAGTGGAGACTTCGTTACCCTACTTCAGAGGTCTCCACAAGTCCTACGGTAACAGACGAAGGCTCAACAATCATTCCAGGAGAAAGCTGAAGGTATGTGCCATAAGCATATGTAATTTTATTATTCTAGGACTAATAACTGATTTTTGGCAAATATTATTTGTGAGTCTGTCGGATCCCAAATAACCCCGCGGCACACGCAAGTCATTGGTAAACAAGCCCGCGGTGTAGGGGTTAAGATAAGTCACCTTAACAGAACGAATATGAGGAACCCAGGTTAATCTTCTATCAAACAGAAGACCCAGAAACCGCGTCTCTTCCACACAGGATATTCTTCTACCATAGAGATACAAGTCAGGGTCTGGGTGGACTCCTCGAAGACGACAAAAATGTATAGCCACTGTCTTTGCTGCAGAAAAATGGAAACCGCGTGCTTCTGCCCAGTCAGAAATTCTATTGAGAGCCAGCTGCAACTTCCTCTCTATCAGAGACATTCTAGACGCAGTGAAGGAAATCGAGAGGTCATCAACATATAGTGATCCTCGTACACCATCAGGAAGTACACTGATGACGCTGTTAATGGCTACAGCGAACAGAGTAACACTAAGGATACTCCCCTGTGGTACTCCATCTTCTAGTGCACGAGCATTTGAAAGCACTCCTCCCACTCGCACCCTTAAAATTCGGTTAGATAAAAACTGTTGAATAAAAACAGGTAAGTGCCCACGAAGACCAAACTCATGAAGAGAGAGTAAAATACCATGACGCCATGCAGTGTCATATGCCTTTTCCAGATCAAAGAAGACCGTGACCTGGTGTTGGTTAGTGGAAAATGCCTCACAGACAGAAGATTCCAAGGACAGTAATGCATCAGAGGTAGATTGCATTTTTTGAAAACCATACTGGGCAGGGGATAAGAAGTCACCTCTCTCTAAAAACCACACAAGCCTAACATTGACCATCTTTTCCAAAACTTTACATATACAAGACGTCAAAGAAATAGGCCGATAATTCGTCGCCTGTAGGTGATCCTTACCTGGTTTGGGGATGGGGATAACTACAGCAACACCCCCAACAAGCCGGAAACTCCCCAGAACACCAGATCTTATTAAACAGTGAAAGCAAAAACAACAGGGACTCATCAGACAGGTGGCGTAAAAAGGCATAAGGAATATCATCAAAACCAGGAGAGGAATCATGGCACTGCAACAGAGCTGACTGGAGTTCAAAAATTGAAAATGGAACATTGTAAGGCTCTCCCCCAACAGAGGCAAAACTGAGACCACGAGATTCTAGGCGCCGACGGCGGCAAGCCAAAGGTGTATCTGCATCCTTCTTTGACACACTGGCAAAATGGTCAGGAAGCAATTCTGCAACAGCAAATGGATCAGCCACAGTTCCACCCGGTGCAGATAAAACAGGAGGGGATGGAACAGTAAAATTACCTGAAATTTTCTTTACCTGGTTCCACACCTGGGTGATGGAAGTCCTCAAATTGATGGAGGAAACATAGCCCTTCCAGGACGAACGCCTAGCCTCCTTTAAGACCCGCCTCATATGAGCTCGTGCCCTCTGATACGCCACCAAATACTGAGGATCCCCACGGTGACGACGAAGTCGTGAGAAGGCGATTCGTTTGGCTCTCACTGCGGAACTACACTCCGAGTTCCACCAAGGAACTGGACGTTTAGGAAACTGACCCTTTGTTTTTGGAATAGATAATAGGGCTGCTGAGTGCAGCACGGTATTGAAATATGACACAGCCTCCGTAAGACAGCCAAACTCATTGACAGAAAGGGAAAGGGAACTTAATTCCCTGAAATATGGCCAGTCAGCCTTATCCAGAAGCCAGCGAGGAAGACGTGGCTGAGGTCCACCTGCACTAGCAGTTAAGAGTAACGGAAAATGGTCGCTGCCATACAGGTCTGGCAACACATCCCAGTTAAAATCTAAAAGAGCATCAGCTGAACATAAGGACAAATCAATGGCAGTAAAAGTTCCTGTCTGGCTATGGAAATAAGTCATTATATTGGAGTTTAAAATGCCTAACTCCTCATCTTCCACTAAAGAGGCCAGCATAACACCCCGAGGGTTGGCCTCACTGTTTCCCCATAGTGGATGGTGACCATTCATATCGCCTAGTAACAGAAAAGGAGAAGGAAGGCCATGAATAAGGCGTTCCAGATCCGCCCTTTCAACAGTTGCACTAGGAGGTAGATAAAGACTGCAAACTGTATACTGCCGACGTAAAAACATCCGGACAGCAACTGCCTGCAAGGGACTGGAAATATCCAGATGACTAAATGGAATATCCTGGCGAAGGAAGATAGCAGCACCTCCATGACGACCTTGGCCCAGCACAGGATCAGAATAAAAAGCATTGTAGCCAGAAGGACCAGTAGGAGCAGTATCACCAACCATGGTCTCCTGGATACACATGCATAGTGGAGTAAATTGAGAAACTAGATGACACAGTTCCTCATAGTTAGCACGTAAACCCCGACAATTCCACTGGATGATAGAACCCATAGTGGAGGGGAAAATGATTAAGTGCGTGACTGTACACCTCCTGACATGCGAGAGGGTTTGGAATGATGTTTAGGAATGCCCTTGGTAAGAGACTGTCCAGCACCAGGAACCGCGCTTTATGTCGAACATCCATAGGCAAACGTGAGGACGTGGAAGAGGAAAGTTTTACAACACTCTTCCTTTGAGGTGGAATAATCCGAGAATTGGACTTCCCAGTGTCAAAATTTTTGCTGGAATGTGGGGGCCCTGACGAGCCTCCAGAGAAGGAGACTGGCACTCGTGCTGAAAGGGGGACAGTCTTCTTTGGTATGCAGGTACGTCCACTAATGGGTTTGTCACGGGCAGCAGCATGGAGCCCAACAGGAGGGGAGGTGCTACTCTGGACCCTGCCCGGGGCCCCCAGTGAGCTGAGAGGTCGAGCAGGAGGGATTAGGGTCCCGGCCTCCGAACGTGGAGGGGAGAGGGCAGAATTGTCTGAGTTAACTGGAGGAGAAACAACCGGTACCACAGAGGAAGAAGTGACCGACTCACCTGACTTGTTGGAGGGACCGCAAGCTGCCTCAGTCAGATCAGAGCATGCTGTGCCATCAGAGGGACTGCAACCACTCGTGCATCCCTCAGGGCTGGGGTCCTGACAAGCAGGGGAGGGCTTATCCCCTGGCTTTAGAGAGGGTACCTTCATGTCTGAGGCCACAGCGAAACCATCCAACTCGGTATCAATGACCGGGACATCAGTATCTATGCCCGATACAATAGCACCGTCAGAGTGGCCACCCTGATCAGCATGGGAGGCTTTAGTTGGGGGAACATCTGTCAATGACTCAGTGGACTCACGAATGCGTTTGTTGGAGGACCGTTTAGGGCTATGTACCTCAGCCTGTACAAGTTCGGATGGAATCACAGAGGTATTCTTGGGCATATTCTTGGAGGTACTAACTGAGGTGTCTTCTCCATCAGTAGTTTCCACCAAAGTTGCAAATTTATTGCTGACAGGCACCGAGAGAATCTGCATCCTATCAGACGTGTTGGAGGTTGACCGAGTACCCAGACTCTCACGTCGTTGAGAATTCTGTTCATCACCACCAGAATTGCGGCCTGACTGGACGGACCATGATAGAACTGAAGCAAAGGAAACTCCAGGTCGTATATACATTGACATAACTCGGTGTTTAGCTTCCTTAAAGGTAATCCTTTCACGAGTCCGCAAAGATAAAATCTCACACTCAAATTTGTATTTGTCACAAGCTTTGGAGGTAGCTGCATGGCCACCTCCACAATTGACACAGGTCTCTGTACCAGAACAATCTATATCTTCATGGGAAATTCCACATGTAGCACATATCGCAGGAAGGCCCTGCAACAATCGTCGACAGTATTTGCTAACGTGGCCAAACTTTTGACAATGAAAACAGCGTCTTGGACTGGGTATATACAGCTTCACCTTTAAGGACAACCAGGCAACCTTAATGGAAGAGGGAAGCTGAGTGACCTCAAACGTTAACAAAATGGAGGGCGTGGGCAAAAGGACACCATCAATTTTCTTATGAAATCTTTCCACTTTGATGACTCCATGTACCTTCATTTCCTCAAGAAGCTTTGCTTCTGAGTATCTAAGCAGCTCTCTAGAGATTGGTTGAATGTGGGATGCGGCAAGCATGTAACTGGAGCCCCAGATACCTCAGATAGAGAACAGAGTCTGTCTTTCTCCTCTGGGGAGGTAACCTCCACAAGCAGGCTCCCATCGTGCTGTGGCAAAATTTTTGGCTCCCTGCCACATGTCTTAACGATTGTTCTATGGACTTCAAAAATGTCCAGTTCTGCCACTTTGACACCCTCTACTGCCCGGATCACCAAATACCGAGCAAAGTGGGCTTGTTCATAAAAGCCTGGCAAGACCTCACGCGGGGATGTAATTGGGCCAGACTTTAAGTGGCCCAGATGTTCCTCATATATGTTTTTTGTTTTGGTTTCCATTAAAAATTTAATAACTTCATTCCCCCACTCCACCCACCATGGAGCCCAACAAGGGGAGGTCTTATGCCAGGGACAATGCCACTGGCGACCCCAGAGGTAGCAGGGAAGTATACGCGGGTAACCACCGGGGAACCCGAACAAGGGTGACTCCAGGACGGTAGGAGCCACCAGGCCCCCCAGTGCCCACTTGACCCTAGCCAACGCATGACCAGCCGATTGACCTGGTCGGGCCCAACCAGGCCACCCGTCTTGCCAGAATAAGGGACCAAAGAGGTGTATTGCTAGCTGCAGGGCGCAGCATACACAGCGTCGCTCAACCTCCAGGACTCCCATCTCCCAGCATTACGGGACGCCACGCACGGCAAACACGTGGGGAGGCAACTGTCCTGCCCTAGATGGCAAATGGGCAGGGACTAACATCACCAGCAGGCCTCCTCCACCAGTGATGCAGGGGGCGCTTGGTCCACGTAGCTGACAAATACCGAACCCTACAAAGGTAGGCATGCCTCCAAAGTAGGTGGCACCGCCAACCACGCTTCAAGCCCCGCCACCACGTCAAGGTGACCCCCTGCAGCGGGGTGGTCCTGATGAAATTTCATGTTGGGTATTACAAGAATGTGCAAAGGAGTTAAATAAACCATTATTTTTAATTTTCAAGAAATTCTTGAGTCAAGGTAAACTACCTGATATTTGGAAAAAAGCAAATATTGTCCCCTTATTCAAGAAAGGAAATAGACAAAATCCACTCAACTACCGACCAGTATCACTGACCAGTGTTGTAAGCAAGGTATTAGAAAATCTTATAAGAAAAGCTTGGGTAAATCATCTAGAAGAACACAGTATGATAACAGAAAGACAGTTTGGTTTCAGAAAAGGAAAATCATGTGTTACTAATCTGTTGAGCTACTATGACAGAGTAACAAACACAATACAGGAAAGGGAAGGATGGGTGGACAGTATCTATTTAGATTTCAAGAAAGCTTTTGACACAGTACTACACCAAAGACTTTTATGGAAACTGTACCATCAAGGAGGAATTCGAGGCAAACTGTTTTGTTGGATGCAAGACTTTTTCATAAAAAGAGAAATGAGAACAGTACTAAGAGGAAACTACTCATCATGGAAAGAAGTGACTAGTGGAGTACCACAGGGTTCAGTGCTGGCACCAATCATGTTTTTAGTGTATATAAATGATATAAACAGTAACACTGGAAATGAGAGCTATCTGAATATGTTTGCAGATGATGCAAAAATACAAAAGTTGATTACTAACACAGACTCTTGTAAAGAGCTACAAGAAGAATTAAATAAACTTCATGAATGGAGTAGTACATGGCAAATGGAATTCAATGTGGACAAGTGTCATGTAATCAAGTTTGGTAAAAGTGGAAAAAGACCTGATTGGGATTATAAGTTAGGAAATAAAACCCTATACACATCAGAAAGAAAGAAAGACCTAGGTGTGATTATCAATAACAGACTATCTCCGGCTGACCACATCAGCAAGAAGGTACGGAACATGTATACACTGCTTGCAAATATGAGAATAGCATTCACATACATAAATGAAGACAAGTTAAGAAGGATAATAACATAATTCATCCGACCAACCCTGGAATATGCATCAGTAGTCTGGAGCCCTCATCTCAAAAAGCACATAGACAAGATTGAAAAAGTTCAAAGGGCCGCTACAAGATGAATACCAAGCTTAAAGGACCTAAGCTACGAAGAAAGATTAAACAAACTGACTCTACCAACACTACAGGAGAGAAGGAAAAGAGGTGACATGATAATGCTATACAAGTGCATATCAGGGAAGGAGAAAATAGACATAAATGATTACTTAACATATGGAGAAGCATCAGCAAGAGGACACTGCAAAAAACTGCATAAGAAGAGAGGTGATAAAGACGTAAGGAAATTCAGTTTCCCAAACAGAGCAATTGATCAATGGAATGCACTACCGATAAAATAGTGTGTGCCAAAACAATCCATAAATTTAAGGATATGTACGATAAATATGGTTTAAGACACGGGACAGTACGAGCTTGACTCATTCCTGTAAAGATACAATTAGGTAAGAACAATTAGGTAAGAACACACACACACACAGTATAATGAGTGTAATGGGTATGTATGAAGGAATTACTGATAATTAATAGCAACTGTTATAATTTCTCTCAAACAAAGAAAAATTAGTTTTCAACAATAGGCAAAGGTCTCTTTTTTTGACGGGTTATTACTCGATTCCTTTCTCATTAATACTGTTCATTTTAGTCCTATTTTATCTCTTCTAATGTCTACTTTCAATTGTTTCATTTATATCTGAAAATGTTAATAGGTCTATAACTTGGTGTCATAATCTTAGAAGAGGTTACACGAACATATTCTCTCCATGCACTTTGTTCTTAGACATCACCCTAAACAATATACCTCATCACCCCAATCTGACACTTCATCCTCGGTCTCCTTGCCCTCTCTCCCACCGCCAACTCCAGCTCACTGTCTATTCTCTGTTCTCTTTACATTTCAACAAACAATCTTTCCACAACGTCATGTATGTAATGACTTTTTTCTGTCTTCTGATCATTAGACACATTGTTTTACTTAGAAAATCACAGAAATTTCAAAGTTTTTATTCACCTTTACCACATGAACAGGGAAAAATAATATTATTACGTTATTAAAAGTAATAGTTTTCAGGTAAACCAGTAAAAAATTCCCTATTCTGAAATTCCTTAGGAAAGGCAGAGAGAGAGAGAGAGAGAGAGAGAGAGAGAGAGAGAGAGAGAGAATAAAAAGAAAATATTCTGTAAAAAGATGAAATCTACAATGGTCTTTACCACGTAATGGGATGTTAACCCCTCAACCACGGGTGACGACCAGAGTCGATCTAGTGACACATGCTTTATACCCCAGGTGACGACTATAGTCGATCTACCTGTAGCAAATTTAGAAAAGTCGCGGGTGTTTTCCTCTTCTCTGCCACCCTCCACCGTCACAGTCAGTATATATATATATATATATATATATATATATATATATATATAATGTGAAAAATCGCGGGTGTTTTGCGAATGGATACGTGTCAGTATGGTGGTGACACATGACTTCCTCCTGTCTGCCACCTCCACCATCACTCTGCCTGTCGCAGTCAGTAAGATATCTTAGAAAATAGAGCGTGTGTGTGTGTGTGTGTGTGTGTGTGTGTGTGTGTATATATATATATATATATATATATATATATATATATATATATATATATATATATATATATATATATATAAAGGGAGATATTCTTGCTTGTTTGTCTGAATTCAAAGTAAACAAAGAATAAGCAAGAAGTTATGAGGAGCAGGGTACGTCCAGGCGGGCGGCGTAGTGCAGAAAAAAGTGAATTTTGGTCACTTGTTTTCCCCTCCTCCCCCCATTGTTGATTGCCTACCTACCGGTCTGTTGATAACGTCATCACTGAGCCAAATGTTTGTTCTTTCATCCCGTTAAGTTTTTGAAGCTATTATAAGTTTTTTTTTTTTTTCAAATATTTGAAAACGGGGCAAAAATCGCTGATTATCCCAGGCTGGAAGGGAAAGCGGGCGAGCCCCGCGCTCGGGCTTAATGGGATAAAAGCCTAATATGATAGAAAATTGAGTGGAACGGAAGAGTGGTGAGAGTCGGAGTGAAGTAATGGTTTATTGGTGGTGATGTTTCATAATGAGGGATACTTACGCAATAAAAGTTTTTAACATAATTTAATTCTGTTATATGCTTTGAAAAATGTGCAGTACGAAATGGTTAACTGACTGACTGATTGAACATAATTGAAATATGGCGGCGCGACTGCCAGGGTCACATGCCGCCAGACAACAAGATAAAAAACGCCTCAAAGAAAATGTGCATATTTAAAATAAAGTTGTTACCCATTAGTACTGATAAGAACACTGGAAGTAATTAAAGAATAGTATATAAAACATCAATGACTTATAGAAGTGGAAGGAGGCCTGCCTCCTGGAGAAAACTAAAAACCAGTAAAATCGCCGGAGGTTCCACGAAGCACCGAGGATAGACAGTAGGCACCATCTGCCCCCTTATGTCTATGGATGAATCTCTGACGTAGGTCCCCCAGACTTGGATGCTCAACCAACAAGTTACGGACAGTAAAGGTAACAAGGCAATCATCACAGTACGGTTGAGTCCCACCACTCATCATGAACCCATGCATAATCTGAGAGTGCCTGGCAAGAGACACCTCCAATCGCAAGAGCCACCTCCAAGGCTTGGATGGGAGAACCCTCGACACAATCACTGTCTGAAAAATTACTTTTAGCGTGTTAGGAGCAACACCATCCCATTGTCTCTGCCAACACTTATGAATCGCATACAACAAGTAAGGCATTACATCAAAAGTGGGAAGCAGGTAGTCGGTAGGTGGCCGTCGAGAAGATGCAGCTTTAGCTAAAGTATCTGCCCTCTCACTGATCACCACACCAACATGCACAGGAACCCAACAGAAATCCACAC
Organism: Coenobita brevimanus; assembly: GCF_032717465.1. Taxonomy (NCBI): domain Eukaryota; kingdom Metazoa; phylum Arthropoda; class Malacostraca; order Decapoda; family Coenobitidae; genus Coenobita; species Coenobita brevimanus. The sequence continues at coordinate 21,813,544 of NC_137009.1, forward strand.
GACGGCAACGACGTCCACTCTAAAATCGCTAAAACCAGTGGCTGGGATGCATTAAAAGACTCCAGTGCAGAAAAAGCACTACGGGAGTCACTAAAAATCACAAAAGCAGATTGAGGGAGATTAAAAATTATTTGGAAAACATATAAAATCACAGTCAGTTCTGCCATATATACTGAAGCAATATCAGGGAGGCTAACCCCCCCCTACTAGAGGAAGGGAAGACAACACCAAAGCCTACTCAAGTATCAGTTTTTGATATAGACTGGGACAGAGCCCTCATGAGTTGAGGCATGTTCTAAAAAGAAAGGGACACCTGAGAGGGAAGTGAATTTATTTTACCAACAATGGACCTACAAAAAGTCACATGAGGGAGTAGTCAAAAACCCACCCTTGGGATCTGATGTGGACAGACTGTCAGTCTTGGAACAGAGAGGGCTAACATAACAGACCAGACCTGTAACCAAAGGGCTTCGGGAAACTAGGACGGGTGGAGTAGATCGCACACCCATAGATAAGAGAGCTATGCAAGAGGGGGAGGATCTGTATGTCAGCATCCCATGAGGTATGAGCCAAAACCCTCAAAAGACTCAAACCTTTAATAAAAGCCGCCTTCACAGAACGAATTTGAGGAACCCAAGTTGTATATCAAATAGAAGACCCAGAAACCATATCTCTTGCATACAGGATGTTCTCCTGTTCCTTAGTTCCTCCAACAACCGAGTCTCAGGATATCGGAAGAGTTCCCGGGAGTATATGACCCCCTTACACTGGTTAAAGGCGGCACTGGGTACACAAGTCATTCTGTGACTGGATACAGAGGTCAGAGATTGGAGACAGGGGCTCTCTTGTGGGGAGGACACCTCAGTAAGGAGGTTGCCATCCCCTTGGGACGAGATCACAGGTTATCGACTACAGGTAGAAACAATGGCACAGTGCAAGTCGAAAATATCAATATCCAACACTAAGCCACCCACAGAGGGTTTCAGCACTAGTTACTTTGGAAAATCCTCTTGCACTGTGTTTTCCAGGCCGACCCCCAGAGCCGAACTAGTTCGACGTGACTTCCTCCTAGTCCCAGTTAAATGCTGGGGCAGAGGAGAAAAGTTTGTAGGGGCCTGGAAAGGCTCCAGAATGGCAATGAGGGAATAGGATCCTGAAAAGTGTCCAGTGACAGGTGCCACATTGTCAACATTTTTATCAGAAGATGTCATACATGCAAAAATCGAACTTCACTCCCCCATCCCTCCACCTACCATGAAGCCTAACAAAGGGAAGTCATATGCCAGGGACAAAACCACCGGCGACCTAGAGGTAGTGGGAGAGTATACCCAGGTAACCACTGGGGGACCAGGACAAGGATGACTCCAGGACAATAGGAGCCACAAGGCCCCCTGATGCCCACTTAACCCTAGCCAAGGCATGACCAGCCGACTGACCTGGTTAAGACCAAGGCTGCCCGTCTTGTCAGAATAGGGGACCAAAGAGGTGTATTGGTAACTGCAGGGCACGGTGTGCAGCACTAATCAACTCCCAGGATTCCCGTCTCCGAGCATTATAGGAAGCCATGCATGGATAACACTTGGGGAGCCAACAGTCCTGCCCTAGATGGCAAATGGGCAGGGACGACCAACATAACCAGCAGGCCTACTCCACCAGTGATGTACTCGTAGTGGGTGCTTGGTTCACGAGGCCGACAGTTACCGAACCCTACAAAGGTAGGCATGCGTTCCGAGTAGGAGGCAATGCCAGCCACACTTCAAGCTCTGCCACCATGTGAAGGTGACCCCCATCAACGGAGCAGTATGGAATGGAGGTGAGGCTTCTAAGACACTCATAATGAGATGCAGGATCAAACAGGGTTTGCTGCAGCCTGCAGTGGGTTAAGAAGAGTAACTAAAAAGTACTGTGGCCAAAAGATATTTATTCAAAATGTGAAAGTAAAAAATATTTGCAGTTGAGCACAATAGAGCATGAAGACAAAATCAGCCAAACATTTTTTAATGTGCAAATTTGACCTCTTTGTCATAAAGGGTCTCAGCAGTAAACAACAAGTTAGTGATTATGCATAGATTTCTGTGTAATTGTTGTGAACATAAGAAGAGAGGATAACTGCAGTAGGCCGATTGGCCCGTGCTGGGCAGCTCCTAGAAGAGTAATTGAGCTACAAGAATGAGATAAGGACAGCAAAGAAAAAGGCTCTCCCCCGCCCTCCAAACCCTCCAGCTGCAGCCGGCAGGAAAAAGTCAGAAGGCAGAGAGGGAAGTAGAGGAGATGGACAGTGAGAGAACTTCCCGTACAGGTAAGTATAGTCAGAACAAGAACAGTAAGAAAAATGTTGCCGTTGTTGGAGACTCCCAGGTGAGAGATCTTAACAGAGCCATGTATACTCCACTTGCTAAACATGTGTGTCTTCCAGCTGCCAGGATGGCTAATATGGTAGAGAAAATTTCAAATATCGTGAAGGATAGTGGTGACAAACCCACTGTGTGCCTCAGTGTAGGAGACAATGATATTAGTAGGCGTAAGAGTGAGGTACTGTGGCAGAAGTACAAGTTGATGTTAGAGAAGGTTAGGGAGAGGGGAGGAACCCCTGTAGTGCTCGGTGTTTTGCCAAGGTGGCGGGTTGGAAAGGAGTGGTTGAACAGGGCAATAGGTTTTAATTGCCGCCTTGAAAAGTATTGCAAAGATAATGCAATACCTTTCATAGACAGCTGGGACTGGTTTTGTGGACGGAGTGCCTTGTACGGTTGAGATGGGACTCATCTTAGCAGGCAGGGAGTTACTGTTTTAGTGGGAATGATAGATAGGGAGTTAGAGTTTTTTTTTTCGAGGTTGAGAAGTAGACGTACAGGAAGTTACAATAACCGGACTCAGAAATCATTATTACCATATTTGGATAGATGCATTAAGACTTGCAAAACTAAGAACAAAAGTTTAACCATTAGTGTAGATATATCCACTCAGGCACGTCAAATTGAGCAGGCGATGATAGATGACAGAACAAGCGATGATAGAAGGGCGATAACTGATAGTACAAAAATATGTTATATTTGTAACGAGTTCCACAGTTAGTAATGAAATAAAAAACAGTAAATCCCAAGGTGGAGGCATAACTACTCATAATAATCTGAACGTGTACTACACAAACAGCCGGAGTTTACGTAATTAAATAGATGAACTGAGGGCTTTAATTTGTACAGAGAAAATAGACATTGCCGTTACTAATGAAACTTAGATGAATACAGACACTCGAGAATTTTTAGCAGAATGTCAGATAAAGGGCTATAATATTTTTGTATCAAACCGTCTGGGAAGAAAGGGGGGAGGGGTAGCTATTTATGTAAAGGATTCATTAAACTGTTACAATAAAGCAGACATTAAAGTAAATAGGGACACAGAAAGTGTCTGGGTTGAAATTAGTAACAATAGGGAAAAGTTAGTCTTAGGAGCAATTTACAGATCTCCAAAATTATGTAGAGCATATAGTAAATACCTTTGGGAGAAAATTAGGAAAGCATCACAGTCAAGATTAGTAATAATTGTAGGGGACCTTAAACTGCCAAGGATAGATTGGAGAAATCAGACAGGGGATGGAGAGTCAGAGGAATTTCTAGAGGTAGTACACGATAATTTCCCTTATCGTATATCAGGGAGCCCACCAGAGGTAATAATATCCTAGATTTGGTTTTAGCTGATAAAGAAAATATCATTAGTGATATAAAGGTTGATGGACGACTTAGTAATAGCGATCATGAAGAAATTAAGTTCAGATTTATTTGGGATATCTGTTCCACTGAAAATACCTCCACAGTTGCTAATTTTCGTCTAGGAGATTTCGATGGATTAAAAGCTTATTTTAGAACGGTATTCCACAGGGAGAATAGCTATTTTAGGGAGTGCCAGGTCAGTGGGGAACCCCAGGTCATAGGTGAGGGGCAGGAGACAGGTGGGAATGCGCGCCAGGTGTCTGTGGAAGGTGAGGACATGGGTAGGAGTGTAGTACAGGTGACGGGGATTAACTCAGGTCCAGTACCAAGCAGACGCTCGACCAGTGAGAAATATAACGAGTTAGTAAATATAATACACGGAGGCCAAGATAGATATATCCCTTCAAAACCGTATAGAACGAATAATTCAGAACCAAGCTGGTTAAACAACAGATTAAAATCTCTCATAGGCCAAAGGAAAGGAACATATACAAAAAAAAAAAAACGTGGAGAGGAACACTTACATAACCAGTGCGCAATTTTAAATAGAGAAGTAAAGAGGGAGATAAGAAAAGCAAAGAGAAGTTATGAAATTAGAACTGCTAGTGAATCGAAAGAAAGCCCCAGGGGTTGTTATCAAATGTACCGTACGAAAAATGAAGATAGTATAGGACCACTCAGAACAGAATCAGGTGACATTACCAGTGAAGATAAAGAATGTGCTCCATCCTAAATAATTATTTCATATCAGTATTCACCAAGGGAAATCTAGACCTGGTCCCTCAAGCAGCAAATATTTACGATGATAATACGGAAAATATTCTTAGTAAAATAACTATTAGTAAGGAGGACGTATTGAAAGACATTAATAGGTTAAAACCTCAAAAATCGCCAGGTCCGGATGATATATATGCAAAACTTATAAAAGAAACCAAACAAGAATTATGTCAGCCACTTTTAACGTTATTTAATGACTCTTTAATTTCAGGAGAAGTTCCAGAGGCGTGGAAGACCGCAAACATAGTGCAAATCTTTAAAAAGGGTGATAAATCAGCCGCGTCGAATTATCGTCCGATAAGTCTAAAATCAATAGTAGGAAAAATGTTAGTCAATTTTGGCAAATAAGATTAGAGAACACTTAGAAAGATTTAATTTTATAAACGAAAGTCAGCACGGATTCAGGCAAGGACGATCCTGTCTTGCAAACTTGTCATTCTACTCGGAGGTCTGTGAGGCAGTAGATAGCGAGAAAGCTTAGGATGTTATTTATCTGAACTTTAGTAAAGCTTTTGAATGAGTCCCACACGAAAGGATAGTTAGAAAGGTTAGAGCACACGGTATAGATGGCGATATCTTAAAATGGATAGAATCCTGGCTGAAAGGACGAAAGTAGAGAGTATTAACAAATGGAACTAAGTCGGATTGGGGATTAGTAACTAGCGGAGTACCACAGGGTTCAGTTCTCGGTCCCATATTATTTATTATATGTATATAAATGTACTAGACTTAGGAGTCACTAACAGCATCAGAAAATTTGCCGACGATACGAAAATAGGGCGTATCATTAACTCGACTGACGATTGCCATAACTTACATTGTACCTCGATACATTGTCCAAATGGTCTAAAGCTTGGCAAATGGATTTTAACGTTGAAAAATGTAAAGTACTTAACATAGGCAAGACCACTGGAGATACTAAATACAACTTAGATAACAAAGAAATTAGCAAATCGGAATGCGAGAGAGATCTAGGAGTTATGGTTAGTAACGACCTCAAACCAAGGCGAGAAATAAAGCAAATAGGGTCCTAGATTTATTTCGAGAAGCGTGAGGAACAGGTCATCAAAAGTAATACTGCAACTTTATCTAGCATTAATAAGGCCACATTTAGACTACGCAGTACAATTTTGGTGTCCTTACTATAGAATGGATATTAACTCATTAGAAAATGTACAGAAAAGAATGACAAAAATGATACATGATGATCCCTACCTGTCGTATGAAGACAGACTGAAAATACTAAGTCTGCACTCGCTAGAGAGGCGTAGAGTAAGGGGAGACTTAATCGAGGTGTTTAAGTGGATGAAGGGTATAAATAAGGGAGATATTAGCAAGGTACGTAAAGTGAGCATACAAGACAGAACTAGAAGTAATAGTTTCAAACTAGAACATTTCCGTTTCAATAAGGAAATAGGTAGAAAATGATCTGGTAATAGAATAGTAGACGAATGGAATAAGCTACCTAGTAAAGTATTTGCTGCCTCTTCCATTGAGAGTTTCAAGCATAGGCTAGATAAGTATAAGACAAACAAGGGGTGGGTATAAAAAGAAAATATCTTATAACCAATACTAATTCATACTTTTTTCCTTTTCAGGTTACACTACGATAGTCTCTGTTCTCCTTTCACATTTCCCTATAAAATGTCCACGCCAGTTTTTCCATACTGGGTAGTTAAAATGCAGGTGAACTACTGCATATGTAGGAACGGCACTGGTTAAAGCGACGTCCCATACATCCACTGTACAGTTTTGTAATTTTGCAATATATCCTGAGCCCCATAACGTTCAGTAGCAAGTAACACACACACACACACACATAGAGGTTCGATCTAGACGGACGTGTGACACCGGCGCTCATCACGACCAGTGGCATTACCTAAATAGTATCTTTGTATGAGTCAAGCTCAGTACCAGGTTAGACTAAATGATTGTTCATTATAAAAAGGAAAAAAATAATAAGTTTAAACAAGACTTGTAAAAACAGGAAATAGAACCAAGACGAAAGAATACGCTGAGTCATCTCTGAGGTTTGTTTACTACAACAAGACGGAGATTGTAAGTATATGCTTTGCACTTTAAGTATTGCAAAATGGATACATACTTCAGTAAAACAAATTTGGAAAAGAAAAGGGATAAAGGTAAAAAGCAAAATGATGATTTCTACCAAGAAATGGTTGAAGTAGAGACCCACAATAGACTGGTTGAACGTGTAAACAAACTAGAAATGGCTTTCAAAAATGAAATTGATGAAATAAGGAAGCAGATGCACTTGCAAAAGGAAGAAATAGAAAAACTAGGAAGGGAGGCCAATAAGAAAGACACAACCATCAGTGAACTAACCGTGGAATTGAGTACACTTAGGAAAAAAAATGAGTGAAATGGCAAGTACAGTAGTCAATCACGAGAGTGTTATGGAAGAGTTCAAAAATGACACAGAGACAATTAGGCAAGTTAGCAGTCTTATTGACCAGAGCAGTGATATTGAGGAGAAGATAACACAAGTAAATGAAGCTGTGCAAAGCTACAAAAATGATGTAGAAACCACGTATGCAGAAATGGTGAAAGTAAAGAAAGACTTAGAAACAAGGGTGGAGGAAAAAAGCATTAAAAAGGAGGTGAAAAGAATAATCCAAAACAATCCAAAGTTAGTCAGAGATTCAGTAGAGATAAACAAATCAATAGTAATCACTGGTATAGAAGAGGATGAAGTTAAAAACAAGATCACAAGAGACAAAAAGGAGATGGCAAATGTAATGAGCTTACTGAAAGAAGTATCAGAGGAAATCTGTAGTAAAGACATAGAGGAACACAAAAGGTTAGGGAAATACGAGAAAAGCAAGACAAGACCTCTAAAGGTGACTTTCCAGAGTGTAAACACTGTGGAAGAGATACTAAAAAATGCAAAGAATCTTAAGGAAAAAGAGGAGTTCAAAAATGTATGGATAAAAAGATGCCTAACACAAGAGGAACTGGAATTACTGAAAGAGAAAAGGGAGGAAGCAAAAACAAAAAATGAGGGAAGATCAGAAGAGGACAAGAAGAAATTTTTTACAAAGTAATAGGATTGCAGGTACGAAAGTGGTACACAAACAGGATGGAAGAAACAGGAGGAATGTAGTAGAACCATGTCATGACAAGTATATAAACAAGATGATAAAGTTGATGTACTCAAATGTGGATGGAATGGTATCTAAATTACTAGAGATGAATGATTATGTCAGAGAAAATGAACCACAAATAATATGCCTAACTGAAACAAAATTAATACCAAGGATATCAAATGACATACTAAACTTAGAGGAATACAATATATGGAGAAGAGACAGATATTTAAAAAAAGGAGGAGGAATTATAATATTAACTAAGAAAAATCAAAAAGTCAAGGAAATAAACCTAGATATACCATCACAAGTAGAACTGATTGCAGTAGAGATCAACACATCTGAAGGTAAAGTAATTGTAGCCAATTTGTACATGCCACCCAGATCAAACACATGGGAAAGAGACGAATATGAGGACCTGGCAGAGAGTACAATTCAGAGTGTAAGATCATTGCTACATAAAATGGAAGAGAAATCGGAAAGAATTATACTAACTGGGGACTTCAATACAAATATAAATTGGAATACTCTAGATATAAAGAGCCAAGAAAGCTGTTGGGACCAAAAGCTCCTGGATCTCGTACAAGAATTTTTCTTAACGCAACATGTGAGGGAAACCACCAGAAAAAGAGGACTTGATGTACCTTCAGTGCTAGATCTAATATTTACAAGGCAAGAAAATGATATTGACAGTTTAATATATCACCCTCCACTTGGCAAAAGCGATCATGCAGTACTAAATTATAACTTCAGGATAGCATATGACATAGTAAACAGCAATGATAGTTACAAAAAGAGCCTAAACTATAAAAAGGGAAATTATCAAGACCTAAAGAAGTATTTCTTAGAAGTTGATTGGGAAAATGAGCTTAGAGGACAAGATTTAAATGCTGTATATAAAAAATTTTGTGAATTTTATGAAATAGGAGTCCAGAAGTACATCCCACAGCACAAAGAAGCACATAAGAAAATACAGAAATGGTTCAATACAGAATGTAAAAAAATCAAAAGAAAGACGAGATTTGTTGTGAAATAGATACAGAAGACACAATAGTGAAAGGGCGTACAATAATTACAAACAGGCAAGAAACGACTATACAAGAATAAGGAGGGAAGCCCAAAAACAGTTTGAGGAGGATATAATAAATAAAAGTAGTGATCAACCAAAGCTGTTTTACAGCTATATCAGAAGCAAAACTAAAAGATATAATACAATCCATTACGGACGAGGGAATCACTTATACACAAGAGAAAGATATTTGTGAAGCACTAAATAAGAATTTCCAATTAGTTTTTACAGAAGAAAAAAATTTTGAGAGGGACTATGTGGAACACGCATGTCCACACATACTACCAGATATACAAATAGCAGAAAAAGTAATACAGGAGGAGTTAAGTGGATTAGACAGAGGAAAAGCAAGTGGTCCTGATGAAATTTCATGTTGGGTATTACGAGAATGTGCAAAGGAGTTATGTAAACCATTATTTTTAATTTTCAAGAAATCCTTGAGTCAAGGTAAACTACCTGATATTTGGAAAAAAGCAAATATTGTCCCCTTATTCAAGAAAGGAAATAGACAAAATCCACTCAACTACCGACCAGTATCACTGACCAGTGTTGTAAGCAAGGTATTAGAATAGCTTATAAGAAAAGCTTGGGTAAATCATCTAGAAGAACACAGTATGATAACAGAAAGACAGTTTGGTTTCAGAAAAGGAAAATCATGTGTTACTAATCTGTTGAGCTACTATGACAGAGTAACAAACACAATACAGGAAAGGGAAGGATGGATGGACAGTATCTATTTAGATTTCAAGAAAGCTTTTGACACAGTACCACACCAAAGACTTTTATGGAAACTGTACCATCAAGGAGGAATTCGAGGCAAATTGTTTTGTTGGATGCAAGACTTTCTCATGAAAAGAGAAATGAGGACATACTAAGAGGAAACTACTCTTCATGGAAAGAAGTGACTAGTGGAGTACCACAGGGTTCAGTGCTGGCACCAATCATGTTTTTAGTGTATATAAATGATATAAACAGTAACACTGGAAATGAGAGCTATCTGAATATGTTTGCAGATGATGCAAAAATACAAAGGAGAATTACTAACACTGACTCTTGTAAAGAGCTACAAGAAGAATTAAATAAACTTAATGAATGGAGTAGTACATGGCAAATGGAATTCAATGTGGACAAGTGTCATGTAATCAAGTTTGGTAAAAGTGGAAAAAGACCTGATTGGGATTATAAGTTAGGAAATAAAACCCTATACACATCAGAAAGAGAGAAAGACCTAGGTGTGATTATCAATAACAGACTGTCTCCGGCTGACCACATCAGCAAGAAGGTACGGAACATGTATACACTGCTTGCAAATATGAGAATAGCATTCACATACATAAATGAAGACATGCTAAGAAGGATAATAACATCATTCATTAGACCAACCCTGGAATACGCATCAGTAGTCTGGAGTCCTCATCTCAAAAAACATATAGACAAGATTGAAAAAGTTCAAAGGGCCGCTACAAGATGGATACCAAGCTTAAGGGACCTAAGCTACGAAGAAAGACTAAATAAACTGAATCTACCAACACTACAGGAGAGAAGGAAAAGAGGTGACATGATAATGCTATATAAGTGCATATCAGGGAAGGAGAAAATAGACATAAATGATTACTTAACATATGGAGAAGCATCAGCAAGAGGACACTGCAAAAAACTGCATAAGAAGAGAGGTGATAAAGACGTAAGGAAATTCAGTTTCCCAAACAGAGCAATTGATCAATGGAATGCACTACCGAATGAAATAGTGTGTGCCAAAACAATTCACAAATTTAAGGATATGTACGATAAATATGGTTTAAGACACGGGACAGTACGAGCTTGACTCATTCCTGTAAAGATACAAATAGGTACAAATAGGTAAGAACACACACAGGTGATCCTTGCTAGGTGGGTGATGGTGATAAAAGGGAAGAAAGGATAGGGTAGCATTACATCAGGTGAGTGAATGATGGCTGCCACTATCTTTATAGGATGGAAAGAGCACAGAACTCTGTCTATCTATCTATCTATATATCTATCTATCAATGCCAGACGCCTTAATCCCGTATTGGATGACAACAAACAAATTGTCTCCATGTCGTTCTGTCCCCCTCTATTTCGTCGCCCTGTCCCCAGCTCACACACCCCTCTCTCATATACCTCTCCATTCCATCCCTCCGTCTCATCCTGGGCCTCCCTCTCTCACTCCACCCCTACACCTTCCTGACATACACTCTCCTTGTCAGCCTCTCGCTCTCCATCCTCTTCACATGGCCAAAGCACCTCAGTGTATTTCTCCTAACGCTTTCTATCACATCCAAATCCACACAGCATTTGTGATGTAAGAAGTTCGGATTTCTATATCCATTACTTCATTTGACACTGTATTCACCAAATGTTTGTTGCTGGTGAAAAATAATTCAGGGTACTGAACTTTGAAAATCCTCTCATCCCATGTAGTCTCTTGTTCAGTGCATTTTTCATCCTTTTTTAAACACTTTTTCAGTCCCAACATATTAATAATCGTTCGTAAATATAATGAATGTCATTTAAGCCACAGAGACATCCCTTCAAACAGGTAATGTTGATTTCAGCTTCCTTTGAAGGCAGAACAGGGAAAAAGGTAAAATGGTGATATTTCCTTTCCCTGAGACCACAGAAAGTATCCCCTCATGGTTCTACTTTCAGCAACTCGACCTCTGAAAAAGGTTCTGTAGGAAAGGTCCCACCAAAAAACTGTAAAGCTGACTGTTTACTTAAAGATTTATTAGTAAGCCATCTTGCAGCTCCTAGTTAACACTGATTCCCTCCTCACCCTGTGGAAACTTTCTTCATTACCTCCAGCAACATCCTGGTATCTCCGGAAGGAGACTCTGCACATATAAACATTGTATTGCCTCCACGAACACCTCAGTACCTCCTGAAAGTGACTACTCCACTGCTTCTAGCAACACCTCGGTAGCTCCTGAGGGAGACTCTACATGTGTAAATACTGCATTGCTTCTACCAGGATCTTGGTATCCCCTGAAGGACACTCTAAAGGTGTAAACTGTCACGACTTAAAACCCCCAAATCAACTCTTTGACCTCAGCCAGACCTCTTCTGCATCACCTCCGTCAGAAAACATTTTTGCTGCTGTACTGCCATACCTACATGAGTGAACAGCCACCCAGGCTATTGGTGCAAAGTTAATATTGGTGTATGATCATGGCACTATTGATCTAACGTTGCAGACGATCATCCCAATGGGCGCAAAGCACACAAAAAAGAAGTTATATACGTCAAGAAATGAAGTACAGTATCATCTTTTATCACGTCGGGTTGAGCAACTACTGCAACTACCCTACTGCAACAAGAACTATAGTCACTGCCTCTCAACCTTGGAGGGACAGTAGTTATGTCTTTTATTTCCTAATTCTGAGCTGGGCTGGATATGCCCTGTGGCTACCTTCTTGCAGCAGAAATTGCCGAGTGACAGTTTCTCTCGACAGCTTAAAGTGACAAATATTCTTCATCCACATACTGCATGAACAGGCAAATTGTAAACTGTACTTTGCATCCAGGCTGCAGTCTGAAGTAAATGAGTCATATATATTTCTTTGCAGATACTAGAACAGTTTGCACACGCTGGGAACCCAATAAAAATATTTGTGAATTTTATTACCTATTACTTTATCTCTGTACATATATCTTCAGGAATTTCTTGAAAACATTACCTTGTGTTACTCTTTCATAATACAGTATATTATCAGCACGGGAAGATATCAAAGACTGACATGCACTGCCACTGTTCAGTTTCAGCAAAATAGAACATATATATTTTTTAACATTATGCTTCTTATATTGTATTATTATTTTTTTTTAACTATAACACTTGCCCATTAAATCCTAAACTTTAATCGTAAGAATGACTTAATAAAATGTTCTTCCTCCTGGCCATTTACAGGAAAAAAGCACATCTTTAAATTTCAGTTACTTCATGTAGAAAAGGGCTATTTATAACTGTATGATGCTCATGGTGAAAATCAATCTATCCTTCTTCTGCCAGTAGCAGTTAAGAAACCATGACCAGCTTGCCTGATATCACTGATGATGAGTAAAAGACCACAGAGATTTTCTAAGAACTTGCACAGGTGACATTAGGCTAAACTGATGACTTTACTCACAGTCTAATTAAACCAAACCAGAGAACTCCTGATCGAAAATCATTCCATTCCACGTCTAATGTCACTAGGCAAAGGCGTGGAACAGCAAAGGCTACAAGATACTGAAACTCATTTTTGGTATTAATCTTCATCTTATTTATCTTCCAGGTTTTTCCACCTATGTACTGGGTCGATGATTGGCCAGTCTTCACCATACAGCTCTGTCAAAAAAATTAGGACGAGGCTATCCTGGTTTAATTTGACTTTTTTTCTGGTTTTACGGCTGGATGTCATTCCTGATACAAACCCTCCCCATTTATCCAGGCTTGGGACCGATAAAGAATTGGGTTGTTTTGCCCCCCCCCCCCAGTGGCTGGGAGGGAGTGCTTTAAGTCTGAATGCTGCAAATAGGCCCTTCTAATATGGCCGTAATTAGTCAATGCAGCACATAATCCTGCTCACCATCGTTAAGGAAGCACTCCATGGGCAGGCTAATCTCCGCCCCCAAAGGTCCACCACCACTTTCTCCGGCTTTAGATGTGACTTATGAGGGTCTCAGGAGGCGTGAGGGATGAGGTGGCCTCGCCAACTTCTTCCACAGACCCCTCGTCCCTAGTCGAGATTCTGGCTCAAGAGGGTATGAGGAGAGGTAGGGGTTGAGGTCGAATTCCACTCTAGAATACATTTCTACCCCAAAAAATAAATAAATAAATAAATACAAAATAAAATGTATCCTAAATGGCCATTATTCAATGACACTTTTGTTTTAACCATACGAAAATCACAATTTCACTGACAGAGAGAAATACTTGGTAAATAATTTGGAACAAAATGCCAAAACTAGCAACAACTGCCAACCCTGACGGCAGTTGGTGGGTGGACTGGAAACCCAAGGTTAAGCTGCCTCAGTCATTTCAAGTTTCCACAGACACGGCCATGCATGGATGTGAATGACCAACACATAATCATTAATACTCTTTTCCTTGAATGTTTAGAATGGGCTTAGTTCTATATAAAGGAAATGACAGCATCTAGATAGACGTGAATTTGTGTTCATGGTTGCCGCTGTTGATAAGTATGATGGTAGATTTGGTTGGAACAATCGTCATCATGTTGTCTGTGACCCAGGCCTGAAGTGTATAAAGATAATCTTGTTGCAGTGAACATGCTGTGTCTGCGAAGTGGTATGTAGTTGGTATTGTAACATCATCTGCATGTGAAACAAGATTTGTGGGTGTTGTGATGTGAGAATATATTGACAGTACAGATTGTAAAGTATAGGTGAAAGAACAAAGCCTTGAGGTACCCTAATAAGGAACTCTCTTCTTCGCGATGATTTTCCTAGACTGCCACATGTCCTAGTCTGCCCAAATATAGTTGGCAAGCCAGTATTTGTTGTTATTCATGTTTATGTTATAGGCTAGCCGATAGGTTTCCATCGGCAATGGAATAAACGTATTTCCAATGCCTAATATTGTAAGAAACGAATGTGTATGGATCTCGTGCAGTTCACGATGTAAGATACATGTTGTGAGCCTGGTCAGTATGGCGTTGGTGAAGTGTAGTGCTCTATCACCAGGTTGTGAGGAGGAAAGGGAGTGTGAAGTGTGGCTCTGATAAAAATCTGGTGGTCATTTATTTTCAGTGGTGTACAAAGTAATGTTCAGTATACAAGAAGAAGGGTGTGCTAGATCAGTGTTTAGTTTGAGTATAGCGATGACTGTTCTACTTTTCCAAATACTACAAAGTGCGTAAGAAAAGTAGTAAATATTTATCAGTGCCTGGATGATGTGTGGTCTTAAATATTTCAGATGCAGAATGTTGATATCATCGCCCCTGTGCTTGAAGAGCTCTATATTTTTTATATCTTTGTGTATTCCATCAGGAGTGAAGGGACTTGTGTTGCGGTCAGGTGGAAAAAGACTGTGTGTAGAGGGTATTGTTTTTCAGACGCAGTGCATCTTGGCGTGAAGTGAGCTATGCTACTTGTGGTTCATTAATATGTTTGCTCGTTGTCTGTATGAGGGGATGTATTTAGTGTTGGAATTGATGGTAAAATGCGTTTTGGAAGAACATGTTTGTGACTTGGTATAGTGTTTTATAAAGGCAAGAGGGGTCTGTAGTGGCTGAGTCTCGATACAGTGGTCTTCCAGTTCTTCGCTTTCTTTGTTCCGATTCTGTTGTTTACTTGTTGGACTTCTGTGATAATGTCTTTTTTGTGTGGGTGGGGGGATATATGTTTGACTTCTGTGATGGTGTCTTGTGCGTCTGTGGAAGGAAGGAGTTATGTTTGAGTCTGTCTCTTGATGCAACCAATCTCTGGTCTAATGTTTGTATCGTAACGTCGTCTGTTTCCTCGTGGAATGTGGTGTTTGTCTGCAGAAAGTATGACGGTGTTATTTTTTTCAATATTTTTATCAATGTTGGTGAAGGCTGTGTTTCTTAGTGTGTTGAAACGTTGTTCCAATACTTCGGTAGCTTAGCCCAATCTTTCTCGCGGTCTGTGTAAGTATTGTGATTGTTCTGATCAAGAACACATTCCTAAAGTGATAATGGCTGGTAATTGACCTGCAAGAGAGCTGTGGTACTGTTTGCACAGTGATGTTATGTGAAGGGTAAGTGAACAGAATGTGATGTCTGGGAAAGAGGAGGAATGTTTTGCTTGATGTACTGCATAACGTAGATGTGTTGTAAAGTGTCACTGAGAATACATGCTGTTGAATGGTGTTGCTTTGTAAAGAAATCGTAAGTTTCTTTACCTGTGTACCAGTCCCCAGCAGTGATAGGTGTCAGTGGTAAGAGGAAAAGCTGAGGTTTGTATTGTACTGTCATGGCCTGGGAGGTGTTTTTTGTTTGTTGTCAATTTTGTCTCTGGGTGATTGTATTTTTTAGTATGGTTTCATCTGGGAAATATGATTAAGTTGCCTTTGTTGTATACTTGCAGAAGATTGATTTCATGCATGTGATGAACCCTCCTCTATACTCATCTGTTCTCTCTGTGCAGATGTGTGATTACTTATCAGTATTTTGGGTTTTCTGTATGCCTGTAAGCTTTGTTTCTGGTAGGACTTTAATATTATTTTGAAGCTGATAAGAAAGTTTTTCAGACATATCTTTGTGCTGTAATATTGTCTTCTGTTTGTGGGTGCAGTGCATGTGAGGTGAAGCTATTCTTTGAATGAGATAAACCACACAGATACACACGTTTGATTATTTCTTGTGATGTGCAGGGAGCAAACCGTGCATATGTTTCATGAATGGAGCCCAGGATTGCTCTTGATGTCTCCAGGAATTTGAAGATGATAGTGACTGCCGGAGAGTCACTTCCCCTGTGTTTAAAATGGCGCAGGGAGCAATCACCTCCACACAAAGATGGCTTCCCGGCGAGCTGACTAGTGTCTTTCCCGTGGGACAGTTAGGAAGTTAATCAATTATGTCTTTAATATTTTCGATAAAAGCCTACCAGCAAGTCTGTAAAAATTAACTAAGTACATATAGCTGAATTAAATTCATTGTCGTAAAAAGTCAATAAAATACTTATTTTACAACATATACTGTATGTCACTGCTCATGACAAACACGAGGATCTATATATATTGATGACGAGAGAACTAATGTTTACAAAACATATACAACGACCTGCTTGTTATGACATTCATGCCTTAAACAGGAATACCCACTCTATTATAAAGACAGCACAAACATTATTTGCTATGTTGCCACATAAGTGCCCGTGAAGAATTGAACTGAATTATTAAAAAT
Source organism: Coenobita brevimanus (assembly GCF_032717465.1). Lineage (NCBI taxonomy): Eukaryota > Metazoa > Arthropoda > Malacostraca > Decapoda > Coenobitidae > Coenobita > Coenobita brevimanus. The sequence goes on from NC_137009.1 coordinate 21,830,090, forward strand.
AGCATGGCGCCGCCAATAAAAAAGCGCCGAAAATACGTTAATACATGTTTATACTGTTACGTCCCCACCCCACACTGCCACAGGCTCCAACAGCAGTAGTTCAGTATAGGAAGGACGTTGCCCAGCGAGTTGCCCTTCCTATGGTTAGCCTTTAGGTGTGCAGTATACAAGATCAGCTGAGGCGAAAATAAACACTGGCTCCTTAAAATTCACTATCTTTATTTTCCAAATAGTTCCACTTAATGTTTTCCAACTTCACTGTTCTCACAAGCACTGGAGCTATACACACTTTACTAACTGCTATTACACTTAATGCTTAGCAACACTTCACAGTTATTACACTTAATGCTTGACACTTCACTGTTTTCTCAAGTTCCAGTTATATACAAACTTCAATAACCCGTCACTGTTTGCCACTGTTTTCACAAGTACCAAAAATATATAATCTTCACGGACAGTAATTACACTTAATGCTTGCAAAGCAACCCTCCACAAACTTCACTAACAGCCCTGCACTGACACTACACCAAAACCGACTGCACTTCACTCACACTGAACTGAAACCCGACTATTTTTTTTTTTTTTTTTTACAATTTAATGGCCATTACCCTGAAGGGGCATTAGGCCAGCAAGAATCGATAATCATGAAAGCCAAAATAATGATATGAAATATTTGCATCTATTTCATACCAATATTAAGTTATTATTCATGATTATGAAACAATAAGTAATAAAGAATACATCAGTATACATGGATAGTACCAGGACAAATACTTCCATCTATACATCACATGTAGACTCATTACTATGCAACTACAAAATAATCAAATACTTATCTATTTTATATAATAAAAAATAAATAAAAGAAATAATTATAAATTTACTGGTCCTGAAGAAAAAAAAAAAACATTTATATAAACGTAACCTCCTCCTGCGGTTCACAAATATATACAAGTGTATTGACGTATTTACATATGTACAAAAACCATTATACCCCTAAATATATATATATATATATATATATATATATATATATATATATATATATATATATATATATATATATATATATAAGGAAACCACAACCATGTTCATAAAATAAATCACATCTCTGTGAGTAATCTGGTCTCTTTCAGGAAAGTCATCAATTTATTAGTCACACCAACGTCCCCATCACCCAAGACAGAATCAAGTGTGAAAGGGAGCGCATTTGCCCTACAGTAGGCAGCCAGAGAGGTACAGTCGTTAGCACAAATTCGCTGCAAGCCTGCTCATGTGATGTGGGTCGTTTTGTCTGGCATCGGTGTATGGGAACTAGTTACCACACAGGCTTTTATACGCTTTAAAGACGTGTTTGTAAGAATTAATGCTATAAATCACCCAGAATCCAATATTCTTTATATCTGATTAGCGTAAAAATGTGCAAAAGACGACAAATGAATGTTGTCGCGTGGTGAAACTCCTGTTCTCTCCCTCGTATCCATCCCTTGTCCCTCCCCACCCTCCCCTCCTCCTTCCCTCTCCCTCTATCCTTCATCTCCACTCCTCTCTCTCTCCGCCCTGTCTACCCTATATCGCCCACAACGCTAAGCTACGTAATAAACCGCACTCTTCTCTATTTCTTGTCTATTCCTGTAACCTTTTTGCTCCTCAACATTAGAGAGTTTCATGCCATGCAACAGTCTCTTTCTCCCACTCGTTACCTCAAACATGATGCAGCAGTTCGAAACTTTAGTGTTTGTGATACTGCTTCGTGATTCAGTGAACAGTATGAGGAGAATGGGAACATTTTCCTAGGGAAGGGAGAGGGCAAGAAGTAGGAGGAGTGGGCACAAATATGTTTAATTTTGCCAACTGATATAATAGGCACAGACTTCCAGGCTCACTCAAACAAATACTAGCAAGGAATACATCACAAGAACGAGACCTCAATGTTCCTGTATCTCCCGGCTGTTGGTAGTGACAAGGGGTGGAGAACAGAAAGACAACTGGAGAGGAGTGGGAAGAAGAGGAGGGTAAGAATGGGACTAGAACAGGAAGGAATATTGACAATAAACCTTAGATATAGTTGCTAGTACTGCAAACAACTGGGAGTAAGGCAGACTGGGTTTAGAAAACAGTCAAGAGAGAATTGCGATGCGCCAATCGAGTTAGTCCCGTGGATAAATGAATGAAGATGGAGAGGGTGGGGACAGGAGACAGTGGAGAGGCATGAAAGTGAGTGGGGGGTAGAAGGGAGAGGGAGGGGTGGGGGGGGACATCAGGAGGAGTAAGGGGGAGAGATGGGAAGGGAGCTTACACACTGTTATAATGAAGAATACCAGAGTATTACGCTCATACGTCGTTCCATAACATTGTCAACTCTTGCACTTTTTTACGCTAATCAATTATGGTATACAGAGAATTGTACTCTAGGCAGTCTCTGGTACCATTTTTGAAAAACACATCTTTAAAGTGTATAAAAGTGTATGTGACAACTCATCCCTTTACACTGTTGCCAAACAAAAGGACTCGCATCACACGAGTAGACTTGCAGCAATTTTATGCTGACGACTGTACGTTTCCCAGCATACCTACTGCAGTACAAAAGGATGTGACTAATAGATAACACAGAGTCACAGGTGGTACAACACGGTGGAAATTGTCTGTTAATATATGGTAACATATGTGTTATTAGGGTGGAATTCATGCGGAGACGGGCTAAAGCGACCTCCTCCCGTCTGTTTCCTCGGGAGGAACTGGACCAGTCACATATGGTCCTTTTGACAGATGGAATTGCCAGGTCGGCCCACTGACAAGCGAAAACGGATGTGGTGCTCCGTAGACCACACACTCGCACCCACACATTCATCCATCTTATAGCCATCGGTGTGCAAGTGGAATGATGCTAGGTGTCTAATGAGGATCATCCGGAACAACGGTCGTACCTCCAACTCCGACGCCCTGTACTTTGCGACGGGGAGCCAGTCAGTATTAAATGTGGTAGCAAGAGACTCCTAGGGTGCTATTTTTGATGTTAAAACCTGATCCCCATTAGAATGGTCATACCATAACACCTCACAGAGGAAATGAAGCTCACAGCCACTGGCTTGAGAGCTGCATACAGCAGGTATTCCCACTGTAGGAGGATCCAACAAGTTGGAAGGCCAAGTGAGCGTTTACGGTGGGTGGTGATACCATAAGAAAATAGCAGGTGGTCACGTCGTAAACGGAGGGGAGGCACATTAGCCTCCAATTCCAACCGCTCCACACGAGTACATTGAAGGGCTCCAAGACATATACGCAAGCACACGTTGTGAAGCACATCAAGTCTACGGAGTACAGCATCCGATGCCAACCCATACACTTGTGAGCCATAGTCAAGCATAGAACAGATAAGGGACTTATACACTATCAATAAAGATGTTCTGTCTGCTCCTCACGATCTACCGGAAAGAAACTTAAGGACGTTTACTTTTTTACAAGAAACAAGCAAATGTTTAATATGTGTTCTCCCACAGAACCTACTGTCAAAATGTAGACCCAGGAATCTTACTGAATTTTGAAAAGGTATTGGCTGATTATCTAAAGTCACATGCAAAGGAGGTATGTTAAGTTTACAAGTAAAAACAACAACGACACACTTAGGGACGGAAAATTTAAATCCCCACTCTAGGGCCCAACACTGAACAGATCCAAGTGCCAGTTGAATCTGCTCTGCCGAGGACTGTGCATTGCGGGAAGAGTGCCACACTGCACAGTCATCAGCATAGATTGAGTATCTAATCGTCCTGGGGACGGAAGCAGACGACAGAATGTCATTAATGGCAACGCTGAACAAAGTAGGGCTAAGCACACTTCCTTGTGGTACCCCGTTCTCTTGGACAAATATGTCCTAAGTTACAATACAGGGTAACCTGACAGAAAACGTTCTGTCAGTAAGGAAGTTCTGAAGGAAAATGGGCAAGTTACCTCTTAAACCATAAGTGTGGAGTTTACGTAGTATTCCGTTTCACCAGGTCATATCATAAGCCTTATGAATATACAGAAAAATTCCTATCATGAATTCGCGATTGGCAAAAGCCTCGGCTATGCAATGCTCCAGGTGCACTAAATGATCCAATGTGGACCTGTATTTACGGAATCCACTCTGTTGATCATTTAACACACCCTTCGACTCTAAAACAAAACGTAACCTTTTATTAACCATATATTCAAAGACCTTACATAGACAGTCAGTCAATGCAATAGGTCGAAACGAACTGGGACTCATAAGGCGACCATTCCGCTGAGGTATCGGTATGACGTGTGCGTAGTGCCATGAGTTTGGGAACATGCGAGACGCCCAAATCTCATTGTACACCGCTAACAGCTTACTCAGGTTGGCCTGAGTATGATGCTGAATCATACCGTATGTAATGGTAGATGGACCGGGACTGGAGCCTTTACAGGATTTAAGGGCAAGAAGTTCATCTAATGTAAATTCGGAGTTGCAGCTGGTATTTCCGTCTTCAGTGGCAAAGTCGAAATTTTGCAGCTCAGCCGAACACTTATGGTGGAGAAAGCAAGGATCGTAGTTGGCTGAGCTGCTTACCTGGGCAAAATGGTCGGCAATAGTATTGGCAATGTCCACGAGATCGTCAATGACTTTCCCGGCCACCTCAAGTGTGGTGATCAGTGACCAGGTGTACTTGTTGTTTAGTACATTTATGGTGGACCAGACCTGACTTAGTGGGGTGGAGCAATTCACCGTGGACACAAAACTACGCCAGTTATTCCGTTTTGCCGCTTTAACTGTCCTCCTTGCCTCAGCCTTAGCTGCTTTGTAGGCAATAAAGTTTGATTCTGTTGGCTGTTTCTCAAAAAAATCCTGTATCTCCTATTGCGCTTTGTGAGTGCTTGTCAGCAATCTGGTGTCCACCACGAAACTCTACTCTTGTTTGGAATTGTAGATGTCTTGGGAATAGCAGCCTAAGCTGCGTGTATAATGGAAGTCTGTAGGTGTGTAACATTCTCATCAATGTTATCTCCCGATATATCTAGATTGGCGACCTGTGAGCAGTATCCCCAATCTGCTTTCTTAAAATTAAATTTAGATGGTGGAGGAGGCCGAGAATCGTCGCGTGTATATGAAAGAAAGATTGGAAAATGATTGCTACCCATCGAGTCATCATACGGGTCCCAAGAGATGTTAGTGTGTATATCGGGAGATGACAAGGACAGATCTATACATGACATGTTGCCAGTGTGGTCATCTACACGAGTCGCTCTACCATTGTTTAGAACACAGAGGTTTAACTGTAATATTAGGTCGGCTACTTGCTCCCCCCTACCATCACTCCTCAAGCTCCCCACTGACAGTGATGGGCATTAAAATCGCCTAAAATTAATTTTCGACCAGGAAGTTGATGGGTTAGGGCAGTGAAATCATCACCATCAATGGGACCACGGGGAGGACAGTAGATAGAACAAATAGACAGATACGTGTTATTAAATTTTACTCTGCACGTGACAGCTTCCAAAGTAGAGTTTAGAACCACTTCTGTTGTGGGTGTGATTTCTGTATGTATATGGCAACTCCGTGACCATCATATCTTCTATACGAATAGTAGTGTTTGAACTGTAGAGGATCAGGGTGATCCGCCAGGCGCATCTCCTGTAAACAAACAATGTCTGGCCTGTGTATAGATAGCAAAATTGCTATATTGTGGACTTTATTCCCAAGAATCCTACAATTCCATTGTAACACAGTGAATGTGGCGGTTTAAGATTTATGAGAAGGGTCAGTGTGCTTAGCTTTTTTATGCCACCCGCTGCCAGACGAGTGGCTACCGGAGGACCTATCCTGGTGCTTACTAACGGAAACCTCCATATGTTGCTCATCAATAACTAGGCTCCCAGAGCCCCCCGAGGAAGAGCTAACTCTTCTCTCCCTCGCTGGACCAGGAGCAGGAAGGACATGAGGACGTGTCTGTTTTGTAAGAGTGGTCATATTACTCTTACTAGAGTTGTCAGACTTCTGTTTAGGCTTTGCTGACTGAGAGGCAGCAGCAGCCTGAGAGTAGCAAGGTGCAACTGGGGTGGCAGTTTGAGAGGTGGATTGGACACGAGGCTCAGATGAAGAGGTAGAGTGTGTGTCAAGATGAACAGGTTCAGGGTCAGTCTGTGTTTCAATAGAACACATCATGGGACGGGACATTACCGCCGAAGCATAGGACCTATTCAGCTTGGGAGTTGCTTGCAACTCCTTCACCTTTTTCCTAGCTTCATAGAAGGAAATGCCCTCAGTTGCTCTCACTACGCAGACCTCCTTCTCCTCCTTCCACTTGGGACAATCTCTAGAGGAAGTGGAGTGTGCATCTTCCAATGAAAACAAAGTACCGTCTCCGATGTGCAGTGTTCAGCATCATGTCCCTGTGTTCCACTTTTGCCACACACTGACTGGGTAGCCCGACAAGTCTTATCACCGTGCCCGTACAATTGACACCTTAGACAACGAAGTGGATTAGGGATATAAGGTCTTACGTTAACAATTTTGTATCCAACTTTGACATGGTCTGAGAGTGAAACTTTTCTAAATGTCAAGACAATAGTGACAGTCTTCATCCTCATGCCTTCAGAAAATCTGGTTATAAATCGGGCATTGATTACGTCCTGTTGAGCAAGTTCCTGTATGATCTCGTCCTCTTCCAAAACCATGAGATCCCTGCAGGTGATAACACCTTTGCAGGAATTCATGGCGTGTGGGATCTTCGGCTCGACATCATATTCATGGAACTTACGTAGTTTCATCAAACATTTTACCTAGGAGGAGTTGAAGGTTTTGATGAGGAGGTCTCCATTTGCAATTTTTTTTCACCCATTCCACCTCCCCAGCACAGTAATCAATCACTTTCTTGATGATGAAAGGATTGATACTGCTCAAGGGTGTGGAACCGAGAGCATGGAGCATTACAAACTGTGCATTATTTACACTAATGTCCAGATCGGTACGAGTCTGGGGCTGTTCAGTCAGGGGGCGGTCAGTCTGTGGTACAGTCCTAGGTTCGTCAGGACCACCTCCCCCCCTTCAGGGGGGGAGGTGGCAGGGGCATCCGACATAGTAACCCCCCCCTACGGGGGAAGTGGGAAGAAGGACGATAATGAGCAAGGGACAAAACACACCGGGACCAAACACCTAAGGCTGAAATTGCCCTCTCAAACCACTCCAGGGAGGCCCGAACGTGTTAATTCACACCCCGGAGCGATCAGTGGGGGGGACCCTCCGTAGACAGCATGCAAAGGTAATCTAAGTACACAGGAACAGACACCTACTGTTCCAAACTAACAGGGAGGGGAGGAAAGTGAGAAACTAGCTAGCCTAACGTACACCAGAAGGGTGAAAAAAAAAAGCTAATTGGAGGTGAGGCAGCCCTAGGAAGCTAGAGGAGAGCTCAGCAGCACACGACCTCATTCTCCACAATCATGCATAAAAGTAAACCCGACTAAACTTGTAATAATCTCTATCCCATCTTTTATAAGCTTGCATTACTCTCGAAACTTCGTGTTTACTCTCGACAGGCAACAGTTGCCAATTCAAACACAACAAAACATGCAGAGTCTTCTTGCATTACAAACTTAAACTACATAATTTAACAAGCAATCACTTAAATAAATCATTATAAAGAAAAGGAGCAGAAAAATTAATGCATAACTTACGAAATAACTACATTCACAAACAGCAGGCTAACTGGCAACTCTGATGACTCGTACCGGAACTTACGGTATGAGAAACGTCTCGAAGGTATGAGACTACCAAACAGGCAAATCTTCCTTCATAACACTACCCTCTCCTTAATTCTTTGTCATCCAGACAAAACTCCACAGTATATACAAACATAAACCTTAACCCATTCACTGCGTCAGTGTTTGTTTACATGTACATCCTGTGTGCGGCAGTTTTCAAAAATTTAAAAAATTAGAAAAAAAAAATTATCAAAATATATAGAAAAAAAAAAACAGTTCAATGGTATATAACACAATATAGCAAACAAACAAATTACCTCTTATACAGGTCCGTGAAGTAATAAATATTCCGTGTGGTGGTGCCAGGCGAACAATGTGTTATGGTTGCACTGTGTTGTCAGTGTCAATCTTGCTATCAGATAAGGTGTAAATCAGCATCTAAACCATCATTGTCATCATCTAACAACGTACCACTATCATTACTACACTCATCCAGAGATTTCATTCAATATTTGCTTGGGTTACTGCTAGTGGCGACATGGAGAATATTTCTTACCCTAACATTCGGCATTTTTTAGGTAACTGAGCTGAGCTCTGCATCTCGTAAAAATGCATAATAAGGGTGCCATGAGTTGCTAGCTGATTTATTTCGTGCCATTTCTGATGGAGGAATTTTTGAAAGTAGGAAATCATATATGATACACCTGCAGTGAGAGCAATTTGGACTCAGATATCATATATGATACAACTGCAGTCAGGGGGTTAATCATAATAAAACATCTAACAATACACAAAATAATCTTTCAACTTATCAGGTCTTCTTCTATTCCGCTTCCGATGATGTCCTTGATCCTCCACATAGTCCACTCCTCTAGGAAGGTCTTAGTCCTCTTCTTGATTCACTTCTTCCCTTGGGAAACTGTCACCATCTTCTTGCACTTCAGCTCCTTGGTCCTCCTCAACATCATCGGCTGCGGGTGAGCACAATTCCTCGGAGACGTCCCAGCTGTATTGTCCTGGCCCATGGTACTGCCACAGACGATTCACATGTACCACCTTTGGGTGAGAAGGCGTGGCTGAATCGGTAGAGAGGCGTCCTGCAGTCCTGATGGACCCAGGTCCGATTCCCGGCTGGGGCAGGGAACAGTTTAAGGATTTGAATTTCATAAAAGGCAGACTTTTCTGATCTACCAGATGACCCGCCGACATGTCGTAAAAATACCCCCGCTAATACCAATACACCAGTCCTGTATGAGACAGCCCTAGCATGTATTCAGTATGGATGGTGGGTGTTAGCGCCGAAGTGGTGACATGTGGAGGTGTAGGAGGACTACTGGGCCTTGGGATAGGCTACTGCCCCTTAGATATAGGCCCTGAAGCCTTTGCCCAGAGTCGGACACATAAAAAAAAAAAAAAAAAAAAGACTTCTTGCCTCCACGAATTCGATATGTTACGTCTGATAGGTGGTCCAACACAGTGTAAGGCCATGGGCTCTGCAGCTTTGATGACTGTCCCTTCTTTCGCTGAGGATTGTATAATAAACTTGGTCCCCATCCTTGAAGCTCACTTCACTTGCCTTGGCATCATACTTGCACTTCATCACCTCTCCTGAAAACTTGATGGCTCCTTGCACTAGATGATGTACATCAGCCAGTCTTTCCTGAAGTTGCTTTGCATAGCCATTGGTGTCTGTAGGCAGCTCTTCACCAGGTGGTCTTCCCATCAACAAGTCAACTGGTAAGCGTAACTCGTGGCCCAACATCAGTTTTTCAGGAGTGTAACCAGTATACTCATGGGATGCAGACCCATATGCCGTCAGCAAAGCAGGTAATTTCTGGTCCCATTCCATTTGTCCATCAACACAGTACTTAGCCAGTTTTTGTCCCAGGGTCCAGTTGAATTTCTCCACCATCCCATCTGACTGTGGCCTTAAGGGGGCCATCCTGATCTTTTTGATCTCCAACAACTTGCAGCACTCATGGAACACAGCAGACTCGAAGTTTCTACCCTGGTCTGAACGTAGCTCTTGTGGCATCCCAAAACGACAGAAAAACTGATCAACCAACACCTGAGCAACAGTCGCAGCCTCTTGATCAGGGATGGCATAGGCTTCTGGCCACTTTGTGAAGTAGAAGAAGGTGACACATATATACCGGTTTCCTCTCCCAGTGCATGGCAAAGGTCCAGCAATGTCCATCGCGACTCTTTCCATCGGTGCACCCACTTGGTACAGCTGGAGAGGGGCGCAACCACGTTTCTTGGGTCCCTTCGTGGCACAGCACACATCACAGGCCTGACACCACTCTTCAACATCGTGATGCATGCCAATTCAGTAGAACCTCTGTCACATCCGGCTTAGGGTTTTCTTCACTCCCAGGTGTCCATTAGTGATCTGGTTATGGGACTCATTCAAGATCTTGGACCTCATCATCTTCAGAACTGCCAGTTGCCAGTACTTGCTGAGGCCATCGGGTGTCTCCCACTAATGCTCCAGTAGTCTGTTGTTCAAACGAAGAGGGTCTCACTGACTCCAGTAGCTCTTGGTCACAGGGCTTAACCTGGAAACTTCTTCCCAAGATGGTTGCACTGTATTCTGCTGCAGCCACTCTAGCACTGGTTGTAAATCTGCATCCTCCATTTGCATCCTTTTCAGGTCATCATCTGACGCTGGCCCCGTCATTGCAGTATGGCTGCATTTCTTACTATGATCTTCCTTTTTGTGCCCCGATTTCCCGCAGAACCAGCAACCTCCTCCAGTCTTCTCCTGTTCCCTTTTCCACTTGTAGCAGTCCTCATTTCTGTGTCCTGGCTTTTCACCGTACCAGCAACTCCCCTAAAATTTTTCCTTTTCACATACCTGCCTCTTTCTTGCCTTGAATTCTGCACTACGACCTGCCTGAAAGGTGGATGTACTGGACCTGACGTAGGACCCTAATTCTAGAGCCCTGGCTAGTGCTTCTTGCATGATTCTTGGTTGTGCCTGCTTCACTTGCACTTTCAACTCTGCACTATCAAGAGCATCGATGAACTGGTCCCTCAGTAGAATAGCCAACAGATTAGGTGCTGCTCCAGGGTATACCTTGTATGCCATACTCTCCAGGTCATGAGCAAGCTGCTGTAGGAATTCTCCTCAAGCCCGTACACGGCTCCGGAATCTTGCTCTGTAAACCTCAGTCTGGTACATGGTTCCATATCTTCGCTCCAGCACTTCTACTGGGAACTGATAACTGTTCCTCTCTATGACTGACATCTGGCCCAGGATTTCCACTGCAGCACCCTTAAGGCTTGTAGCAAGCTGCACTGCCCTCTGCCTATCATCCCAACCATACTGATCTGCAAGTAACTCAAACTGTGCACGGTAAGCTTCCCAAGATACTCTACCATCAAATTCCTGAGGTTTCTTTTTAATTGGACCCCCATTATAGCCATGCACTTCACTGGTTTGGGGCCTAAAAACTGGGTCATCATAATTAAGGCCAGGACTTAAATCTCCTACTTTATGATTATTCAACCCTGTAATGCTACCTTTAGATGCTTGGGATCCGTCAAGATTCACCATACGATGTCCATTCCTTTCATAAACTCTCTGTACACTAACCTGAGGCTCAGCAGTGCAATATTTCTCTACAGCCTCCATTTCTCACTAATTATTTTCAGATGGTCGACTACATGCTTCAACTGGTTATCTACAAGCTGTCTGCACTCCATCACTATTTCCTCACTGATTGTCTTCAACTGGTCGTCTACATGCTGTTTACACTCCATGACATTATTGCTTACCTCGTACTTCTGCTGCTCTAGCTTAGCATCTACTTCCTCCTTAAGCTGTTGCTGGGCTTCACTCACCTCCCCCACGAATGCACCTAGCCGTCCTTGCACCCTCAGTTGCACTTCCCCCCATTGCCCCCGTAATGCCTCCCGAAGTTGTTCATGTCGTGCTTTCTGTTCTTCGTTCTGTGCCTGCAATTGTTCTTTGATTTCTTTCTTCTGTGTCTGTAATTGTTCATCAAGTCTTTTCTGTCCTTCACTTTGTGCCTCTAGTTTATCACTCTGTGCATGCATTAGCTTCACGATTGTCGCCTGGGAAATTTCCTCCTCCTGCCTAGCTCAAGATCTTGTCTTCACACCTTCTGCTTCCATGTCGAAGATTAGACTCACAGCAGCCCTGAATAATCCACACTCCTGACACCAGTTTTACGTCCCCACCACACACTGCCACAGGCTCCAACAGCAGTAGTTCAGTATATGAAGGACGTTGCCCAGCGAGTTGTTCTTCCTGTGGTTAGCCTTTAGATGTGCAGTACACAAGATCAGCTAAGGCGAAAATAAACACTGGCTCCTTAAAATTCACTATCTTTATTTTCCAAATAGTTCCACTTAATGTTTTCCAGCTTCACTGTTCTCACAAGCACTGGAGCTATACACGGTTTACTAACTGCTATTACACTTAATTCTTAGCGATACTTCACAGTGATTACACTTAATGCTTGACACTTCTCTGTTTCTCAAGTTCCAGTTATATACAAACTTCAATAACCCATGACTGTTTGCCACTGTTTTCACAAGTACCAAAAATATATAATCTTCACGGACAGTAATTACACTTAATGCTTGCAAAGCAACTCTCCACAAACTTCACTAACAGCACTGCACTGACACTACACCAAAACCGACTACACTTCACTCCCGGTGAACTGAAACCCAACTAAACTTGTAATAATCTCTACCCCATCTTATATAAGCTTGCATTACTCTCGAAACTTCGTGTTTACTCTCGACGAGCAACAGTTGCCAATTCAGAGACAACAAAACATGCAGAGTCTTCTTGCATTACATAACACTTTAAATAATTTACCATACAAACTTAAACTACATAATTAAACAAGCAATCACTTAAATAAATCATTATAAAGAAAAGAAGCACAAAAATTAACGCATAACTTATGAAATAACTACGTTCACAAACAGCAGACTAACTGGCAACTCTGATGGCTCGTACCGGAAGTTACGGTACGAGAAACGTCTCGAAGGTACGAGACTACCTAACTGGCAAATATTCCTTCATAACAATAAATATGCATAAAAATTCATGCATACTGAAATTATACATACATAGCAGCATCGCAGAACACGATAATGAACATAAAAACAATGAAATCTGATAAAAATTTCACTGGACTATAAGAGGTGAAGGAGGCCTGCCTCCCTCAAGAAATTCAAAACTTCAGATGAAAAAAAAGAGGCTTCGCCGCTCAATCAGGTAAAGCCACTTTAGGATGACAAGGACCAATGGGTGAGTAGGGTTATAACCCTGAAGAGCCCATTGGGCGTCACTGCAAACTGTAAAAAAAATATATTGATGGATTAAAATCAAACAGGGACCTGAGTAGACTGCATTTGGGGGATGGCAAGACTCGCAAGATGCATCACAAACAAAGAATGGAGAAGACACTACATTTGAGGGCTTGAAAGACTCTTGAGATTCACCACAAGCAGCACGAACCGGAACTACAGCCGAAGAGGATGGCTCAAGGACAGAACCATTGTCAGACACTGAGGCACATGCTTTTGAGCGTGACTTGGAAGTCGTATCCCTAGAGGAGACGCTTGGAGTCTATCTGGAGACTGTGGCACCAAATGTAACATCTTAGCGAACAAACATAGACTGTACACAATCCTTAGCCTTAGGAAAGCTCAGCCTCTCCTCGGCTCATATGTACAAAACTTCCTTCTGAAATCTGAGCCGATCACATAACTTGGATGATGCTCCATGGCTACCACCACAGTTAACACAAGACTCAGGACTAGCGCAATCCTTCCCTTAATGAAAGTCCATCCTGCATGGATCACACACTGAAGGTAGGCCAAGGGCTGGACACCGGTATGACCGACCAATGTTACCATACCATTGACAGTGAAAACATCTCCTTGGCATAGGAAAATACTTTTTAACTCGAAAACGATACCAATCAGTAGACAAAATCTCAGGAACATGGAGTAGGTCAAATGTAATGATCAACCTCAGTGTTGGAACTAGGTCACCACCCATATTCTTAATTCTCTCCACTTTTACATGTTGATCAGCAAGCTCTCTTATTAATCGTGCCTCGTCATACATCAAATATCTGGCATAAACGACACCTCTAGAGGAATTTAATGAAGCATGATGAGAACAGGATACAGGATGATCCCGCCAAAAGGTCAGGGATAATATACGTGTACTGCATCAGGCACTTCAACCAGCAAGCTACCATCAGCCTGAGGAACAACCTTACGGGACTTACCACAAACTCGTATCAACACTCAATGCATATCAAACACATCACACTTCCTCAAATCCACCACTTCCTTGGAGAGCATGACCAAAAACTTAACAAATGACTCTTTTTGTGCACTTGGATGAAACAGAGACTGCACAACTCTTGTGGGATGGGGACGGGCCCCTTTAGATGGAGGTCAACGTCCACTGGCTGCCTTTTAAGGCACCAAGAGATGGAGAGTTCACAGAATCCTGACACATGCCAGAGGGTCGTGGTATCGGAAGGCTGGCCTATTCATGATTAATTTCTTCCAACGCAAGGAGAAACTATTATTCTCCCACCCCTCCACCCACCACGGAGCCCAACAAGGGGAGACAATATGCCAGGGACATCACCACTGGCGACCCCAGAGGTAGCAGGAGAGTGTACGTGGGTAACCACCGGGGGATCTGAGCAAGGGTGACTCCAGGATGATAGGAGCCACCAGGCCCCCCAGTGCCCACTTGACCCTAGCCAATGCATGACCAGCTGATTGACCTAGTCAGGCCCAACCAAACCACCCATCTAGCCAGAATAAGGGACCAAAGAGCTTTGCTGTCCCTCCAACAAAGTAAGTATATATCCCATGGACCAACTGTTACCTGTCATGTGCACCTACACAGGCCTTTATACAGACTCTGCCTTTAAGAAGAGGCATGTAAAGTGCACAAAACACAAAAAATGTGTGTTATACTTGTCTGAAGCCTGTATGTGGTGTACACTCATACCATGTGGGTGTGGAATGTGTGTTAAACTGAAACAATTCACTTACCTTAGTGTAGTATCCTACCCATTGGTGTGTTTTAGTTTTAAAACTGGTACTTTGATACTGTGAGTGCCATACTGTTATCAGACAATTTATCAAATGTTGTGATCACAGTTCCATTTTAATATTTTTTGGTGATTTCTTTCACGTACTGTATGCATAGCATTGTCTCTGAGTGTGCAACTGTAATATTGTGTTGTGCTACCCTTTACCTGTAAACCTTTTAATTATTTTTATGAAAGACGATACTTTTCTCAGTCTTCTGTGGCACAGGTTACAAACATTAACACTGTGTGTCTTTCCAATGTTGTGTTAAATAAATATTGAAATGTACGAATATGCTTTACTATAATAAACCTCTGAAAAGGGATATTTTTGTATGTTAAATTATGTGAATAACGTCATTTAATAAAAAAAGGATGTTTCATGACCAATTTAATTATGGTGGGTCCACTAGACCACTACCACCAGTATATATTTTAAAGAACACTACAATTGATGATGGGGGTTGCAAATTTTCGTAATCACTTACAGTACGATGTCTGGCCCATGTCATCTCTGCGAAGTGATTCAGTGGCAGGTGGTATCAGTTATGATTGTGATGTGGCTATATTGTATATAGCAGGAACACTGTATATCAGTTGTAGAGCTTTATCATGCATCATATGAAGACCTTTTCTCATTAACAGGACCATCACACATTCCTGGTAGATTAGTAGTGTACTGTTCTGAAACCTATAAATGTTATTTAAAATCTTGTCTTATTTTTCCGTAAAGGAAGAACAGGTTAAGGGACACTGTGGTTTAAATATGTATAAAACAATATAAAAAATTGGGTGTTATATCTGGTATATTAAAAAAAATTCAAATTACACTGGATTATCCTATATATGACTAATTTTACAACTTTTATGTGATTACTTCTCGTTCATGATTTTCATATTTGTTAAATGATGAATAGTTTGAAACATGTGGCCTACAGCACACTCTGCATTGTCTTTATTTATGAATTATTTAATAATAATAAGTGATAAATGATGGAACAGACTGTAGTCTGTCAAAGCCTCAAAGTCTTTACACGCTAAGACAGTACTGATTCTATCGCCAACACAAGGAAATGCAGAGAAAAAGTGAGCGCACTTTCCTTTTCCTTATCTCCTGACGTGTATCAGTACTGAATAGTGAAGCATGCAGTTAAAGAGTTCATTGATAATAATAATTGATGTTTCTGTATAGAAAGCCAGGAGAGGATCTGTATATAAATCACCAATGAAATGAACGAAAACATGATTATAATTATCGTAAATTAAAATATATATATTTAATATATATTATTAAAATATAAAAAAAAAAATAATAATTTTGTAGGGTATGTTCATTTTTCAATCCTTTATTGTCCCATCAGGAACATAGGTGTCCGGGACGCATTTTTTTCTTTGGGTACAGTCATCCAGTCATATTATCAACGTCGAAGGAAGCTCAGCGAGAAATGATTCGGCTACGTCGCACCTTTGCTCGGGAAAACATGAAATAATTCTGCCAATTAAACCAAAAACATCACCAGAAAAGCCGTGTTTGATGTTGAATTAACCTACACCTATCCAGCTTGGGCCTAACCTAACATTAACCTATCATAATACGTTATTTCGTTTGGGGAGATGAAGAAGGTGCGACGGTGCCGAGTCTTTTCTCCAGGCACTTGATCCCCCATTGCCAACATGACTGGATGATCAATTATACCCCCTCACCCCCATCCCCCCCCAAAAAAAAAAAGTGTTGGGGCCAGACTGCTTAGTTCGGATATTTAAAGCCAGTGGTCAGTCTCTCCACCCTGAGTGCCATTATATGATCAATAAACGTAAATCATCATTTGGATATTAGAACTTATGAACCAAACGCACTTGAAGTGTCCTAACCCATTAAACCACCAGATATTCGTTTTGCCGCATGCTTACTCCCCAGCACAGTGAATAGTTTCTGCGGCTATAAGAAGCCATTTGGCTTGTTCCTCAGTGTTAGTCGCTTGAAAGCAACACAACAGAAAGGGACTGGATGATGGCTGTCCCCACTATCATGCATCTAATACTGAAAGTTCCTAATGAAAATATTTTGTATTAAAAAAAAATAAAATCTATATTACCCTACTGACAGTTGAAGAATGATACTTCAGTTTCTCTACATAAAGCACTTTCAAGATTTCTGGTTCATTATAACAACACATATTTACTGACTACATCTTTACCCCCAGTGGATCTTATGACTCCTGAACAGAAACAAATTCATCACATGGCTGGTGCTGTATGGGTATTAGCCCCTATTTCTGATAATTTTCCATATATATATATATATATATATATATATATATATATATATATATATATAATATATATATATATATATATATATATATATATATATATATATATATATATATATATATATATATAAAATCCATGGATATGGTTTAAATTTAGAAACGTCATGCTATCACAGATATAATCAGGTCAAAAGGAAGGCCTGATACTGAGGAGAGTGTTCAGTACTTAAAAAGTAGGAAAAAATAACTGTTATTGCGTATTTACATCTTAGCATGAACTAATTTAAAAAATTATATTGGTATTATACTGAGCTGAGAAGACTTCACAATTTCATTAGCAAATAGTTGTTATTGACAACTGACCTTCGAGTATGCTGTGTACGAATATGTACATTAAATCAGCATTTATCTCTTTTAAAAAATATAAATGCATCGAGGACGCAAATGTCGTTATCTACTCTAGTGAGACATAATAACTGTTGTATTTTTGCTGTTTCCAGACGACTCATACATTTAGGTGAATCTTTTAGGTGTTAAAATTATCTTCATTCCTCTCCTGTTTACATAAGATTCATTCCATTTTAAATAAAATAGTCATAGTAGGAAAGCTACGATAGACAGCACTGTTCTGAACTGGTCAACATTCTCTTCAATATAAATATAAACATACTGATGGCCAGTGTTGTCTAAATGAAGAAATGTATCCTGGAATTGTACGGTGCGTGAGGCTCTTATATCCTTCGTTCATGATTGGGGGATGGGTGCTATGGGAGAGATTACAGCTTCGCAATGTGTTACACGAAAAAGAAGATGGAAGCCGTGGAAATCTTTGTTGAGAGTGAATGTATTTCTCTACCACAGTTGCAGAATTAGTCAATTGTCCTGTAGTATTATCAATTACAGTTCTGACTTTATTGTTAGATATGTACCACGTTGTAGCATTTGAGAGAAATCCCCTAGCATTATTAACCAAATGTTTAGTTCCAGTATCAGTCAGAGGGCTGGCGAAGTAGCAGGTTTCTCCTGTCGATCGAGAGGCCAGGGATCTTCTTTTTTGCCAGCGATGGATCCAACGGTAGACAGTGGAGAGGCTAGTGCGAAACTGAATAGCTAGATCCATCGCCCCCATCCCTTCCAGCCACTGCCACACGATCTTGTAGCGAGTTCGTAAGGTCACCGGTTGGTTTTTGACAGCTCGCCTTGTCATCTTCCATCAGATAATGCCTGCACCCCGCGGAAGTATATTTTTTTTTGTGGGGGAGGGGGATTACTAAACAGATTTGTTACAGTGGTTGAATGAACTTGTATTTCACTGAACACTTCATAGCATTCCTAAACTGAAGAAAATAGTCTAACAGGACCAAAAATTTAATAAAGTATACATCAACACATGGCTGGAGGTAAGCCCTGAAATCCAAAAGGTCTTCCCTATAGTTGTCAACTCTGATCCGCTATGGGTTCATCTGACCTGAACTGTATTGTCTGGAATTAGCTGCAATGACCACAATATGCATGAAATAAGATAAAAATATTTTCTGTCTTTAGATGAACAAAACATTATCTGTCATCAGCTAGAATAAAAATTCTCAGCCGTTTCACTGTGATATATCCTTTTTGAGATTATTAAAATCGTACTGATGCAGCAGCAATAGAGATGACAATCATCATAGTGTAAGGGTTCATGGAGAGGTTTTAACGTATTTAAGGTTTTCAGTGAAATTTGTATATGACATATCTTATGTCATGTCAACAAGTATGTTAAGAGCTTCCTGTTTTGTGACTCCTGCATATAATTTGTAATAGGTATTAGGAAATTTTGCCGCATATGACGAATACATTGATTGTAAGTGAAAAGAACGAAAAAAAAAAACGAGTATTGTGGCAACAAGGAATGCAGATATTTTAATGCTTAACCCATTTGTGCCCTGAGTATTGTGGATGGAACTAGGCATTCTCGAAAATTAATAAAGAGGAAACCTCATGATACGGACCTATGTGCTTTGCAACTATGAGCCAATAGGAGGGGGTTGGTAAGCTTAGTACTCTTCCTGCCAAATCCCTCACAGAGGAACCTTGGACACTTGGGTTAACAACACCCTCTGTAACTGAGGTGGCAGGAGCTGTTGCGTATGATACTTCTTTATCCTAACATGGCCAAAGATTACCATCTCTTCAGCTTGAATGCGAACTGTAATAATGGATTAACACTATAACATCATACTAGCTTTGAAGAAGTGCAATGGAAAGGATGTTTGATCATAGCATTGTCTCTTTCTGACAATTACTGTAGCTATGTGAAAAGACGAAAATCTAGGACAGCTTATGGTGAAACACCTATAGCTTCTCGATGGGTTGCCCCGACAGTAGGGTTCGAACTAAAACCGTGGTGGACATTTAAAGTGGGAGTCGGGAGGATGCCCTTTCATATACTTGCATGTGTTTTCATCCTGTCCTTTCTCCCAGTGGTATACAGTATTTGGGTTCAGTCATACACAGACACAGCCATTGCAACATTTTGACATTCACATACATCACTTTCTACAGACGCCCCTTCCCCATTCATACTTCGTAGCAAAGTGCTAATTTTTCGATAACACTCACTGAGGAGAGAGTCCGTTCAATGAGTAAGCCTCATTAATATGTTAATTTTATGGGCTGATACAAATAAATAGATCGCGATACATGTCAGTTTCAAGTTTACTGACATGGAATGATTGAAATAAAGTCCATTAGTTTTTCACTATATTCCGGACATTTTAATCCAAGATTGCCCTTCCCTTGGCGATGCTTTTCCTAGAATAAATCCGTTGGCTTCATGGTAGCAGGAATAGGATACAAAGGTAAGTGCAAAGGAGAGATTGTTGTTATTGTGTTGGGTGAGGACGGTGAGATCACTGCATGTACTCTGGCGGTGGCAAGGCAAATTAAACATGACGCGGGCAGATGAAGTGATTGATGCTTCACCCAAAAGCAGATCATAATTATAACTGGCTTTCATTTCACCGTGGGTTCCATTTATATGAATATAATTATCTGTTATTAACCAGCATAAAATACTGTATCAGTAATCGTTGTAGTGATTACTACGCAGGGATGGCACAGGTTAAAATGTCGTCCCATAAGATATGGCGGTGCATGAATCATAACGCTCACGGAGCCCAGCGTTAAGTACAGACGAGATGACCTTCGCTATTTAAATGCGAAGACACCTGCAAACCTCCGCCAACCTTAACCCGTCACATCCTGAGGTTTACTGCACCTCCGACATCCCCCAGTCCCGAGGTATTTTCGATTTTTTTTTTTTTTTGGCTAAACCTTCGCTTTTGGTGAGAAACATCGAAAATTCATAGAGAAATCGCTCACCTGAGGTTTAAAATACCCAATCCAGGTAGGAGTTCCTCCTTACCTGACTGGGATTTCTAACATGCTGCCACCAAAGAAAACGAGTTCTATGGGAGGGTAACTATTTTATCCACTCATAAACGGTATTTATTTATTTACTTGGTACAAATGTATATGTAGTATGAGAGTATATTGGTTTTCAAGCAGTAATAAAGGCATTATAAGCATTGTTTCATTCACTAACTAATCACGATACCTGACCTTTTTTTTGCCACATTACCTGATCATTATTTCTGGCTGTTTCTTCTTCTAATGCTATGTAAACATTGTCCTCCACATTGTCATCGATTGGGGAATCACTCTGGCCCTGAATATCTTTACTAGCCAGGTCACTGGTAACAGGTCCATTGCCGAGACAATGGCGTGAGGGGGGGAGGGGGGAGGTTATGCGGTGTAAGGCATTGTCCCTGCTTGGCATCTTGTAGAGGAATAGAGGAAGGTGTCCCGTGTATACATACGAAAAATTATGCCGGAAAATTGAAAAGTCTGCAAATTACTGTAGGGACATTGCAATTGCACGACGTACTGGTACGTCGCCGGGACTGGCAAATGCAAAATGTTGCAACGTACCCATACGTCGACGGGATGGGGCGGGTTAAAGATTTGTGAAATCGGAACACAAAAATTATTGATTATTTTTTTCGTATTTCTTCTTCAGTAAAAACTCCAAAACGAAGAGGCGTGCAAAAGCGTGATGTGAACCAGAACGCTTTTTAAGAACCAGGAATATTTTGTATACTTTAAGCATCATTTGAGATGCAGATCACGAGTTTTAGCCTAAAATCATTCTGTAGCATCAGAACTCTTCTAAGAATATTTAAAACTTCGCGTACTTGCGTTGCCTATTTCAAGGTTAACATATTACGTGTCGTACGTGTGTATCAGTAAATGAAGTAGATATTATTACACAGCTGTAGGTAGTGTTACAATATTGGCACTGTGCATTTAGTAACTAGCGTGGAATAAGATCATAAACCATAAATAAATAGTCCAAAATGGTCGTTAAGATGTACTGATGGAAAAAAAAATTGCAGAGACGAGAAACAAGAAGAGCACTGATGGGAGGAGGTTCCGATTTCTATGCTTGTTACTACATTCCGCACTGTACTCACAAAATGTTTATAGCTGGTGGAATGTTGGAATCTAAAAAATTGTCTTATTTCTGTGTGTGTGTGTGTTTGTGTGTGTGTGAGAGAGATCTTTTTTCCGGACTTTTCCATACTAGAATCATTACAATCATTTTATGATAAACTATTTTTTAGTTAAAATACCAGTAGCGTCTTATTGCCTCACATTGTCTGGCAATAACAATAATACTGTACAAATGACGACATCGTACAGGTGTCAATCACCAGACAGTTTTCTCAGCTTAGGGGATACTTTTCGACTGAATGGGTCAGATATTGTCTTCATTAACGCCTACACTGGAAGTTGTCTCCCAGAAGCCTGATAAAACTACCTCTAGCCGTAGCAAGAACACGGTATAATATAAACACGTCATCATACGGACCGGATTAAACGAAAATTGTTTCTAAACCTTTCAATATGAGGCTCTCTTAATTATACACGTCTGATGACAGTAAGAATTAAAACTATATGCGATATAAGGAGGTTAACCACTTTAATCTATGATGACAAAATAGTTTAAAATATTCATTATTACCTCCGAACGATTCATATTTAAGGAAGGTCTGACACACTGAGAAAAATTGAATGAACGCTTCATCTCAAACTTTCACCTTGAAAAATGCTCTCTAAATCGAATATAATAATATGGAAATAGGATGGTTAAAATGAATATGACATCCTTGGATAGACTGGGTTAACTGAAGAATATCTTTAATCCTTTTCGTCAAATAGTCTGTGTGAAACTAAAATAGCAGTAGGATTTTGTAGTCATTGCAAGCCCAGGCTCATCTGAACTTGAATGGCTCGTCTAGCTATATCACCAAGTTAGATCTCCAGAATGGCTTCTGGAAAATGCCATTGATTGAACGGGTTAAGGAAATCTCGTGTTTTGTGGCATGGGACAAACACATCATGTAATGTGATACCGTATGGTATGAAAAACGCCCCGGCAACGTTTCAGCAATTAATGAACATAGTTGTCAATGGTATGAAGCATTGTGTGGTATACTTGGATGATGTATTATTTTTACCGATGATTAGGAAAGCCACTTAAGTGAACTAGATGTTTTGGTATCCAGGCTTTCTGAGGCTTGCCTTGTAGTAAATTTAAAGAAGTGTGAGTTTGTTTGTGCACAAGGTCAATACCTTGGTTATATGGTTGGTCATGGTTGTGTACGCCCCCGTGACTCTAAGGTGGAGGCAATGAAGAATTTTCAGGCACCACAAAACAGGGGCAAGCTTCGGAGATTCCTCGCCAGTATTTCTTACTACCGTCGTTTTTTGAAGAACTTTGCAACAACAGTGGCCCCTCTCACTGAATTGCTTAAGACATACAGAAAATACGTCTGGACTGATGTGTGTCAGAATAGTTTTGATTGCAGGCAAAGAGGTCTTATGTAATTATTCAGTTATGGCTGCACCAAACTTTAATAAGACTTTTAAATTTGCTGTCAGTGCTAGTAATGTGGGTGGAGGAGCTGTATTAATGCAGGACAACGATTATGGCATAGAGCATCCTGTTTGTTATTTCAGTAAGAAGTTTCTGTTCTTCAACGTAATTAATCTATTATCGTAAAGGAACTATTAGCATTGATCCTCACCCCTGCAGCACTTTCCTGTGTATGTCCTTGCATTTGGACCTACTCTCATTATATACACTGATCATAACCCACTCAAATTTCTGAATAATTTGAAGATGAAGAATCGGCGATTGACGCGCTGGAGTTTGTTCGTTCAGCAGTTTCATTTGGATGTTAGACATAATAAGGGTGATGACAATGTCATCGCTGATTGTTTGTCACGTTCTTAATAACGAATTTTCCTAAATGAAAATTGGTTCTTAGGTATGGGCATGTTACATGTGTAAGAATATATATATATATATATATATATATATATATATATATATATATATATATATATATATATATATATATATATATATATATATATATATATATATATATATATATATATATATATATATATATATATATATATATATATATATATATATTGTGTATATTATGTAAGTGCATGTGTGTGTGTGTGTGTGTGTGTGTGTGTGTGCTCGTGCGTCGATGCTGCGTGTACGCCGGCATATATGCACATGCACTCGCTCTTTTGTTTTTGCCTGTTCATTGCTTGCACATTTTTAAAGTCTTAGTTAATTTTGTTTGCTCTCTCAACGCAGGTGTGACTAAAATTGTTTTTAATATTGGTGACTTGCTGTGAAGCTTAATCTGGCAACATAAATATTTGTGTTCACCAGCGCTATTTATAACGTTCGCAGTGCAAGGGAGAGAATAAATTGCTTAACTCTTTCCTGTATGTTTCTTTTCTGGCCCCAGCTGCGTGTTGTTGCGTGCATGTGACCAGAGCGTATATAGGGCGGAGGATTTTGGATGGTGACAGTTTTTTGTGGGTTGGCATCGAGACTGGAGAAGAGAGGGAGGAGAAGCATTTTTTTGTGTATTGTATATATTTCTGAATATCTTTTTCACTTCGTATCAGCATTCTGTCGCAAGTATTAGTGTATTATTATTATAATTATTATTATTATTATTATTATTATTTGTGGCAATTGAGTGCAGTATAGTTATCTTTTGTATGATTTCATTACTTTTATTTGGCAAGTTTGTTCCTAGACTTTAGCCCCGCTGCAGGGGGTCACCTTGACGTGGTGGCGGGGCTTGAAGCATGGTTGGCTGTGCCACCTACTCTGGAGGCATGCCTACCTTTGTAGGGTTTGGTATTTGTTGGCCATGTGGACTAAGCACCTCCTACATAACTGGTGGAGGAGGACTGCTGGTGATGTTAGTCCCAGCCCATCTACCATCTAGGACAGGACTGTTGCCATGTGTGGCGTCCTGTAATGCTGGGAGACGAGAGTCCTGGAGGTTGAGTGATGCTGCACGATGTGCCCTGCAGCTAGCAATACACCTCTTTGGCCCCTTATTCTGGCCAGATGAGTGGCCTGGTTGGGCCTGAACAGGTCAATCAGTTGGTCATGCGTTGGCTTGGGTCAAGTGGGCACTGGGTAGCCTGGTGGCTCCTATCGTCCTGGAGCCACCTTTGCCAAGGTTACCCACGTATACTCTTTCACTACATCTGGGGTCGCCAGTGGTGTTGTCCCTGGCATATGACCTCCCCTTGCTGGGCTCCATGGTGGGTGGAGGGGTGGGGGAAAGAAGTTATTTATGTTTTTATTATGGCTGACTTTCCCGCCAATTCTGGTACTCGTGTGGCAGGTGGCCGGGCCCACGAGTCCCTATCAACCAGCCACGTCACTACTTCTGCCATCCCTGTACCACATAAGGGCAATAAGGGAAAGGAGCCCCTTCAAGGGAACAGTGCACAGCCCTCCAAGAAAGCTCTCTCACCCTTTATAGAGACAATGCCTGGCTTCTTTGTACTGGTGCAGTTTACAAAATTCCTAGTTTTGAGGTTAGCTGATGGTTCCTCTTTAAAGGACCAAAATGCGTTTAAGGTTCACCGTGATCTGGTCAAGGCTTGTGGATCATCCCCAAAGACTGTCCCACAGGCAGATGGGTCACTCCTGATAGAGGCCAGGAATGCAGACCAAAGTGCCCGCATCCATGCCATCAAATGTTTAGACTCCTGTGATGTCCCAGTCACCAGTCATTCCAACCTGAACCAGACTCAGGGTGTTGTCTTCTCCAAGGAGTTCCTTAGGAGCTGGGAGGAGGACCTCCTGGATGGGCTGAAAGACCGCAGAGTAGTGAAGGTGGAGAGGATAAAGAAAAAGGTAAATGGGATATTGACCGGCACACCATCACTAATTGTCACCTTCAATCGGTGGACATTGCCTGATGTCTTAGAGGGAGCTTACTACCGCCTTTGGGTTAAGGCATATGTGCCAAGACCTAGGCAGTGTTTTCATTGCCAGAGATTTGGGCATGTCAGCAGGTCTTGTCGGAGTAATATGCAAGGTCTCTCACAGGTGTGCGTTACTTGTGGTGGCAATGCACATGGCGAAATGAACTGCCCGAATCGCCCCTCATGTATCAACTGCCATGGTGCTTACCCAGCCTCATCAACACAGTATGATCAGTACAGGTTTGAGAAAGAAGTCACGTTAGTTCGAACCAGTGAGAAGATTACTTTTGCAGAGGCAAAGGAAAGGGTCAGAGGGATGTTTATCCACCCCGGGGTCACTTTTGCTTTAGTTCTCTCACGGCATAAGGAGGTCCCATAGTACGACAAGACAACACTTCATGTTGCCCCACCTACTTCTCAGGAAAATCAGTCATCACAGACGTCCCAGTTAGGGGATGCTGCTGTGACAGCAACAAATGGGAGAGGTCCCATTCCAGTAACCACTTCTTCAACTTGTGATATGCAGAATGCTGTTCCCGTGGTTAGTACTGTTTGTGAGAAAGACGTTTGCCCAGCCGCTACTCTGACTGTTTATGCCCCCACTTCAGTGGCTGAAAACTTACACACTTCTGTGGTGATGACGGATGTCCACGTTGACCGGACACCTTCTTCTGTACCTGGCAAATGTCACCATTGTTCGTCAGAGTCATCAGAGCATGATGACCGGCCACCTAAGGTCTCTGTTGTTGAACCTTCTGTTGACACCTCTCCTGTTCCCTCTGCCCAGCAGGCTGAGGGATCTAGTCAGGTCACATCTGAAACTGATGGTTTATCTCTGGTCCCACCCCCACCCAGGGATGTTGGTGGAAAGCTCATTGGTGCTTCAGATCTGAAGCATGGGATGGTCCCCTCAACAGATTTCAGTCCTGTGGACTCTACTTCCACATCTGGGGCTTCTGGTGGGAGCACCGACTGTCCTACATCTCCAAAGGTGGCCCCCAAGCTGCCTTCCAAGCAAACTGGTATGCCCACTCCAAGAAGGAGTGTTGTAAAACTTAATTCCTCGTCCTTACGGTTGCCTTCGGATGTTAGACAGAGGGTGCGGGTTTCTGGTGCTGGGCAGGCTCCTCCAAACGGCTTTCATAAGCATCAATCCAAACCCAGTCGGGAGACAAGGTTGTCTCGCCCCTCATCCTGATTCTTCCTTCACTATGGGTACCATGGCATTCTCACCCAGTATACTACAATGGAATTGTAGAGGTTCCATGGCAAATTGGGAGGAATTGCAGTTATTACTCTCTGCTCTGAACCCACTATGTGTCTGTCTTCAGGAGACGATGGTGGGGGACAGACAGTTCCCTTCTATTAGGGGGTATGAGGGCTTCCATGCATCTCGTGATGGTCACAGTGGTGGATGTGCAATTTTGTGCTGTTCTGATGTCCCCTTTATATCCTTTGCGATACAGTCTACCTTTCAAGTTCTAGCAGTACAGATGCATGCTGGGAGGTGCTATACCATCAGTTACCTGTACCTTCTGCCTTCTATTCCTGTTATGCATGCTGATCTACCCTTATCAGCCAACTTTCACCCCCTTTCCAACTCCTTGGTGACCTTAATGGCCACCATCCTTTGTGGGGTGATTCACTTTCAAATACCCGGGGTGATCTTCTTGCTTCTTTGGTTGAGGATTTAGATTTGGTTGTCCTCAATGAGGGGAGGCCAACCCATTTTCATGTTCAGACTGGCACGTATTCTGTCATTGACCTTATCATCTCCTCCTCTGACTGTGCCATTGATTTTTCTTGGAAGGTTTTGGCTGATCTACATGGTAGTGACCATTATCCTGTGATGGTCCAGTCTACTTGCTCTGTTCCTGCAGCCTGTATGCCATGCTGGTGTCTGGATAGGGCTGATTGGTCTCTCTTTGAGGAACTATGTGTATTTGCCAACAGGGTTACTGATTTTTCAACTATCGATGATGCCAAATGTTATTTCATTAAGACCATTTTCTCAGCAGGGGTTCATTCCATCCCACGGACTTCTGGTGTTTTTTTTCCCGTAGACCTGTGTCATGGTGGAATGATGACCTCTCCATAGCAGAGGGAGCTTACAAAGCAGATGCCCGTCATTTTTTTGCCAATCGTAATGATGTTTTTCTAAAAATCTAGTTTCAAAAGCACGTGGTAACTATAGATGGGTCATGAAGAATGCTCGCCATAACTCGTGAAGGTCGTATGTTTCTACAGTTACATCCTCGACTCCAATCCCTATGGTGTGGAAAAAGGTGCACAAGATTTCTGGCAGGTTCTCGACCCCCCTCT
The DNA here is from genome assembly GCF_032717465.1 of Coenobita brevimanus. Classification (NCBI taxonomy): domain Eukaryota; kingdom Metazoa; phylum Arthropoda; class Malacostraca; order Decapoda; family Coenobitidae; genus Coenobita; species Coenobita brevimanus. Next base: position 21,857,868 of record NC_137009.1, read on the forward strand.
CAACTTGTGTTGCGACTTCACAGAGAACTTGTGTCTGCACCAGATACAGTAGCATCTGCTTTTGCAAATCAGTTTTACGCTGTCTCAAAAAAGGATCCTTCTCAGTCATTTGCTACCTTTAGTAGGAATCAGGAGAGGCTGGGTCTTGACTTTCACTCTCATGGCGGAGAGCTGTATAATTTAGACTTCAGCCTCCGTGAGCTGCATGCTTTCCTCTCAGAGTGTCGTGACACTGCTCCTGGGCCTGACGACATTCCATACGCTCTGCTCCCTCATCTGCCAACCGATTCACTTCAGTTTTTATTAGACCTCTTTAACCCCTACACCGCGGGCTTGTTTACCAATGACTTGCGTGTGCCGCGGGGTTATTTGGGCTCCGACAGACTCTCAAAAAATATTTGCCAAAAATCAGTTATTAGTCCTAGAATAATAAAATTACATATGCTTATGGCACATACCTTCAGCTTTCTCCTGGAATGATTGTTGAGCCTTCGTCGGTTACCGTAGGACTTGTGGAGACCTCTGAAGTAGGGTAACGAAGTCTCCACTTTACACTTCCCGACAACCCGTAATATGATTACCACAGCCAGATACAAACACTATAAACACTATTCTACAATTTTCAAGTAGTTTGGGATCCATACTAAAAAAAAAACACTGTGAAAGCAATGGAAATTACGAGCGCGTCTGATCGTCGCACTGGCACTAGTTCGCTCATGGTAGTCTGTCATTTATTATTCATAAAACCCCTCACACTTTATATTTCTATTACTATATAACGCTTATATATATCTACATTCTTTATCCATAAGTTTCCTTCAGTAGTATTAGTTTATTGTCACTGTAGGGATTCAATTTCTTTCAGTAAAATACGTAGCATTCACTTTCTCGTCCTGTATACTGGCACTGAGAGTGAATGTCACTTTCATCTTCACTCTCATAACTCATAGCATTCAGACATGCTAGAGTGAAACTTTCACTTTCATTACTCCTAGGGTATATACTCGTATTCTTATAATACTACTCATTTACATTTCTATTTACGTTCTCTATTTTATTTACGTTATTTACATTTCTATTTTATTTACACTATGTTGTGCACTGTCACTTGAAATAACTTATAAAACTATTTTCCATTGTTCACGTATATTTACATTCATTACTTTCACTTGCTGTTTACACATTATTTACACATTATTTACAATTCCACTTGCACTGTTTTACTCAATAGAAAGATCGTAGTCACTCTTTTATCAATTGTCAGCCCTTTACCTCTTTCCACACGAGGTTTAGTAGGGGGTAAAGGTCACAGGGCCCTTGCATGTGGGGTGAAAAAAGGCCCTGAAGTCAGCAAGAGGATGAGCCGTACCTCCTCTTCGGAATCTGAGAGAGAACTGCTAGGAGGGCCGGCCCGGGTTGAGAGGCCTACTTGAGGGTTATTCAGCACTACCAACGTAGCTCTTGAAACAGCTAAGCCTAGCACTGATATGATTGGCAGGAAATCTAGACAATACATTATAAATTTGGTAGTTCCAGGTGAATGTAAATATCATTTAGGCTTCTCCCTTCCCTTCTTACATGTATATTTATTACGAAAATAGATTAGAGGCCTACTTAGGAGATATATAATCAGAGCTACCAATGTTAAATCTTGAAACAGCTTTGTGTAGCACTGATATGATTGGCAGGAAATGTAGACAATACATTATAAATTAGGTAGTTCCAGGTGAATGTAAATATCACTTAGGGTTCTCCCTTCTCTCCTTACATGTATATTTATTACGAAAACAGATTATACGGCATATTTCAAGGGGAAAAAAACAGCGAAAATTAGCGAACGAGTGCACGTGAGGTGTTGTCAGGTGATAATTAGCCAATTCCAGGTGTATGGCACTCTCACTTACCTGATTTCTTTCTTGTATATATTATTTGGTATAAGAATACGACATAGGGCTTATATCAATGGATGAAATCAGTGAAAAATTCCAGGGAAGATTTACTTAGCGTAGCATGGCCGGGCAGGCGAGAGGATAGGGTAATGGAGTGGGGGTAGGGAGGGGAGTCAAGAACGGGGAGAAATGGCTAAATTGTCAACAATGGATGGGAGTACAGATGAGATTAGGAGTGCTGACTAGTGTTGGACATTGTCAGTACTGATAGATGATACAAGCCCCCACTTGAAAGCCCGGGTGAATTCAAAATAACACAGAATCACAAAAGCGACGCCCCGCGGTATGATCCCTTGCTCCCAAGCGTCACGAAAGTGACGCCCCGCGGTTAAGGGGTTAACAGGGTTTGGAGTGAGGGCTCTATTCCCAGGAGTTGGAAGTTGGATATTACCCAAGCCTGGTAAAGACCATTCCCAGGTCACTAACTATCGCCCTGTCACTTTAACATCATGTGTGTGCAAGCTGTTCGAGAAGATGATCAATGTCAGGCTTATGTGGTTTCTCTCCATTGAAGAGTGGTTTCCTTAAATTACAGTGCACTTCAGACAACCTTATCAGGCTCGAGGCGTTGATCTGTGAAGCTTTTGCTTCTAAGCAACATCTTGTGGCTGTGTTCTTTGACCTTGAGAAGGCTTATGACACTGCCTGGCACCATGGCATCCTCCAACAACTTCATGCCTTTGGTTTACATGGTTGTCAGCCTGTGTTGCTTGGAGACTTCTTGTCTGATCGTGTGTTTAGGGTCCGTCTGGTTTCTACCCTCTCTGTGCCACTGTGTCAGGAGGAAGGTGTCCCACAGGGGAGTGTCTTAAGTGTTTCCCTGTTTGTAGTGGCCATCAATGGTATCATTGACATGGTGCCTGCCAGGGTATCCTCATCCCTTTATGTGGATGAATTAGCTATATGGTTTTCTGGCTCCTGCATGTCTGCTATTGAGCGGCGTATGGAACTTGCCCTGGACAAGATTTCTGTCTGGGCATCTTCCAAGGGTTTTCGGTTTTCCCCTTCTAAGACTGTGGCTATGCACTTCTGTAGGATGAGAAGAGTACATCCGGACCCTGATCTCCAGCTTTGTGGCCGGAGACTCGTTGTGTGACAGAGACGAAATTCTTGGGCCTGATGTTTGACTGCCGTTTGACATGGGTTTCACACTTGGCAAATCTTAAAACATCATGTATGAAGGCTTTCAATCTATTTAGGGTTCTGTCCCATACCTCATGAGGTGCTGATCAGAGGACGCTCTTGCATTTGTTTCAGATGTTTGTAACCTCAAAGCTGTCACATGGCTGCGAGGTATACTCCTCTGCCACAGAGTACAGACTAAAAACTCTAGATGCTGTCTAACATGCTGGTCTTCGTCTCACAACTGGGGCTTTTCGGTCGTCTCCAATTCCCAGCTTGTTGGTGGAAGCTGGTGTTGCAGTCTGTTGCAGCTCGGTACTGGCTCCGGATTCGTCGCCTTCCAGACTCACTTGTCTGTGAGTGTGTGACGAAACAGTCTTATTTTTTGTATTATAGTAGACACCCTTGCATGCCTCACCCGTTTGGCTATAGAATTCGGCATATTATGGAGAAGTTTGGTTTGTCAGCAGTACCTGTCAGTCCTGTTCGGATCCCGAGGGTTGCGCCATGGATATTGCCCAAGGTAACTTTCTGCAGGTCTTTTGCAGGCTTAAAGGATTCTGTCACTCCTCAGTGTCTTTTACAGTTATTTTTAGAACATTCTGCTAGTCATGGTGGTTCTGTACCTGTGCATACTGATGGCTCTAAATCCGCATCTGGTGTTGGTTTTGGAGTAGTACTTTCCAATTCTAGCCATGGAGGTAGTCTTCCTTTGGTTGCCTGAGTTTTTACTGCAGAGTTGTCAGCTATCGTTTTAGCCCTGAAGTTGGTGTTTGTTCATCCTGACAATTATTTTACTATTTTTTGCGACTCTCAAGGGGCACTTTTGGCCCTGGACTCTTAACTCTTCCCATCCTATAGTTTTAGCTGTCTTGGAGTGGTTGTTCCTCATTCGTCGTCGGGGGAAGAGAGTGGATTTTTGTTGGGTTCCCGCACATGTTGGTGTGGTAGGCAATGAGACAGCGGATGCATTGGCCAAGGATGCGGCTTCTCAACAGCCCCCACCCGAATATCCGCTTCCTGCTTCTGATGTAACACCTTACTTGCAGTGCAGAATTCATACGTGTTGGCAGAGACGCTGGGATGGTGTCGCTCATAATAAGCTGAAAGAGGTCTTTCAGAGAGTGGTTGTGCCAAGGGTTCTCCCTTCCATGCCTCGGCGATTGGAGGTGGCTCTTGCAAGGCTTCACATTGGGCACTCTCGGCTTACTCATGGGTTCCTGATGAGTGGTGAGACTCAACCGTACTGTGATGATTGCCTTGTTCTCCTTACTGTCCGTCACTTGCTGATCGAGTGTCCAAGTTTGGGGGACCTGCGTCAGAGATTCCTCTATAAGCATAGAGGGGCAGATGGTGCCTACTGTCTCTCCTCAATGCTTGATGGAGCCTATAGCGATTTTACTGAGTATTTAGGTTTCTTCAGGAGGCGGGCCTCTTTCCACTTTTATAAGTAAATGATATTTTCTTTTAACATTCTTTGATTATTTTCAGTGTTTTATTTCTAGTAATAGTTACTGACTTTATTTTGAATATACACTATTTATTTGCTGTGTCTTTTAGCTTGTTGTCCGGCGGCATATGACCCTGGCAGTTGCTCCGCCAGTTTCTACTACAATCAATCAATCAATCATTCCCAGACTTTAATGTGATTATTCAAGGTATTATCACTTGTTTTTCTCATTCTTTTGTGTTTCGTCATCTCACTGTAAATATTATTAGTTTGTATTATAGTTGGTATATTTTTCATTGTGTTTATTTTGTCCTTGCCAACATCACCTAATTTTATTTGCTTTCGGACCTGCGTTGCGAGACTGGAGTTAGTTTTTGTTGTTTTTCATCATCTAACTATTCGTTCCGTCTCATTTTACTTTTTTTTTTTTTTTTTTTAGTTCTTACGCAGATTGTAATCTTGCATTGCCTACTCCCATCTCGTAACAGAATATCATCTACCTATCTCCATCTATCTATCTATCTATCTATATATATATATATATATATATATATATATATATATATATATATATTATGCAAGAAAGAAGGAACCAAAGGCCATAAGCCCGCAAACCGTTCCTTCCAAGAAAAAAACAAAAACAATGCAAAAGAGAGCCAAAGTCATGATCCGTTCATTTCGAAATGCCTGGACATACTGCGTTTGAAAGAGTGGATATCATAGGAAGTAGGAAATACAGACAGAGGGAGACTGTTCCAGAGTTGACCTGTTGCATAAGTGAAGGACTGGGAGTAGTGGTTAACTCTTGCATTAGAGAGCTGGACAGAAAAGGGATTAGGGTTTGATGCTAGACGTGTGCTCTGCACCTATCGTAGAGGTGGAGGGATGCAAGCAGTCAGTTCAGAGGAGTAGTGACCATTGAAGTAGCGATAGAAAAGAGATAAAGATGCAACAGTGCGGCAAAGAGACAGAGGTTAAAGGGAGCCAGTAAAAGGAGGAGAGTTGATGAGATGAAAAGCCTTTGACTCCACCCTATTGAGAAGATCTGTATGTGGGGAGCCGCCTCACACATGAGAGTTGTACTCGAAACAGGGGCGAATAAAACCCATGTATAAGATCAGCAACTGTGTGGGGGTAAAGAATGTATGGAGTCAGCTTAGCACATCTAATCTCTTGCAAGCAGATTTTACAAGAGATGAAATATGATTTTTCCAAGATAAGTCCCGAGCGAATGAAACCTCAAGCATTTTCAAGGAAGATGCAGGATTGAGCTGGATAATATTAACATTAGAGGGCACCCCTGTGGAAGATTGTGTTGCATTGATAGGTGTAAAAACTGAGTCTTTGATGCATTAAAAACAACAAGATTATTTTTACCCCAGTCAGAGATACGAGCCAAGTCAGACATTAGGTGTGCCATAGTCTCATCCCTTGCTTGTTGAAGTAACTGCTGAGATGAACGCTGCGGGAACCGGATGGAAAGGTGAAGGGTGGAATCATCAGCGTATGAGTGAATAGAGTTAGATGTACACCTTAGAAGGTCATTCATGAATAAAAGGAAGAGAGCTGGTGATAGGACAGAACCTTGAGAAACACCACTGTTGATAGATCTAGGAGAAGAACAATGGCCATCTACAACAGCAGCTGTAGAACGATCAGAAAGGAGGCTATAGATGAAGGCAAGATAGAAGGGTAGAAACCGTAAGGGAGCAGTTTGGAAATTAAAAATTTATAGCAGACTCGATCGAAAGCCTCTAAGAGTCCCCAGGGACTCTGAGGCCTATTTTTTAGAAGCCATTTTACTGTTTTTAATTTTGAAAGGAAAGTGTAGTGTGTACTGTGCATGTAGTTTGGTGTTGACAGTTGGAGAAACTTGTACTGGAGAGCATGGTGGCATACTCTCTGTGTTAATGAAGCACTGAGAAAGTTCAGCAAAGGGGGATGGTCAGGATATAATAAACTGTGTATATATATATATATATATATATATATATATATCTATATATATATATATATATCTATATGTATATACATTGTTACATAGCCTATGATTTCATCATCCTTTGTGTAATTCTAACGTACAGTATGCTGCATGTTTGATCACGAGCGTTTTCTACCTCACTCCCCCCCTCCTCCCTTATAGTAGAGTAAGTCGTTCTTTCTGTTGTTCAGAGCAGGATTATCAACTCTTTGTCCCCATGGCTTCATTTGCGCATCCTTCTTACAAGTTGTATCAAGCTCTGCCGGCCCCTATATAATGAGCTCAGTCTCTGCATTATTGCCACTTCGATCTACTCCTCATTTTGTTCACATCTCTGTCCTCCCCTGTACAGTTGTTATTATTGTGAGTGCTCAGGAAGTCTCCAACCATCTAGCAGCTGTGTAATTTGAGTATAACTGTTATTGCATTTTTTCTTGTACTGTGTAGCGTAAGGTGTTAATTCTTAGGCCTAGTAAGGTTTTTGTGATTCATGTGTTTTTATGTCAGTCATTATTGATAATATTTTGTATCTGTAATAATATATCTTGCATTCACTGAGTATTATCTGGTATTCTCATTTTATCAGGGCTGACTTAGATAAATTTACTCTTGCTAATTTCGTGTTAATAGAGGCTATTGCAGTTAACCATATATTTAACCTGTTTTTTGCCATAACATTATCCTTATGAGTCCTGAATGTTTTGTTGTTCATTTGAGCATTAAACTTTAACTTGTAATTTTACCTAACTCTTTTGTTTTGAACATGGAACTTTACGGGACAGTAGTGATTTTTAGTATTCTCACTTAAAGTGAACATTATCTTTCTCTGTTCCGTAACATAAATTTGGCGACCTCTTATCAGGATATTCAGGATATTATCATAAGGATATTGCTTGATATTTTGCGACTGTGATTTATTCATGATGTCTACTATTACTACACTTGATGAAGCCAAAGATTTTTTGTCAAATGTGCAAACAGTGTGTGATGTAGAAAACAGAACAAAGAATGAACTTAATCTTGTTGCTCAACAATTGGGAATTGCAGTTCACTCTCATCATTCTAAAGATCAAATTGTTGGCATGATTAATAAAAGCTTGTTTAATGTAACTCCTCCAAATGAGCAAACGCAGATTGAAGTAGCTAAGTTACAGCTAGCTCTGCAGGAGGCTCGTGTTAAGGAAGGTGAGTTTCAGGCTCGTGCTAAGGAGGCTGAGTCTCAGGCTAAGGAGGCGGAGTCTCAGGCTCTTATTCAGGAGGCTGAATTTCAGGCAAATGCTCGTATTCAGGAGGCACAGGCAAAGGCTCATTCACAAACTGAACTAGCTAGGATTCAGGCAGACCATGAGTATCGCATGAAACAAGGTGGAACTGGATCATCTAGCTCTGATGATTTTGATGTGGCTAAAAATGTTAAACTTGTCCCTCCTTTTAATGAATCTGATTTAACAAAGTATTTTCAGTTGTTTGACAGGGTAGCTACAGGTTTTAATTGGCCCAAAAGGTATTGGCCAGTACTCCTTCAAACTGTTCTCACCGGTAAAGCTCAAGTAGCTTATGCATCTTTGCCTCAGGATCAATCTGATAATTATGATGTAGTTAAGAGCTTGATTCTTAAGGCCTATGAGCTTGTTCCTGAAGCCTATAGAGTAAAATTTAGGACAACTTATAAGCAAGATAAGCAATCCCATGTTGAGTATGCAAAAATCAAAGAAGATCTGTTAGAACAGTGGTTAAATTCTAAGAATGTGGATTCTGATTTTGACAAATTTAAGCAGATGATTTTGCTGGAGGACTTCAAAAGGTGTATTAATAAAGATGTAAGCCTATATCTTGATGAGAAAAGAATAGATAATTTGTCTGATGCTGCAGTTTTAGCTGATGAATATGTTCTCACTCACAAGAGATATTCTAAAGAAAAAAGGAAAGCTGAGAGTAAGTACGTTGCCTCTACTCAGAGTACAGGTAACAGGAAAGAGAATAAAGATGATGTTTCTCAGGAAGTAAATACCAGCTTCACCTCTAGATTTCAGAAAAGTAAATGTACTTATTGTAGTAAGCTTGGTCATACTACGGAGAAATGTTTCAGGAGATAGCGTGATGTGAACAAAAAGGAGTCTTTAAATATTCAGTCAATTGGTCTAGTGTCCACCCTTGAGAGTTCCCAGAATTCTTTAACTGAGTTAACTGAACCTGCTTTGAGGGGTAAATTAAATTCTCATGATGGAGCTCCTCTTTTGAGCAGTAACGTGGGTGACACTCTCAAGAGTTCATGTGCTAATTTCCTGTCTGATGGTTTTGTCAGTCCTCAGGACAGTAATGACAGGAAATCAGTTAAAATATATCGTGATACAGGTGCTTGCCAATCCCTTATGCTGACCAGTGTTCTAGGCTCTAATGTTAATTCCTCTGATGAAACTGTAATCTTACAAGGTGTAGGGAATAATTACTTCTCTGTCCCTCTGTGCAGAGTGAATTTAGAGTCTGGTTTTGTTAATGGTTCCGTTATGGTTGGGTTGGTTGAGACACTCCCAATGTCAGGTGTAATTTTCTTACTTGGAAATGATATTGGTGGAAGTCAAGTGTGTCCAGCTCCTTAGTTGTCTAGTGAGCCAGTGGCTGCGGCCCAGGATTGTGATGTCCCTGATGTGTTCTCTGCATGTGCTGTCACTAGGGCTAAGTCTAAAGTTGCTGGTGACTTAGAGGATAATGATGATGATGATGTTATCCTAGCTGACACTTTTCTTGCTAATTTGGACCACTCACCAGATGAGGCAGTACCCCGTAGTGTTGATAATTTGTCTCGTCAAGAGTTGGTTGAGTTGCAGGTTGCTGACCCTGAGTTGAAAGGTCTAGCTAACTCTGCTTGCAGTGAGGAAGAGTCAGCTGGTGCTTCTACTTGTTATTATATAAAGTCAGGAGTACTTATGAGGAAGTGGAGACCCCCAACAGCATCAGCCGACTGTGAATGGGAGGTTGTACATCAAGTTGTCATCCCTCGTGTTTGTAGGCAGGATATCATTAGAGTGGCTCATGATTCCAGTTTGGCAGGACACCTTGGAGTGAGGAAGACTGTGGCACGCATTTTGAAACACTTCTACTGGCCAGGTATCTTCAGGGATGTTTCCTGGTATTGTAAGTCTTGTCACACCTGTCAAGTTGTGGGGAAGTGTAATCAGACCGAAAAGGTTGCACCTCTAGTTCCCATTCCTCCTTTTGAGGCGCCATTCACCCGTGTGTTGGTGGATATTGTGGGCCCTCTTCCTAAGACTTCTTCAGGATTTTCTTATGTGTTGACCCTGATTGATATGGCTACTCGTTATCCTCAAGCCATTCCACTTAGAAATATCTCAGCAAAGATCGTGGTTAAGGAAATGCTAGGGTTCTTCACAAAGTTTGGTCTGCCCAAGGAGGTACAGTCAGACCAGGGAAGTAATTTCATGTCAAATGTTTTCAAGCAGTCTCTGAAAGAGTTGGGCATCTCCCAGATCACGTCTTCAGCTTACCATCCCCAGACCCAAGGAGCGTTGGAGAGATATCATCAAACACTCAAATCGATGCTCAAGAAATACTGTTTCGAACATCAGAAAGACTGGGATAAAGGTCTTCCATTCGTTGTGTTTGCTGCAAGAGAATCTCCAAATGAATCACTGGGCTTCTCACCTTTTGAACTACTGTTTGGCCATGAAGTAAGAGGACCCCTTAAGTTACTCAAGGAATGCTGGCTGTCGGAGGAAGATGACGTCAACCTGCTGGAGTATGTGATGAAGTTCAAAGAACGGCTGTCCACTGCTTTACAACTGGCACGAGAGAATTTAGGAGCTGCTCAGGAGAAGATGAAGACTTGGTATGATAAGAAGTCCAGGTTACGCCACTTTCAGCCAGGAGATCAGGTTTTGATTCTGCTACCGGTGCATGGGCAACCTCTTCAAGCCAAGTTTAGTGGTCCTTATTTCGTGGAGAAGAAACTCAGTGATGTCAACTATGTCATCGCCACACCAGATCGTAGAAAGAACAAGCAACTTTGTCACATCAACATGCTAAAGTTATATCACAGGCGGGACGAAAATAACCCAGTCTGCACTGTAGCTGTTCCACCCGAGTCTGCAAGTGAAGTTCTCCCATGCAGCATGAGCCTGAGTGATAGTTTGGGGAAGAATCCTGATATCATGAATAATCTCCAGACTAAGCTTTCTCATCTAGCTCCCAAGGAAAGGGAGGAGTTTTCGGCATTACTGCAGGAGTACCCGCAAGTGTTCCGTGCTACTCCAGGAAGAACCACTGTGTTGATGCATGATGTCGATGTTGGAGACGCAAAGCCAATTAAATTGCCTCCTTACCGTGTGAACCCAGTGAAAGTTCCTCTCATCCTGAAGGAGCTTGGCTACCTGTTGGACCACAAGATGATTGAGCCCTGTCAGAGCGAGTGGAGTTCTCCTGTCACTCTAGTCCCTAAGCCAGGTGGGTCACAGCGGCTTTGCATCGACTACAGACGTGTTAATCAGATAACCAAAATAGACACTTACCCTCTCCCTCGCGTGGAAGATTGCATAGACAAGATCGGAAAGGCTAGGTACATAAGTAAGTTTGATTTGTTAAAGGGATACTGGCAAGTACCTATGACTGAACGTGCTAGGGAGATCTCATGTTTTGTAACACTAGGAAAGACTTTTGCATGTTCTGTAATGCCATATGGTATGAAGAATGCACCAGCCACATTTCAGAAGCTCATGAATGTTGTAACAGAGGATTTGGCAGGGTGTGTTGTTTATATTGATGATGTATTAATCTTCAGTGACAACTGGAAAGATCACCTATGCCATGTCAGTAAATTTCTTGAGCGTTTGGTTCAGGCTAATCTTGTAGCTAATTTATCAAAGTGTGAGTTTGGTCAAGCTAAAGTTCAGTACCTTGGGTACGTAATTGGTGATGGACATGTTGCACCACCAAGAGCTAAGGTTCAGGTTATAAATGATCTTCCCAGACCTAAAAGTAGGAAAGAGCTACAAAGATTTTTGGGAATGGTAGGTTATTACAGGAGATTTGTTCTTAACTTTTCAATTCTTGTATCATCACTTACAGACCTACTGAAAAAGGGAGTTAAATTTGTCTGGACCGATAACTGTGAATCCTCTTCCAGCAAACTTAAAGCTATCCTATTAAGTTAGCCAGTGCTCGCTACTCCAAATTTTGCTAAGCCTTTTCAGATGGCTGTTGATGCAAGTGATACAGGAGCTGGGGCTGTTTTGCTGCAAGAGGATGATCAGGGTATTGAACACCCTGTATCTTACTACAGTAAGAAGTTCACTCCACCTCAAAAGAACTACTCAACTATTGAGAAAGAGCTTTTGGCCTTGATTTTGGGTTTACAGCAGTTTTCATTTTATTTGTGTTCTGGTTTTGACCCCATAGTCATTTATACCGATCATAACCCACTGAAATTCCTTAGTAAGTTTAAAGATAAAAATCAGAGATTGACAAGATGGAGTCTACTTCTTCAGGAGTATTCATTAGACATACAACATGTCAAGGGGAAAGAAAATGTTATTGCAGATTGCTTATCTAGACTTTAGACAGATTGTTTTAGAGTAATAAGAAATTTCCTTTGTAAATTTTTTCTTCTTTGTGGGGAGGTGTTACATAGCCTATGATTTCATCATCCTTTGTGTAATTCTAACATACAGTATGCTGCATGTTTGATCACGAGCGTGTTCTACCTCACTCCCCCCCTCCTCCCTTATAGTAGAGTAAGTCGTTCTTTCTGTTGTTCAGAGCAGGATTGTCAACTCTTTGTCCCCATGGCTTCATTTGCGCGTCCTTCTTACAAGTTGTATCAAGCTCTGCCGGCCCCTATATAATGAGCTCAGTCTCTGCATTATTGCCACTTAGATCTACTCCTCATTTTGTTCACATCTCTGTCCTCCCCTGTACAGTTGTTGTTATTGTGAGTGCTCAGGAAGTCTCCAACCATCTAGCAGCTGTGTAATTTGAGTATAACTGTTATTGCATTTTTTCTTGTACTGTGTAGCGTAAGGTGTTAATTCTTAGGCCTAGTAAGGTTTTTGTGATTCATGTGTTTTTATGTCAGTCATTATTGATAATATTTTGTATCTGTAATAATATATCTTGCATTCACTGAGTATTATCTGGTATTCTCATTTTATCAGGGCTGACTTAGATAAATTTACTCTTGCTAATTTCGTGTTAATAGAGGCTATTGCAGTTAACCATATATTTAACCTGTTTTTTGCCATTACATTATCCTTATGAGTCCTGAATGTTTTGTTGTTAGTTTGAGCATTAAACTTTAACTTGTAATTTTACCTAACTCTTTTGTTTTGAACCTGGAACTTTACGGGACAGTAGTGATTTTTAGTATTCTCACTTAAAGTGTACATTATCTTTCTCTGTTCCGTAACAATATATATAGATATATATATATATATATATATATATATATATATATATATATATATATATATATATATATATATATATATCATCATCATCATCATCATCATCATCATCCGGACCTCCTTTCCCACCGAAGGGCAGGGTGAGGAGTAGCAATGTCCAGACAGCCCAAAATTGACCAATCCAACGGACCACGCTTCCATTCACTCATCATTCAAGCCCCGGGAATCCTGGCTCTATCGGATAAGCCAAAAACATTCACCACGTTCTGTAGCTTCACATATCGTATCCGACAGAGTCAATCCAGATGCTGCCACGTTAAGAAGGGGTGCCAAAAATCTCTGATCATGCACATCTCACAAAATTCATCCAGCCAGCTCGATCTCCTGTCAGCTCCCTAACCTCACCGACTCCCAAACCTCTCTTCCTCACATATTCATCCACCATATCTCTCCACCTTCTCCTTGGCCTACCTTGCCTCCTCCCTTCTTCGAATTCGCTCTGATATACCTTCTTCACCACTCTATTGTTATCCATTCTCTCCACATGACCATACCATCTCAGTACGCTCTCTTCAATTCTGGTGTCCACCGACTTCCTCACTCCACATCTTTCACTAATCACATTATTTCTTATCCTATCCACCCTCTGTACTCCACATACATCTCCACTGCTCTTACTCTTGACTTTTCATTTTCATGCCACACCATAGTCTCACATCCTTATGTTAAAGTTGGCACTAACACTCCTTCATGTAAGCCTCGTGCAGCTGCAACACTCAAGCCTCTGTTTCTTATCAAGGCCTTCATTTAACGAGCTAGTTTTCTTCCTTGTGTCACTCTACTTTCAACTTCTTTTGCACATTTTCCTCTCTTTTCTATCACTGTACCCAGGTATTTGAACTCTTTCACCAATTCTAGTCTCTCCCCATTCATTGTTACATTGGACTGGGAGTCACCTTCTCTCTCAATAACCATCACTTTACTCTTTTCTACATTTACTCTCAAGGAACGACGCTTACAGACATCAGCAACCTCTGCACTAGCCTACCAAGTTCTTGTCCGGTACTTGCAAGCAGTACTGCTTCATCAGCATACAAGAAATTTGAGATATTCCATCCATCACCATTCATTACCAATGCCATCCCTCTCTCCATTACTCGTGTTTTCACTTCTCTCATCACCCCATCCATATAAATAATACATTGAACAACCATGGGGACCTTGTTGCACATCCATACTAATTGTGAACCATTCACTTAGATGCCCATTAACCCTGACACATGGTTCACTACCATCATAAAAACTCTTGACGGCACCTAACAGCTTACCTTCTACACCGTACATGCGCTAAACTTTCCACAATCCTTCTCTGTCCACTTTGTCGTATGCTTTTTCCAAATCCATGAATGCCATAAACACCTTATGGTCCTTCTCACAAGCCTTCTCTACTATCTGTCTCACTGCAAATATTTGGTCCACACATCCTCTGCGACTCCTAAAGCCACCCTGTTCATCACTCATTAGGACTTCTGATATCTCTCTTACTTTCTCTATAATAATTCTCCTATATACCTTCCCTACCACACTGAGTAAGCTTATGCCACGATAATTCTTGCACTCACTTCGTTCACCTTTATTTTTGTACAGGGGTACAATCACAGCCTTTTTCCACTCTGCAGGCATAGTTTCACTCATCCATGCCTTCTTACATATCTCCAACAAGCACTTCATTCCATTCTCTCCACTACATTTAAGCATCTCTGCATACACTTCATCAACCCCAGCTGCTTTCCCATTTTTCAGCCGCTTCACAGCACTCTTCACCTGTGCGGGTGTCACATCTCCTGGCACTGCATTCCTTCTCTGCACACCCCCAAAACCAATTATGTTTACAGGTGCTCTGCTATCTCTATCCCCATTCATCAGGCTTTCAAAATATTCTTTCCTTCTGGTCCTTACTTCATCTCCATGGGTTAATAATCTACCACCTGCATCCTTCACACCATCCCATTTCTTTCTGCTTTCACTTGTACATTTCCGCACGTCTTTCCAGAATAACTTTCTATTTTCAGAGTAGTTTGCATTCATTTTTCTTCCTAGATCCTCATTTACCTCCTTCTTTTTCCTCTTCACTAGTCTCTTTACGTGCTTCTTGCTCTCAAGATATTCAGTTCTTATTTCAACTGAACCCCTATCCTGTAACCACTTTAGCCACTTCTTCCTCTTTTCCTCCACCGCTCTCTTTACCTCCTCATCCCACCAAGCCGTACCTTTCTTCTTTGTTGTTACTCTTGCCACACCACATACTGCTTTAGCATTCCTAACTAAGCAATCCCTATATGCATTCCACACTCTGTCCAGATCCATTTCATTCCATTCCAATTCAGTAATTCTAACTCGTTCTCTATTTTGGTCCTGTATTCATCTGCCATTTCTTTGATCCTCAGCTTCTCAACTTTCAGTCTTTCTCCCTGACTACTTCTCTCTCTCCTGATCCACCCCACTCTTTTCAGCTTGAGCTAGCATACCACAATCATATGAACTGACAGACCTCCACATCGTCCTCTCACAGCCCTCGTATCAGCAACCATTCCCATCATGGACCTCTCTATGGGCACATAATCAATCAGGCTTCTTTCAAAACGATCCCTGTTCTCTCTATACCATGTATATTTATGTTCATCTTTGTGTTTGAAATACGAGTTACAAATGCACAACCTCCTCTCCTGACACATATCCTTTAGCCTCTTCCCATTATCATTTTCTCCTGGTACTTCATAGCAACCCATTATGTCATCCTCAGGACCAGTGCCTACTCTTCCACTCATATCCCTCATCACAATCACTTTATAGCTCCTGGGCGGAAATCCCACTACTTCACCCAGCTCATCCCAAAATCTGTCTTTCTCTCTCTCACTCCTGTCCTCACATGGTGCATATGCTACACTCACTGCCACTTTCACCTTCTCAAACTTGATCTTGACATACATTCATCTCGAGCTAACACATTTGTAGTCTCTCATTCCACTCTGCCACACCTCATTCATCAACAAAGCAACTCCTTCCTTGCATCTTCCTCGCCCATTAATTCCCGATCTTACACATTTCACACCCTCCCACTCCTCCACACTGCACCCTTTCAACTTCATTTCACACAATATCATCACAGCATATCTCTCACTCTTGAACACATTCACCACTTCCACCCTCTTGCTCTCCTCATTTACACCTCTTACATTCCACATGGCCACGCGAGTCTGCCCATTTGGTTGGGGCCCTGGGCAGGTATTGGGCCGTCCGAGGCTCTCTGAAACAACTGCCATGATTAAGTGATTTTGGATAGGGGAATCTGGGGGACACTTAACCCTGCTAAAAACCCCGGTTCTATGGTTACCACCCAGGGTGGTAAATGGTTTCCTGGGTACAGGAAGCCATTTGGCTTGTCACTTAGTGTACAGATCATATGGCACTTCTACATTGAGTGAGTGGATGATGGGCGCCCCCACCTACAACAAATATATATATATATATATATATATATATATATATATATATATATATATATATATATATATATATATATATATATATATTGTTACGGAACAGAGAAAGATAATGTACACTTAAAGTGAGAACACTAAAAATCACTACTGTCCCGTAAAGTTCCAGGTTCAAAACAAAGAGTTAGGTAAAATTACAAGTTAAAGTTTAATGCTCAAACCAACAACAAAACATTCAGGACTCATAAGGATAATGTAATGGCAAATAAACAGGTTAAATATATGGTTAACTGCAATAGCCTCTATTAACACGAAATTAGCAAGAGTAAATTTATCTAAGTCAGCCCTGATAAATGAAAATACACCGGGTAATGCTCAGTTAATGCAAGATAAATTATTACAGATACAAAATATTATTTAAAATGACTGATATAAAACCCCACATTAATCACAAAGACCTCACTAGGCCTAAGAATCAACCCTATGCTACACAGTACAAGAAAAAATGCAACAACAGTTATACTCAAATTACACACAGCTGCTAGATGTTTGGAGATTTCTTGAGCACTCACAATAATAATATCTGTACAGGGGAGGACAGAGATGTGAACAAAATGAGGAGCAGATCTAAGTGGCCAAGATGCAAAGACTGAGCTCATTATATAGGGGCCAGCAGAGCTTGATACAACTTGTAAGAAGGACGCGCAAATGAAGCCATGGGGACAAAGAGTTGACAATCCTGGTCTGAACTCCAGAAATGACGACTTACTCTACTATAACGGTAGAAGGGGGGAACTGAGGCAGAACAAGCTCGTGATCAAACATGCAGCATACTGTGCGTTAAAATTACACAAAGGATGATGAAATCATAGGCTATGTAACACCTCCCCACAAAGAAGAAAAAATTTACAAAGGAAATTTCTTATTACTCTAAAACAATCTGTCTAAAGTCTAGATAAGCAATCTGCAATAACATTTTCTTTCCCCTTGACATGTTGTATGTCTAATGAATACTCCTGAAGAAGTAGACTCCATCTTGTCAATCTCTGATTTTTATCTTTAAACTTACCAAGAAATTTCAGTGGGTTATGATCGGTATAAATGACTATGGGGTCAAAACCAGAACACAAATAAAATGAAAACTGCTGTAAACCCAAAATCAAGGCCAAAAGCTCTTTCTCAATAGTTGAGTAGTTCTTTTGAGGTGGAGTGAACTTCTTACTGTAATAAGATACAGGATGTTCAATACCCTGATCATCCTCTTGCAGCAAAACAGCCCCAGCTCCTGTATCACTTGCATCAACAGCCATCTGAAAAGGCTTAGCAAAATTTGGAGTAGCGAGCACTGGCTGACTTAATAGAATAGCTTTAAGTTTGTTGAAAGAGGATTCACAGTTATCGGTCCAGACAAATTTAACTCCCTTTTTCAGTAGGTCTGTAAGTGGTGATACAAGAATTGAAAAGTTAAGAACAAATCTCCTGTAATAACCTACCATTCCCAAAAATCTTTGTAGCTCTTTCCTACTTTTAGGACTGGGAAGATCACTTATAACCTGAACCTTAGCTCCTGGTGTTGCAACATGTCCATCACCAATTACATACCCAAGGTACTGAACTTTAGCTTGACCAAACTCACACTTTGATAAATTAGCTACAAGATTAGCCTGAACTAAACGGTCAAGAAATTTACTGACATGGCATAGGTGATCTTTCCAGTTGTCACTGAAGATTAATACATCATCAATATAAACAACACACCCTGCCAAACCCTCTGTTACAACATTCATGAGCTTCTGAAATGTGGCTGGTGCATTCTTCATACCATATGGCATTACCGAACATGCAAAAGTCTTTCCTAGTGTTACAAAACATGAGATCTCCCTAGCACGTTCAGTCATAGGTACTTGCCAGTATCCCTTTAACAAATCAAACTTACTTATGTACCTAGCCTTTCCGATCTTGTCTATGCAATCTTCCACGCGAGGGAGAGGGTAAGTGTCTATTTTGGTTATCTGATTAACACGTCTGTAGTCGATGCAAAGCCGCTGTGACCCACCTGGCTTAGGGACTAGAGTGACAGGAGAACTCCACTCGCTCTGACAGGGCTCAATCATCTTGTGGTCCAACAGGTAGCCAAGCTCCTTCAGGATGAGAGGAACTTTCACTGGGTTCACACGGTAAGGAGGCAATTTAATTGGCTTTGCGTCTCCAACATCGACATCATGCATCAACACAGTGGTTCTTCCTGGAGTAGCACGGAACACTTGCGGGTACTCCTGCAGTAATGCCGAAAACTCCTGACTTTCCTTGGGAGGTAGATGAGAAAGCTTAGTCTGGAGATCATTCATGATATCAGGATTCTTCCCCAAACTATCACTCAGGCTCATACTGCATGGGAGAGCTTCACTTGCAGACTCGGGTGGAACAGCTACAGTGCAGACTGGATTATTTTCATCCCGCCTGTGATATAACTTTAGCATGTTGATGTGACATAGTTGCTTGCTCTTTCTACGATCTGGTGTGGCGATGAAATAGCTGACATCACTGAGTTTCTTCTCCACGAAATAAGGGCCACTAAACTTGGCTTCAAGAGGTTGCCCATGAACTGGTAGCAGAATCAAAACTTGCTCTCCTGGCTGAAAGTGGCGTAACCTGGACTTCTTATCATACCAAGTCTTCATCTTCTTCTGAGCAGCTCCTAAATTCTCTCTCGCCAGTTGTAAAGCAGTGGACAGCCGTTCTTTAAACTTCATCACATACTCCAGCAGGTTGATGTCATCTTCCTCCGACAGCCAGCATTCCTTGAGTAGCTTAAGGAGTCCTCTTACTTCATGGCCAAACAGTAGTTCAAAAGGTGAGAAGCCCAGTGATTCATTTGGAGATTCTCTTGCAGCAAACACAACGAATGGAAGACCTTTATCCCAGTCTTTCTGATGTTCCAAACAGTATTTCTTGAGCATCGATTTGAGTGTTTGATGATATCTCTCCAACGCTCCTTGGGTCTGGGGATGGTAAGCTGAAGACGTGATCTGGGAGATGCCCAACTCTTTCAGAGACTGCTTGAAAACATTTGACATGAAATTACTTCCCCGGTCGGACTGTACCTCCTTGGGCAGACCAAAATTTGTGAAGAACCCTAGCATTTCCTTAACCACGTTCTTTGCTGAGATGTTTCTAAGTGGAATGGCTTCAGGATAACGAGTAGCCATATCAATCATGGTCAACACATAAGAAAATCCTGAAGAAGTCTTAGGAAGAGGGCCCACAATATCCACCAACACACGGGTGAAAGGCGCCTCAAAAGGAGGAATGGGAACTAGAGGTGCAACCTTTTCGGTCTGATTACACATTCCCACAACTTGACAGGTGTGACAAGACTTACAATACCAGGAAACATCCCTGAAGATACCTGGCCAGTAGAAGTGTTTCAAAATGCGTGCCACAGTCTTCCTCACTCCAAGGTGTCCTTCCAAACTGGAATCATGAGCCACTCTAATGATATCCTGCCTACAAACACGAGGGATGACAACTTGATGTACAACCTCCCATTCACAGTCGGCTGATGCTGTTGGGGGTCTCCACTTCCTCATAAGTACTCCTGACTTTTACATAATAACAAGTAGAAGCACCGGCTGACTCTTCTTCACTGTAAGCAGAGTTAGCTAGACCTTTCAACTCAGGGTCAGCAACCTGCAACTCAACCAACTCTTGACGAGACAAATTATCAACACTACAGGGTACTGCCTCATCTGGTGAGTGGTCCAAATTAGCAAGAAAAGTGTCAGCTAGGATAACATCATCATCATCATTATCCTCTAAATCACCAGTAACTTTAGACTTAGCCCTAGTGACAGCACATGCAGGGAACACATCAGGGACATCACAATCTTGGGACACAGCCACTGGCTCACTAGACAACTGAGGAGCTGGACACACTTGACTTCCACCAATATCATTTCCAAGTAAGAAAGTTACACCTGACATTGAGAGTGTCTCAACCAACCCAACCATAACGGAACCATTAACAAAACCAGACTCTAAATTCACTCTGCACAGAGGGACAGAGAAGTAATTATTCCCTACACCTTGTAAGATTACAGTTTCATCAGAGGAATTAACATTAGAGCCTAGAACACTGGTCAGCATAAGGGATTGGCAAGCACCTGTATCACGATATATTTGAACTGATTTCCTGTCATTACTGTCCAGAGGACTGACAAAACCATCAGACAGGAAATTAGCACATGAACTCTTGAGAGTGTCACCCACGTTACTGCTCAAAGGAGCTCCATCATGAGAATTTAAGTTACCCCTCAAAGCAGGTTCAGTTAACTCAGTTAAAAGAATTCTGGGAACTCTCAAGAGTGGACACTAGACCAATTGACTGAATATTTAAAGACTCCTTTTTGTTCACATCACGCTGTCTCCTGAAACATTTCTCCGTAGTATGACCAAGCTTACTACAATAAGTACATTTACTTTTCTGAAATCTAGAGGTGAAGCTGGTATTTACTTCCTGAGAAACATCATCTTTATTCTCTTTCCTGTTACCTGTACTCTGAGTAGAGGCAACGTACTTACTCTCAGCTTTCCCTTTTCTCTAGAATATCTCTTGTGAGTGAGAACATACTCATCAGCTAAAACTGCAGCATCAGACAAATTATCTATTCTTTTCTCATCAAGATATAGGCTTACATCTTTACTAATACACCTTTTGAAATCCTCCAGCAAAATCATCTGCTTAAATTTGTCAAAATCAGAATCCACATTCCTAGAATTTAACCACTGCTCTAACAGATCTTCTTTGATTTTTGCATACTCAACATGGGATTGCTTATCTTGCTTGTAAGTTGTCCTAAATTTTACTCTATAGGCTTCAGGAACAAGCTCATAGGCCTTAAGAATCAAGCTCTTAACTACATCATAATTATCAGATTGATCCTGAGGCAAAGATGCATAAGTTACTTGAGCTTTACCGATGAGAACAGTTTGAAGGAGTACTGGCCAATACTTTTTGGGCCAATTAAAACCTGTAGCTACCCTGTCAAACAACTGAAAATACTTTGTTAAATCAGATTCATTAAAAGGAGGGACAAGTTTAACATTTTTAGCCACATCAAAATCATCAGAGCTAGATGACCCAGTTCCACATTGTTTCATGCGATACTCATGGTCTGCCTGAATCCTAGCAAGTTCAACTTGTGCGTGAAACTCAGCCTCCTTAGCACGGGCCTCCTGCAGGGCTAGCTGTAACTTAGCTAATTCAATCTGCGTTTGCTCATTTGGAGGAGTTACATTAAACAAGCTTTCATTAGTCATGTCAACAATTTGATCTTTAGAATGATGAGAGCAAACAACAGTTCCCGATTGTTGAGCAACAAGCTTAAGTTCATTCTTTGTTCTGTTTTCTACATCACACACTGTTTGCACATTTGACAAAAAATCTTTGGCTTCATCAAGTGTAGTAATAGTAGATATAATTAATAAGTAACAGTCACAAAATATCAAGCAATATCCTTATGATAATATCCTGAATATCCTGGCGAGGTCGCCAAATATATGTTACGGAACAGAGAAAGATAATGTACACTTAAAGTGAGAACACTAAAAATCACTACTGTCCCGTAAAGTTCCAGGTTCAAAACAAAGAGTTAGGTAAAATTACAAGTTAAAGTTTAATGCTCAAACCAACAACAAAATATTCAGGACTCATAAGGACAATGTAATGGCAAATAAACAGGTTAAATATATGGTTAACTGCAATAGCCTCTATTAACACGAAATTAGCAAGAGTAAATTTATCTAAGTCAGCCCTGATAAATGAAAATACACCGGGTAATGCTCAGTTAATGCAAGATAAATTATTACAGATACAAAATATTATTTAAAATGACTGATATAAAACCCCACATTAATCACAAAGACCTCACTAGGCCTAAGAATCAACCCTATGCTACACAGTACAAGAAAAAATGCAACAACAGTTATACTCAAATTACACACAGCTGCTAGATGTTTGGAGATTTCTTGAGCACTCACAATAATAATATCTGTACAGGGGAGGACAGAGATGTGAACAAAATGAGGAGCAGATCTAAGTGGCCATGATGCAAAGACTGAGCTCATTATATAGGGGCCGGCAGAGCTTGATACAACTTGTAAGAAGGACGCGCAAATGAAGCCATGGGGACAAAGAGTTGACAATCCTGGTCTGAACTCCAGAAATGACGACTTACTCTACTATAACGGTAGAAGGGGGGAACTGAGGCAGAGCACGCTCGTGATCAAACATGCAGCATACTGTGCGTTAAAATTACACAAAGGATGATGAAATCATAGGCTATGTAACAATATATATATATATATATATATATATATATATATATATATATATATATTACAATTGTCCACACACAGCAGTATCGCAGAACATGGTAATGAACATAAAAAGAATAAAATCTGACAAAAATTTTGCTGGACTATAAGAGGTGGAGGAGGCCCACCTCCTGCAAGAAATTTAAAACTTCATATGAAAAGAAAGAGGCTCCTCCAAGCAATGAGGACAGATAGTAGGCACCATCCGCCCCCCTATGGCTATGGAGGAACCTCCGAAGCAAGTCCCCCAGACTCGGACACTCGACCAGCAAGTGCCGGGTAGTAAGGGAGATCAGGCACTCATCACAATATGGCTGGTTCCCACCATACGTCAGGATCCCATGAGTTTACTGGGAGTGCCCAATGTGCAGTCTGGTCACAGCAGTTTTCAACCATCTAGGCATGGAGAGGAACACCTTATTGATAACCACCCTTTCGGTAACCTCCCTTAGTTTATTGTCACGAACAGCATCCCTCTTTGTGGGCCAACAAGCCTGAATTGCAAATTTTATAGATGGAGTCAATTCTGGGATAGGAAGCAGGTAATTTGCAGGGGGTCAAGGAGAAGAAATGTTTTTGGCCAGCACATCGTCCCTCTCGTTACCAGTTACACCAACATGAGCAAGGATTCAACAAAATCTGACAAGTTTACCCCGCTGATCAATCAGGTAAATCCACTTGAGGATGGCAAGGTTCAATGAGTGAGTAGGGTTATAACCATGAAGGGCCAAAAGGGCCCACTGGGTGTCACTGCAAACTGTAATGGAGATGTCTTGACGAATTAAAATCAAACAGCAAGCTGAGTAGACTCTGCAATTGGAGGATGGCAAGACTCGCAAGATGCACCACAAAAAAGGAATGGAGAAGACACTACATTCGAGGGCTCAGAAGACTCTTGAGATTCACCACAAGCAGCATTAACCGGAACTACAGCTGAAGAGGATGGCTCAAGGACAGAACCACTGTTTGACATATAGGCACATGCTGTTGAATGCGACATGGAAGTCGTATCCCTGGAGGAGACGCTTGGAGTCGATCTGGAGACTGTGGCAGCAAATGTAACATCTTGGCGAACAAACATAGACTGTACACAATCCTTAGCCTCAGGAAAACTCATCCTCTTCTTGGGACATAGGTACAGTCGTGGCCATAAATAATCACTTATCCTTCTCTACCCCGTGCCTCAGGCTGGCTCATTTATGCGTGGCAAGTCACACTGGAGTAAGAGGGGCTGAGGGGAGTGGCCGGAGAGAGAAGAGAAGGTGGGTAGGGGAACAAGCGATGGTGCTGGGGTGGAGTGAGGGAGGGGAGGGAGGGTAGGTAGGGGAGGGAGAAAGAAATGCGAAGTTGTGGCCACATTATTTGTCTTTTTTTTTTTCATTCATGTCATCATATAAAGGAGTTACTATAAGGTACATAAAGCTGCATTACACCTTGTACGGCGGTGTAGGATAAACTTTACATAGGTGGTGATATCAAGGACTGGCTCATAAGAGAAGTACAGTATACTCACGTGACAGATCAAAATTAGTGCAGAGCCATTGAGATTGTGTGGGCCCAAATTGTAAATGCGTGGACGCCAGGAAACGAGAAGACACGGGCGCGCCTCCTCCAGCACACCAAGGACGAGTGAGAGCTGTTCGAACGAAACCAGCAAACCATCAACAACATTGTTTCCCTGGTGCTGCAAAGCGTGCATGATGTTTTTAAGAGCTTGAGGCCACTGGACTACTTACGAAGGCTTTCCTGGTTGCTTTGGCTTGACAAGTGTCGGTAAACATTGACATAGATATATTTTGGGAGTTTGGGTAAGATTTTGTTTCATTTTCCCTCTAACAGATGATGAGAGAGATCGTTATCATATCCACCCATGAGCACAGACATCAAATTTATTTAACTTTTATGCAATTTTTAAAAATAGCCTTTTCATATAGAGATTTAAGTAATTAGTGAACTGACGTGATGATGATTGTACAGAGGGAGTGTTTACCGCGAGGGTGATCACATTTACTGTGGACAGCCATATCGAAGGTTGCACATAATATTTAGTTCCAAAAATTTATTACTTGTAAGGGCAGAGGACGTTTCTTACACAAACATTTCGGAGGTCAATGCCATCTAGATTCCATTCTGCGTCTGAAGTCAAAATACGCGGATAAACACAAATATCTGGCTCTTACCAAATGTTTGATCTGTCACGTCACTATATTTCTCTCACGAGCCAGTCCTTGATACCACCACCTATCTAAAACTTGTTTTCTGACGTCTCTATACAAGGTATGATGCAGCTTTATCTACCGAATAGTAACTCCTTTATATGATGCCCTGAACGAAAGAAAATAGACAAAATATGTGGCCACAACTTCGCATTTCATTTTACCTCCCCTACCTACCATCCCCCTTCTCCCTCACTCCACCCCAGCACCATTGCTCGTCCCCCAAGCCACTTTCTCTTCTCTCTCTGGTCCCCCCATCTCAGCCCTTCTTATTCCAGAGTGACTTGCCACGCATAAAGGAGCCAGTCTGAGGCATGAGGTACAAGAGAATAGGTGATTATTTATGGCCATGACTGTACATAACTTCCTTCTCAAATCTGAACCAATCACATAACTTGGATGATGCTCCATGGCTACCACTACAGTTAACACAAGACTCAGGACTAGTACACTCCTTCCCTTCATGAATGTCCACCCTGCATGAAACACAGACACCGGCATGACCGACCAATGTTACTATAACACTGACAGTAAAAACATCTCCTTGGCATACGAACATACTTTTTAACTAGAAAACGATACCAATCAGTAGACAAAATCTCAGGAACATGGAGAAGGTCAGATGTAATGATCAACGTCAGTGTGGGAACTAGGTCACCGCCCATCTTCTTAATTCTCTCCACTTTTACATGTTGATTAGCAAGCTCTCTTGTTAATCGTGCCTCATCATACATCATTAAATCTCCGGCATAAAGGACACCTTTAGAGGAATTAAATGAAGCATGGTGAGAACAGGATACAGGATGATCCCCCCAAAAGGTCAGGGATAATATACGTGTACTTGTATCTGCATCAGGCACTTCAACCAGCAAGCTACCATCAGCCTGAGGAACAGCCTTACGGGACTTACCACAAACTCATATCAACGCCCTATGCATATCAAACACATCACACTTCCTCAAATCCACCACTTCCTTGGAGAGCACGACCAAAAACTTAACTCTTATTGTGTACTTGGGTCAAACAGAGACTGCACAACTCTCGTGGGAAGGGGACAGGACCCCTTACATGGAGGTCAACGTCCACTGGCCGCCTTTTAAGGCACCAAGAGATGGAGAGTTCACAGAATCCTGACACATGCCAGAGGGTCCTGGTATCGGTAGGCTGGCCTATTCATGATTTATTTCTTCGAACACAAGAAGAAACCATTATTCTCCCACTCCTCCACCCACCATGGAGCCCAACAAGGGGAGACAATATGCCAGGGACATCACCACTGGCGACCCCAGAGGTGGCAGGAGAGTGTACGTGGGTAACCACCGGGGGACCTGAGCAAGGGTGACTCCAGGACGATAGGAGCCACCAGGCCCCCCTGTGCCCACTTGACCCTAGCCAATGCATCACCAGCTGATTGACCTAGTCAGGCCCAACCAAACCACCCATCTAGCCAGAATAAGGGACCAAAGAGCTTTGCTGTCCCTCCAACAAAGTAAGAATATGTCCCATGGACCAACTGTTACCTGTCATGTGCTGTCATGTGCACCTGCACAGGCCTTTAAGAGGCATGTGAAGTGCACAAAACAGGAATATAACAAACCAAAAAATGTGTGTTATACTTATCTGAAGCCTGTATGTGGTGTACACTCATACCATATGGGTTTGGAATGTGTGTTAAACTGAAAGATTTCACTTGCCTTAGTGTAGTATCCTACCCATTGGTGTGTTTTAGTTTTAAAACTGGTACTTTGATACTGTGAGTGCAATAGTGTTATCAGACATTATATCAAATGTTGTGATGACAGTTCCAATTTAATATTTTTTGTGATTTCTTTCACGTACTGTATGCACAGCATTGTCTCTGAGTTTGCTACTGTAATATTGTGTTGTGCTACCCTTTACCTGTAAACCTTTTAATTATTTTTATGAAAGACAATACTTTTCTCAGTCTTTTGTGGCACAAGTTACAATCACTTACACTGTGTGTCTTGCCAATGTTGTTTTAAATAAATATTGAAATGTACGAATATGCTTTACTACAATAAATGGATGGTGGATTACCCCTGAAAAGGGATATTTTTGTATGTTAAATTGTGTGAATAACGTCTTTTAACCCGTCACGTCCCGAGGTATTCCGCACCTCCGACATCCTCCAGTCCCGAGGTATTTTCGAATTTTTTTTTTTTGGCTAAAACCTTCGCTTTTGGTGAGAAACATCGAAAATTCATAGAGAAATCGCTCACCTGAGGTTTAAAGTGCCCAATCCAGGTAGGAGTTCCTCCTTACCTGAGTGGGTTTTCTAACATGCTGGCACGAAAGAAAACGAGTTCTATGGGAGGGTAACTATTTTATCCACTCATAAACGGTTTTTATTTATTTACTTGGTACGAATGTATATGTAGTATGACAGTATACTGGTTTTCAAGCAGTAATAAAGGCATTATAAGCATTGTTTCACTCACTAACTAATCACCATACCTGACCTATTTTTGCCACACTACCTGATCATTATTTCTGGCTGTTTCTTCTTCTAATGCTATGTAAACATTGTCCTCCACATTGTCATCGATTGGGGAATCACTCTGGCCCTGAATAACTTTACTAGCTAGGTCACTGGTAACAGGTCCTTTGCCAAGACAATGGCGTGAGGGGGGGAGGGGGGAGGTTATGCAGTGTAAGGCATTGTCCCTGCTTGATATCTTGTACAGGAATAGAGGAAGGTGTCCCGTGTATACATACGAAAAATCACGTGCGAAAATTGAAAATTGTGCAAATTAGGTACCTTGCAATTGCACGACGTACTGGTACGTCGCCGGGACTGGCAAATGCAAATCGTGGTGACGTACTCATACGTCGTCGGGACGGGGCGGGTTAATAAAATAGTATGTTTCATGACCAGTTTAATTATGGTGGGTCCACTAGACCACTACTACCAGTATATAGTTAAACAATACTACAACTGATGATTGGGGTTGCAAAGTTTCGTAATCACTTACAGTACGATGTCTGGCCCGTGTCATCTCAGCGAAGTGATTCGATTGCGGGTGGTATTAATTATGGCTGTGATGTGGCTGTATTGTATATAGTAGGAACACTGTATATCCGTTGTAGACCTTTATCATGCATCAAATGAAGACCTTTTCTCATTAATAGGACCATCACACATTCCTGGTAGAGGAGTAGTGTACTGTTCTGAAACCTATAAATACTATTTAAAATCTTGTCTTATTTTTCCGTAAAGGAAGAACAGGTTGAGGGACACTATGGTTTAAATATGTATAAAACAACAAAAAACATTGGGTGTCATATCTGGTGTATTAAAATAATTCAAATTACATTGGATTATCCTATATATGACTAAGTTTACAACTTTTATGTGATTACTTCTCGTTTATGATTTTCATATTTGTTAAATGATGAATAGTTTGAATCATATGGCCTACAGCACACTCTGCATTGTCTTTATTTATGAATTATTTAATAATAATAAGTGATATATGATGGAACAGACTGTAATCTGGCAAAGCCTCAAAGTCTTTACACGCTAAGACAGTACTAATACTATCGCCAACACAAGAAAGTACAAAGAAAAAGTGAGAGCACTTTCCTTTTCCTTATCTCCTGACCTGTATCAGTATTGAATAGTGAAGCATGCAGTTAGAGTTCATTGATAATAATTACTGATGTTTCTGTATAGAAAGCCAGGAGAGGATCTGGATATAAATCACCAATGAAATGAACGAAAACATGATTGTAATTATCGTAAATGCTTTAAAAATAAAAAAATAAATTATGATTTTGTAGGGTATGTTCTTTTTTCTATCCTTTATTGTCTCATCAGAAACATAGGTGTCCGGGACGCATTTTTTTCTTTGGGTACAGTTAGTCATCCAGTCATATTGTGAACGTCGAAGGAAGCTCAGCGAGAAATGATTTGGCTACGTCGCACCTTTGCTCGGGAAAACATGAAATAATTCTGCCAATTAAACCAAAAACATCACCAGAAAAGCCGTGTTTGGATGTTGAATTAACCTATACCTATCCAGCTTGGGCCTAACCTAACATTAACCTATCATAATATGTTATTTCGTTTGGGGAGATGAAGAAGGTGCGACGGTGCCGAGTCTTTTCTCCAGGCACTTGATCCCCCATTGACAATATGACTGGATGACTAATAATACTCCCTCACCCCCATACCCCCCCAAAAAAAAGTGTCTGGAACCAGACTGCTTAGTTCGGATATTTAAAGCCAGTGGTCAGTCTCTCCACCCTGAGTGCCATTACATGATCACTAAACGTAAATCATCATTTGGATAATAGAACTTATGAACCACAGCCACTTGGAGTGTCCTAACCCATTAAACCACCAGATATTCGTTTTGCCGCATGCTTACTGCCCAGCACAGTGAATAGTCTCCTGGGCTATAAGAAGCCATTTGGCTTGTCCCTCAATGTTAGTCGCTTGAAAGCAACACAACAGAAAGGGATTGGATGATGGCTGCCCAACTACCATGCATCTAATACTGAAAGTTCGTAATGAAAATATTTAGTATTAAAAAAAAAAAAATCTATATTACCCTACTGACAGTTGAAGAATGATGCTTCAGTTTCTCAACATGAAGCGTTTTCAAGATTTCTGGTTAATTATAACGACACATAATTACGGACTACATCTTTACCCCCAGTGGATCTTATGACCCTCAACAGAAACAAACTCATCACATGGCTGGTACTGTATGGGTATTAGCCCCTATTTCTGATATTTGTCCTGATATATATATATATATATATATATATATATATATATATATATATATATATATATATATAGTCTATATATATATATATAATCCATGAATAAGGTTTAGATTTAGAAACGTCATGCTTTCACAGATATAATCAGGTCAAAAGGAAGTCCTGATAATCCAGTACTTAAAAAGTGGGCAAAAATAACTGTTATTGCGTGTTTACATCTTGGCATGAACTGATTAAAAAAAATATATATATTGGTATTATACTGGACTGAGAAGACTTCACAATTTCAATTGCAAATAGTTGTTGTTTACAACTGATCTTTGTGTATGCTGTGTACGAATATGTACATTAAATTATCATTTGTCTCTTTTCAAGAAGATAAATCCATCGAGGACGCAAATGTCGTTAACAACTCTAGTAAGACATATTAATTACTGTATTTTTGCTCTCTGCAGACGACTTTCATACATTTAGGTGAAACTTTTAGGTGTTAAAATTATCTTCATTCATCTCCTGTTTACATGAGGTTCATTCCTCGTTAAAAAAAAATAGTCATAGTAGGAAAGCTATAATAGACATCACTGTACTGAACTGGTCAACATTCTCTTCAAGATAAATATGAACATAATGAAGGCCATTGTTGTCTAAATGAAGAAATGTATCTTGGAATTGTACGGTGCGTGAGGCTGTCATATCCTTCGTTCCTGATTGGGGAATGGGTGCTATGGAAGAGATTACAGCTTTGCAACGCGTAACACGAAAATGGAGATGGAGGCCGTGGAAATCTTTGTTGAGGGTGAATGTATTGGTCTACCACAGTTGCAGAATTAGTCAACTGTCCGGTAGTATTATCAGTTACAGTTCTGACTTTATTGTTAGATATGTATCCTATTGTAGCATTTGAGAGAAATCCCCTTGTATTATTAACCAAATGTTTAGTTCCATTATCAATCAGAGGGCTGGCGAAGTAGCAGGTTTCTCCTGTCGATCGAGAGGCCAGGGATCTTATTTTCTGCCAGCGATGGATCCAACGGTAGACAGTGGAGAGGCTAGTGCCAAGCTGAATAGCTATATCCATCGCCCTCATCCCTTGCAGCCACAGCCACACGATCTTGCAGCGAGTTTGTAAGGTCACCGGTTGGCTTTTGACAGTTCGCCACGTCATCTTACATCAGATAATGCCTGCAACCCGAAGAAGTATATTTTTTTTAGGGGAGGGGGGTTACTAAACAGATTTGTTACAGTGGTTGAATGAAATTGTATTTCACTGAACACTTCATAGCATTCCAAAACTGAAGAATATAGTCTAACAGGAGCAAAAATGTAATAAAGTACACATACATGGCTGGAGGTAAGCCATGAAATCCAAATGGTCTTCCCTATATTAGTCAACTCTAATCCGCTATGGGTTCATCTGACCTGAACTGTATTGTCTGGAATTAGCTGGATTGACCAAAATATCCATGAATAAAATAAAAATAATTTGTCTTTAGATGAACAAAACATTATCTGCCATCAGCTAGAATAAAAATTCTCAGCCGTTTCACTGTGATATATCCTTTTTGAGCTACGGTATTAAAATTGTACTGATGCAGCAAGAAGAGAGATGACAAACAATTATCACCATGTAAGGGTTCATGGAGAAGTTTTAACATATTTAAGGTTTTCAGTGAAATTTGTATGTGACATATTATGTCATGTCAAGAGGCATGTTGTGACTCCTGCATAAAATTTGTCATAGGTATTAGATAATATCGACGCAGATGACGAATACATTGATTGTAAGTGAAAAGAACGAAAAAAAAGAAAAAAAAACGAGTATTGTGGCAATAGGGAATGCATATATTTTAATGCTTAACCCATTTGTGCCATGAGTATTGTGGACGGAACTAGGCATTCTCGAAAATTAATAAAGAGGAAACCTCATGATACGGACCTATGTGCTTTGCAACTATGAGCCAATAGGAGGGGGTTGGTAAGCTTAGTACCCTTCCTGCCAAATCCATCACAGAGGAACCTTGGACACTTGGGTTAACAGCACCCTCTGTAACTGAGGTGGCAGGAGCTGTTGCATATTATACTTCTTTATCCTAACATGGCCAAAGATTACCATCTCTCCAGCTTGAATGCGAGCTGCAAAAATGGATTAACACCATAATATCATACTAGCTTCGAAGAAGTGCAATGGAAAGGATGTTTGGTCATAGCATTGTCTCTTTCTGACATTTACTGTAGCTTTGTGAAAAGACGAAAATCTGGGACAATTTATGGTGAAACACCTATAGCTTCTCGATGGGTTGCCCCAACTGTAGGGTTCGAACTAAAACCGTGGTGGACATTTAAAGTGGGAGTCGGGAGCATGCCCTTTCATATACTTGCATGTGTTTTCATCCTGTCCTTTCTCCCAGTGGCATACAGTATTTGGGTTCAGTCATACACAGGCACAGCCATTGCAACATTTTGACATTCACATACATCTCTTTCTACAGACGCCCCTTCCCCATTCATACTTCGTAGGGAGGTGTTAATTTTTCGGTAACACTCACTGAGGAGAGAGTCCGTTCAATAAGCCTCATTAATATGTTAATTTTATGGACTGATGCAAATAAAGATACAAAATCCTCTAAATAGATCGTGATACATGTCAGTTTCAAGTTTACTAACATGGAATGATTGAAATACATTAGTGTTTCACTCTTTTCCGGACATTTATAAACCAAGATTGCCCTTCCTTTGGCGATGTTTTTCCTAGAATAAATCCATTGGCTTCATGGTAGTAGGAATAGGATACAGAGGTAAGTGCAAAGGAGAGATTGTTGTTATTGTCTTGGCTGAGGACGGTGAGATCACCGCATGTACTCTGGCGGTGGCAAGGCAAATTAAACATGACGCGGACAGATGAAGAGATTGATGCTTCACCCAAAAGTAGTTCATCATTATAATTGGCTTTCATCTCACCGTGGGTTGCATTTATATGAATATAATTATCTGTTATTAACCAGCATAAAATACTGTATCAGTAATCGTAGTCGCGATTACTATGCAGGGATGGCGCAGGTTAAAATGTCGTCCCGTACATAAGATATGACGGTGCACGCACCATAATGCTCACGGAGCCTGGCGATAAGTACATATGAAATGACCTTCGGTATTTAAATGCAAAGACACTTGCAAACCTTCGCCAACCCTAAGGTTTTGTGAAATCGGAACACAAATATATATATATATATATATATATATATATATATATATATATATATATATATATATATATATATATATATATATATATATATATATATATATATATATATATATATATATATATATATATTGTCTTTCTTCTTCAATAAAAACTCCAAAACGAAGAGGCATGCAAGAGCGTGATATGAACCAGAACGCTTTTTAAGAACCAGGAATATTATGTATACTTTAAGCATCATTTGAGCTACAGATCGCGAGTTTTAGCCTAAAATAATTCTGTAGCATCAGAACTCTTCTAAGATTATTTAAAACTTCAAGAATTTGCGTTGCTTCATTGAAAGTAAACATAATACGTGCCGTAAGTGTGTATCAGTAATTGAGGTAGATATTATTACACAGCTGTAAGTAGTTTTATAATATTGGCATTGTGCATTTAGTACGTACCTTCGATGATAAGACTATAATCCATAAATAAATAGTTTAAAACGGTTGTTAAGATGTACTGATTAAAAAAAAAAAAATGCAGAGACGAGAAACGAGAAGCGCACTGATGGAAGGAGGTTCCGATCTCTATGCTTGATACTACATTCCGCACTGTACTCACAAAATGTTTATAGCTGGTGAAATGTAGGAATCTCCTGAATAATTGTCTTATTTCTGTGTGTGTGTGTGTGTGTGTGTGTGTGTGTGTGTGTGTGTGTGTGTGTGTGTGTGTGTGTGTGATTTCTTTTTTTCTGGACTTTCCATACCAGAATCATAACAATCATTTTATGATAAAATATTTTTCAGTTAAGTTACCAGTAGCGTCTTAGTGCCTCACATTGTCTGGTAGTAACAATAACACAACACAAATGACGACATCGTACAGGTGTTAATCACCAGACAGTTTTCTCAGCTTAGGGGATACTTTTCCACTGAATGGGTCAGATATTGTCTTCATTAACGCCTACACTGGAAGTTGTCTCCCAGAAGCCTGATAAAATTACCTCTAGCCGTAGCAAGAACACGGTATAATATACAGACGTCATCATACGGACCGGATTAAACGAAAATTGTTTCTAAACCTTTCAATACGAGGCTCTCTTAAATATAAACATCTGATGGCAGTAAGAATTAAAACTATATGCGACATAAGGAGGTTAACCTCTTTAAATTATGATGACAAAATAGTTTAGAATATTCATTGTTACCTCCGGACGATTTATATTTAAGGAAGGTCTCACACACTGAAAAAATTGAATGAACGCTGCATCTGAAACTTTCACCTTGAAAAATGTTCTCTAAATCGAATAAAATCATATGGAAATAGGATGGTTAAAATGAATATGACATCCTTGGATGAACTGGGTTAACTGAAGAATATCTCTAACCCTTTCCGACCAACAGTGTATCTGAAACCAAAATGGCGATAGTATTCTGTAGTCGCTGCAATCCCAGGCTCATCTGAACTTGAACCCGGTGGACTGCGGACATATATTGTCCTTCCTTTGCAGGCCACCATCCTATTTTCGGGGGATAGGGAGGGGACTGTGGGACGTTCGTATAACCAGGCAGTTCCACCGTCCGCTCATATCGATGCCACCACGTGAAGGCGTCCCTGTCCATCACCTTCAATGTAGCATAAACAATATATAATGTACAGGAAGGTTAAAATATAGCTGCTTTTACCCTTATCAGTAAAGTGAGTGCTGAAGCTGAAAAGATCGTGTGAAGGCAGCCTGATTAAAGTGAAAAACTTGGCATCCAACTCAGTGGGTTACTAACATTTAGCGAAATTTAAATTCCCGAACTGTACTTTGCCACAAGCGAGGATCGATCTTGCGTCCTTTCGATCACTGGTGTACTAATCAACCACGGCTCTCTTGATATAAACCCATCTTCTTTTTCTTTGATGATGGTAATGAGGATGATAGTGCTGGTGATGGTGGAAGATATGGTGAAAATGATATTGATAATGGATGGTGATAATGGTGGTGGTGGTGCAAATAATGAGGATGATGATCATGATGGGTGATGCTGGATAATGGTGATGACGATAACGATGATATTGATGATGGTGATAATAGACGATGATGGCGGTGATGACAATAATGATGGGTGAAAATGAATAATGAAGGTGATGTTAATGTGAGCAGAGATCTTACTCCTTAAATCTGAGTAGCCCCCCCAAAAAAAAAAAAAAAAAAAAATCGTGTAAATGTAGATATAATACAATAATGAGAGTATTGAAGGAATGACTAAACATGTTAAACATCTGAAGTAAAAGAGGATTTAGGACGATATTTTTAAAACCTCCTGGACGAATAGCCTCCCAGATCTGAAGCAACATTTTTTTTCTTTCATTTAGCTTAGCAGAGACTTTTTGAAGTGGGGGAGTTAGATACAGGCTGCATATTAACCCCGGACATTATGATAAGTCTCTCCTCAGTTAGATCAAATCATCTGCGTATACCAAGATTATGATCATTAAGAGACCATCAAAATGAAAAAAGTCATTATCTTCATGTGTGTCATTGATGTATTATGTGAATATGAAGATAACACTCGCTATATTCTAGATGATATTAAGGTAGAATATTTTCTTATGCAGAAAAGAAAGATCCCAAGATTCAGCAAAACTTGCCATTCCCAAATGAAGCTGGAAATCCAAATTCAGGACTCAATAAATTTCAGATGCATATGCATATTACATTTAACAGACTGAAAATCACTGGCACGGGGAAAAACAGACTGAAGAAGACAGTTGCATACACGAAATACCTGGTGTAGTGGTTAACTCTTCGAATCAGGGTTGGAGAGAAATGGGCTAAGTGTGGCTCTAGATGGGTGGTGCGTGCCTTCCGTAATGGTGGAGGCATGGATGCCAAGAGCTGAACAGATCAGTAGGCTATATGCTCATTATACCGGTACGAGAACCTCCGGAGTCAACAAGAACTCTGTCAGTATGACACCTGTTTCGCAAGGACAGAAATGGAAGAAAGCTCCTAAGCCGACGAGAATTCTGCACATGAGATGAGCCCCCCATTTTTTATTATTCTTGCTATCATACTATTTTGCCAGGGAGAAACTATTCGAACTTGAGGGCTTATATATAGCATTTATTGAATAAATCATCAGAATCAGGAATTAAAACACCAGGCGGAGGTGGTAGGAAGTCTGTTACACCACTCTGCGTCATGGTACTCTTTAAAAACATATGTTAACTATCTGCTGCTGCTGAGTGGCGGTCAAAAACAAGACAAATATATCCCATGAACTCACATTCAGTCTCTCAGCTGTCATATGTGATGGTCGACACCAAAACAATTTCTACCCATCATCATCATCATTGCCTGCTAATTACTGTTTATCCGAGTCTCTTCATTTCCTATGTTATAGATCATTGACAGCTGGTTATTCCTTCACAAACCATTTCATTTTGATTTAGTATACAGTATTCCATTGGCATCAGTTACCCTTATCTGAATGTTCAAACCTCTGTAAAATTAACAGCAAGTCTTGCGCTATCATTCCACCTTCCCCAGGGCCTCCCTCTTCTCACTCATCCAGGTTTTATATGTAGATTTTCTCGATCATTCTCTCGTCACCCATTTTTTCCCATATGGCTGTACCTCTTTCACAAACCTTAATCTGCTCTTTCCTTTATGCCAAGTCTTCTTTCACATTCTAACTTGCAGTGTTATTTCTCACACTGTCAAACCATCTAACACCCCACTGAAACCTTAAGCACCTCATTTGCAACACTTAAAACCTTTCCGGGTTATAGCGATTAGGGTTCATTCCTCGCAGCCATACAGCACTGTCGGAATCACTATGCCTTCATACCTATCCATCTTTCTACTACAGTGCGATTTTATTCAGCTTAGTAAAACCCAATATTAGTGGCGGGATTAAAGAAGGCTGACCCTAACCCGTCCCGTTTGGTATGTCTCTCCCAAGAGAAAAAAAAATCGTGTTTAGATAGCAGGGATGAAGTGCAAAATGGATATTCAGAGTAAAATCGATGAGAAAACGAACCATGGACTTACGGTACAGAAATGTCCTCAGGAAATGGCTGGTGTCTGTGGAGTGGCTGGCCACGACCCGCATTAAATACTCGTATACGTAGCTGGGGAGAGAGAGCCGCCCCCTTCATTACGTCATGCACACTGCAATTCTGATTGGACAGTTTCCTAGCTCCATTGTCCGAGTTTGTTTGCAAGGAGAGAGAGAGAGAGAGAGATTGTACATTCAATTTAACTAATAATACGTGTACAAATTAAATCATAATGTATTTGCTTATCTGAACATACCACATAACACTGTACATGGATTCTACAGTAAACTGGTCCATGGAATAATATTTATTTATTTATTTAGCCATTGTATTTACTAATTTATATTTATATTTCAGTCGCTTGGTGATATACACTGTAACAAGGCTTAGGAGAGATGGCTTAAGCAACTCAGGCTAAAGGCATCTCCTATATTTTATTCTAGCTACCTCCAAGAGATGTAAATTAGCTTAAGACATTTTTTTCTCTCAACTTAAGTACTTTGATATGGTCCTGATGAACTTCTTGAAACCAAACGATCGTTCAGGAATAGAATAAAATCGTCAGTAAGTGGTAATAATAGAAGATGAGATAATTGTGGAGAGCCGGTTAATCTGGGGGAGTTACCGTCAAAAGTGTTGCGTCAAAATTTGCATAAAGGAGCGGGAAGACGTAGTGGGATGTTATTTTAACAGAATTAGGACCCACACATTTCATGTGTGGAACCTGGAGGCCGGACAGCGCTCGCATCACTACTCTTATTCTACTCGTAATTGCCAAGAGTTAAAAACAAAAGTTGCAAATTAAACTGTCCCCTATAATAGTAGTGACCTTCTTAGTACTTTCTTAGAAAATTTCATGAGAGAATCAAAATTATCAAAGATTCACTTCATGATTATATATATATATATATATATATATATATATATATATATATATATATATATATATATATATATATTTTTTTTTGATGGCCAGACAGTACAAATTGATGGTGTACCACCTTAGCACATAATAAATAATTTTTGTTTTTGCTCTGATCAGCCAAAAAGTGATTAATGCCTGAAACAAGCGTAGCTCAATTCGTATCAATAATGATAATGGCTACTGTCGGAACAGATGCATTTGACACACACAACCTCTCTACATCCATTTTTTGCTATTGGCAAACTCAGACTTTATTCATTATTATGATCTTGTTTGACCTTCAGTGTCAGATCTAATTATGTCCAACACACCATGTTGGAAGGCGAGGAACCTTTTGTATTTTATACCTTGTGTCGAGTTTTAACTCGACCTTTAGGAAAATCAAATGGACCTTTAGGAAAATCAAATTCTGAAGGCCAAAGTCACACAAAAATTGATAAGATTGGTTGCACACTAGGGGGGTGGGGATTATGAAGTGACTTTTTTTACTGTACCTAGAATGCCTCCATTTATGGTTTTATGTCATGCTCCCAGGTATAATGCTGGCTTTTTCCCACCACAACCCAGCACAAACTTTCTGTGCAGGCCGGACACCGGTTCTCGTCGGCCTGCCTCCAATACATTTATTTTTCAAGGAGGAGTTACATACACACAGGGCAGTGTGTGTGTATGTGTGTGTGTGTGTGTGTGTGTGTGTGTGTGTGTGTGTGTGTGTGTGTGTGTTGTGGTGAAGTCCTTCAAAAGTTGAATAAAATTGTTTGGAAGTGGCAAGAATATAATAAAATATGATGTCATCGAATTGAAAGATTATCTGGTCTTGAAAATAAAAGAAACTAAGTCACTTCACATATATTTATTTGCTATCAGGTTCATGACAGTTCATCCCTAAATTATGGACTGTGAAGAAAATATCCTAGGAAGTTATGTATGGAGGTCACAATCCTGTCATTATATTCTCGTAGTTGTGAAAGTTGTTTCTGAGAGACATTTTAGAGCGTTGGATGAATACTACTCTTGTTCAAAAGCTGGCCTTAAATATTCTATCTTGTTGGTTTGACCCTAGGCTCATCTGAAACATGAGCTTGGTGGGCTGCAGGTTTAATTTACCTTTCTCTTCCAGTCTACCATCCTCCTTTCTGAGGTTAGGAAAGTAGCTGAGGGATGTTGGTGTAAGGTAGTTGAGCCACCTGGCTATATCGGTGTCACCACGTGAAGGTGTCCTTCGAAAGCAGCTCCATCTCTTCATAAGAGAACAAGGCCAGTATATAAAAACAATTCTTCCTTTTGAACAACTGACAGCACCATGAAATCAACAGACAGTTCAAATCATCTCTGTTATAATTCGCATATTTTTCATTAAAAAGAAACTGGTAAAATTACCGGCTAAGTTTCATTTATGACATGATCATCCGATGATTGATGAAGGCTTAGATTAATGGCTATCATCTGCACGAGGGTCATTACAGCAGCCTTCCCCACGAACATGACTAGCAACAATCAGCTTTACATCCAGGTCCCCAGTTGTGTGGCACTGCTGGTTGAACCCGGACAAAGTGACAAAATGTAAGTGAATTCACAGTTTTCCAGTTGAGCTGTGGAAGTTAGCGATCACGTCCATGAGCAACAGCAGCAGCCCACCAGCAATGCCCAGGGCGAGGATGAAAAAAAAACAAGTACGTGATTTAGATTAAGAAAAGTCTGGCAGGAAAGAGACAGTGTATCAGTAAATCCTGGTTATGAAAGCTTTTTTTTTTCCTGTCAATTTCACAGTAAAGTGAAGAAAAATTGCCTCTCAAATTTTCATTGTTACATGGACTGCAGGTTTGTCATACTCATACAGTTCTACAGTAAATATAGAGGAAATATTTTAAGACATCTCTGACTTTTAACCCCTTAACCGCGGGGCGTCACTTTCGTGACGCTCGGCTACAATGGATCATACCGCGGGCGTCACTTTTGTGATTCTGTGTTATTTTGAATTATCCCGGGCTCTCAAGTGGTGGCTTGTATCATATATCAGTCCTGCCAATGTCCAACACTAGTCAGCACTCCAAATCTCATCTGTACTCCCATCCATTGTTGACATTTTAGCTATTTTACCCCCTTCCTGACTCCCCTCCCTACCTGCCCTCCATTACCCTCTCCTCTCACCTCCCACGAACCGCTGCGCTACGGAAATTTCCCCCTTCCCTTTCCACAGATTTCATCCATTGAAATAAGCCCTATGCCCTATATTTTTACCCAATAATATATACCAAAAAAAAAAGGTAAGTGATAGTGTTATACTCCAGAAATTGCCTAATTATCACCTGACAACACCTCACGTGCATTCATTCGCTACATTACCACGGTAATTTCCCCTTTGATTTATGCCTTGTAATCGATGTCTGTAATAAAAAAATATATCAGAAAGGAAGGGAGAATCCTAATTGACATTTACATTCACCTGGAACTACCTATTTCTTTATTTATTGCCAAGATTTTCTACCTATAAAAAATTAGCATGTAAGTTAGCAGCAGTAAGCCTAAAGTGTCATTGTCAACCCTTCCCTTCTCAGATAATTTACCCCCTTCGTGACTCCCCTCCCTACCTGCCCTCCATTACCCTCTCCTCTCACCTCCCACGCCGCGCTGCGCTACGGAAATTTCCCCCTTCTCTTTCCACAGATTTCATCCATTGAAATAAGCCCTATGCCCTATATTTTTACCCAATAATATATACAAAAAAAAAAACAGGTAAGTGATAGTGTTATACTCCAGAAATTGCCTAATTATCACCTGACAAAACCTCACGTGCATTCATTCGCTACATTACCACGGTAATTTCCCCTTTGATTTATGCCTTGTAATCGATGTCTGTAATAAAAATATATATCAGAAAGGAAGGGAGAATCCTAATTGACATTTACATTCACCTGGAACTACCTATTTCTCTATTTATTGCCGAGATTTTCTACCTATAAAAAATTAGCCTGTGAGTTAGCAGCAGTCAGCCTAAAGTGTCATTGTCAACCCTTCCCTTCTCAGATAAGCCGCGGCATTTAGTTCCTTGTCCTCCACTGCAGAGACAACATGTCGCACTCGTGCCCCGCCATTCCTGCCACTTCTGCGCCCATTGCAAAGGGCCCCGTGACCTCTACCCCCAAGAAAAGTGTTGAGGCAAGCAGGAAAGGCCTCAGTGACTCTGCAGTGGCACGAGAACTTGCTGAATTGTCGATGATAATAATGGACAGCGATTTTGACGATTCCGGTGAATCGTTTGATGAGCCGGGTGAAGTTTTCGCGCCAGAAACAGCGACAACAAGTGCTCCTACCAGTGAATCTGTGTCTAGCTCCAAGGGAAAGGAGCCTTTAGTGCAGGAAGGACAAGAATTTGGGAAGGGAGTGAAAAGGCAACGTGTTAGCCCCAGAACAATGCCCCCACGTGACCCAGCCCGCCATGAGTCATGAGAGCATTCACCTCCCCGTTCCCCAAGCCCCGCTTTACTCATCTCGTCATCATCGTCGGCTGAGTTATCTCCGGAGTCTTCGTCGTCGGAGTCACCACCAGCATCAACAGTGAAGGCCGGCCGTAGAGGTAGAGGTAGATCTAAGAGAGTGAGAAGTAGTGTAGCTAGTAGGGTAAGGGCTGCTAGTGCTGTACGGCAACCTAGGGTCAGTGCGAGTGACCTTGACCGAGATAAGCCTCCCTCTCAGCCAACCTCCACCACCACCACCACCACCATCCCTCCACCGCCACGCCAGGGAATCCTGGACGCCTTCGCGTGGATGGAAGGGTCAGATTTTGTCCCCGAAAACCTGGTTTTCGATGAGAGCTCGTCAGGAGTTCAGCCTACCTTCACTATGGACGAAAATGCTGAGTGTGTCGACTACCTTTTGTCCTTCCTAGATGACGAAGTCATGCAGCACGTATGTGATGAGACCAACAGGTTCGAATCACAACGTGCTGCTAGTGCTACAGGTGCAGCCAAGATGCAACAGTAGACCATGCTGGGAGTGCAGGAGCTGTATGTGTTCTTTGCCCTCATGCTTCTTATGCCACACTCCAAGAAGCATGAGTTGGAAGAATACTGGTCCATGGACCCCTTACTACCCTCAACGACCTTCAACAAGTACATGGCCAGAGATCGCTTCCGGAACATCATGGGAAACCTGCACTTTGCCGATAATGATGTACCTTCCCAAACCGACCCACTCTGGAAGATCCGGGAGATTCTGAACAGAATGAAGGATAAGTTCATGTCATTCTTCCACCCATTTCAGAAGGTTGTCATTGATGAGTCCTTGGTTCTGTTCAGAGGACGTCTTCGGTTTGTCCAGTACATTCCAAGCAAACGCCATCGCTTTGGAATTAAGTTCTTTGTACTGTGCGACTGTTAGACGGGGTACATCCTTGACTTCGTCATATATTCAGCCAGCACTGTCGATCTCGATAAAACACACCCCCTTGGCTTCTCAGGCTGTGTAGTGAAAGTGCTCCTAGAAAAGTATTTTGGTGGGAATCATGTGCTGTATACAGACAACTACTATACAGCACCGAAACTTGCCAAATACCTTTCTGAGCACGGCATTGGCTCCTGCGGCACTGTGAAAAGTAATCGTGCCAACTTCCCCAAATTCCCAGAGGCGGGAAACTCACAGCGAGGAGACGTGCACCTACGCAAGTCTGAGAAGATGCTGGCAATACGGTGGCATGACAAGAGAGTCGTGCACATGCTCACCACCGTACATAAGGGGGAGATGAGAGACAGTGGGAAGGTCGACCGTAGGACAGGCAAACCTGTGATGAAACCTGATGCTGTGTTGGACTATAATATAAACATGTGGCTGGTGGACAAGTCCGACATGATGACTGGTGAGATCGACTGCCTCAGGAAGAATACTAGGTGGTACAGGAAAGTTTTTCTGCATCTCATAGATATGACGATGCTGAACGCCTTCATCCTGTACAAGATGAAGGTAAAGCCACCCAAGTCCTTCTCCCTGAGGTTGTTCGCCAGGACTTGTGTCCAGCAGCTGCTGGAAAAATATGGTAAGGTGCAAGCAGCAACTCCAAGGCGCCATCCAGTTACACTTCCCGACCGACTTGAGCAGAGGGCGTATATGGATCGGCACAGACTTGAGCTAATGCCTGCCACAGGGAAAAGGAAGGCTGCGATTCGCAGGTGTCAGGTATGTGCGCATACCACACGCCGCACACCTGAGCATAAATGCACCTCTTGGCAGTGTGCTGAATGCCAGGTTCCCCTCTGTGTAACCTGCTTCTTCGATTATCACAGCCAGAAGCAGTTCTAACAGTGCAAGTGTGGAAGCAGAATTATTTGGAAATAATGTGTAAATAATGTGTAAATAGCAGGTGAAAGCAATGGATGTTCAGTTCATATGATTGAACAGTGTATTATAGTTTCATCTTACTGAAAGTGACAGTGAATAACATATTGTAAGTAAAATAGAAGGGTAAATATTGAAAATAGAATAGAAAATGTAAATAGTAATGTAAGTAATTAGTAATATAAGAATATGAGTACAAATAATTTATGTTATAACAGTGAGAGTGAATCCGTGGCTCTCTACGTATTTTACTGACTGAAAAATAGAATGACTTCAGTGACAATAAAATAATACGACTGAAGGAAACTTATGGAGAAAGACTCCAGATATATATAAGTGTGATATAGTAATAGAAATATAAAGTGTGAGGGGTTTTATGAATAATAAATGACAGAGTGCCTAGAGCGAACTAGCGCAAGTGCGGCGATCAGACGCGCTCGTAATTTCCATTGCTTTCACACAAGCTACTTGAAAATGGTAGAATAGTGTTTATAGTGTTTGTATCTGGCTGTGGTAATCATATAACGGGTTGTCGGGAAGTGTAAAGTGGAGACTTAGTTACCCTACTTCAGAGGTCTCCACAAGTCCTACGGAAACAGACGAAGGCTCAACAATCATTCCAGGAGAAAGCTGAAGGTATGTGCTATAAGCATATATAATTTTATTATTCTAGGACTAATAACTGATTTTTAGCAAATATTTTTTGAGAGTCTGTCGGAGCCCAAATAACCCCGCGGGACACGCAAGTAATTGGTAAACAAGCCTGCGGTGTAGGGGTTAATGAGGATTCTTTGTCTTAGAAATGAAGACTTTAGAATTTTCGCTATATTTCTGATAAGTTTAGTAACGTGTGCACAAACTGTAGTCTTAAAAGGAAACATCCTCAGACAAATTCGAGTGACAGTTGCCCTTCTATATGTGTGTCTGTGCATCTGTCCTCAAACCCTCCCTAAATCATTAGTTGGATTTTACTTAAACTTTGTATGTAGATTAAATTGAATAATAATATAAAACCATTAGTCATAACACACACACACACACACACACAAATATATATATATATATAAATATATATATATATATATATATATATAGATATAATAATATAATAATATAATAATATAATATATATATATATATATATATATATATATATATATATATATATATATATATATATAAACTGTATATATAGCTGTCAGCTTGGCGTGGACTCGTGTGGCTAGCTATGTGTGCATATAGTGGCTGTCTGTAGGTTGTTTTCTGAGGCAGTGTTTGAAGTGTTGGTATGAGGGTTCTGTATTGGCCGGTGGTATGGTTGTTTATAGGGGTGTGTGTCCCTGTATTAAAATCGGTTAATGTTTTGGAGTTCAAGGTAATCGGTACATTTTCTGCTTCTGTCAGTGTGCAGTGAGAGATCACATGACGGAGGGTGCAACTTAGGATCACATGGCGAAGGGTGCAATTAAAGATCATATGACTGAAGGTGTAGGTAAAGGTCACAGGATATATGGAACA
The DNA here is from genome assembly GCF_032717465.1 of Coenobita brevimanus. Classification (NCBI taxonomy): domain Eukaryota; kingdom Metazoa; phylum Arthropoda; class Malacostraca; order Decapoda; family Coenobitidae; genus Coenobita; species Coenobita brevimanus. The sequence goes on from NC_137009.1 coordinate 21,902,643, forward strand.
ATTAAAGATCGCATAACCTACCATCACACCTCAGGAAAATATAATTTTCACTGAAAGACTATATCTTTTAATTTCTCTCAGTTTACTAGCCATTGCTGGAAATTTTCTCATGTGCTGAAGGGACGGCTCTCTCAGCGTTATCAGTGTATATCCCGTATCACATATTCATTTCCTAAACCTGCTAGCACATCCACAGTCTAAGTCGTCCCTCTAACACTTATAAAACATGCCGAATTTCTATTTTTTTTTTCTTTTTTATGCAAGGAAGAAGGAACCAAATGCCAGAAGCCTGCAAGATTGTTCTCTCCAAGAAAATAAATACATATCTGAGAACCAATTTCAAGAGCCATTTATTACGAATTGCCTGGACACACTGCGTTAGAGACTGGAGGTCATAGACAGTAGGAATTACAGATGGAGAACGACAATTCTACATTTTATGTGTTACATACATGAAGGACTGAGAATAACGGTTAACTCTTGGACTAGAGAATTTGCAGCTAGACAGATGCAATGCAACCGCCGTAGACTGGGAGGAAGCAAGCAGACAGGTCAATGGAGCAGCATTCACTGAAATAGCGATAGAAAAGAGATAAAGATGCAACAGTGTGGCATAGAAACGGAAACTGAAGGTAATCAGTGAGAGGAGGAGAGTTAATGAGACGAAATATCTATGCCTCTGCCTTGTTGAGAAGACCTGTATGTGGGGAGCATCCCCACATATGACAGTTTACTCCACACAGGGGTGAATAAAACCCGTGTATAAAGTCAATAACACTGCAGGGGTAAAGATGGCAAGGAGTCACCTTCTCACTCAAGAGAGGTAGTATGATCTTGCAAATCATAATACCTAGAGAATGAAAGACAAAGTATGTTCAAAGAAGATGGAGAGATAGGACAGATTCCTGAGGAACACAACTATTGATAGCTCCAGGAGAAGAACGGTGTCTGTCTACAGCAGTGCCTATAGAACGGCCAAAAAGGAAACTAGAAATGAATGTACTGACAGAACGATAGAAACCATAAGAGGACAGTTTGGAAATTGAAGACTTATGCCAGACTCAGTCGAAAGCCTTGAAGATATATGAAGTACAATGACAAAGCTTTTGCCAAAATCGCGAAGGAGGACGACTGGGAGTTTGAAAGGAAGGTGAGAAACTCGCCAGTGGAGCGTCCCTCGCGGACGCCATACTGGTGAGCGATAAGAAGGTTATGATAGAAAAGTGTTTTATTTTTTTTCTAAGAATGTATTCAAAAATTTCAGAAATACAGATATTAGAGTAGCTGGGCGATAGTTAAAAAGGAGAAATTGGTCACCTTTTTTGGGGATAGGTTGAATGAGAGTAAAGTTCCAACAAGAAGGAAAGGTACTGTACAGTCTCCAGCAAAATTTGAGCAACCGGCTCGACAAGCATTTCGGTATATGTGGCACCGCTGCACTCCCAGTTTCAACCCCCCCCTCCCTCATTTCCATTCATTCGTCTACCCTCCACCCTCCCCACATCCAAGGGCAAGAGAGTAAGTCCTACACGCATTGTCTCAACCACTCATCCGTCATCCGTTTGTCTTGGAAATAATGGTTTTGTTTTGATAACGAATAAAAATCATTACACAGTGTTTTACTTCATAGTATTGTGATTTATACACCACGAACTGAACGCAGGATGATGTAAAATATTAATATTTTTGTATGATAGTGAGGTCTGTAAACATACATATTATCATTCTGACGGTAGTATCCAGTCATTGTGTAACATTAAACAGTCAGAAGCTATAAGTAAATATTTTTAGTGGTCGGTGGTGTGTGGAGGGGGTAGCTGGCCGTCACACGTTGTGGTGGGGGCATGGGGAGAGGGAGATGGGCCCGTGGTGGATAGTGTATTCTTACCTAATTGTTCTTACCTAACTATCTTTACAGGAATGAGTCAAACTCGTACTGTCCCGTGTCTTAAACCATATTTATCGTACATATCATTAAATTTATGAATTGTTTTGACACACACTATTTCATTCGGTGGTGCATTCCACTGATCAATTGCTCTATTTGGGATATCGAATTTCCTTACGTCTTTATCGCCTCTCTTTTTATGCAGTCTTTTGCAGTGTCCTCTTGCTGATGTATCTCCATAGGTTATGTAATCATTTATGTCTATTTTCTCCTTCTCTGATATGCATTTATATATCATAGTCATGTCTCCTCTTTTCCTTCTCTCCCGTAGCGTAGGCAGATAAAAGTTTTTCTAGTCTTTCTTCGTAGCTTAACCCTTCACGTCCCGAGGTTTTCCGCACCTCCGACATCCCCCAGTCCCGAGGTATTTTCGAAAAAAAATTTTTTGGCTAAAACCTTCGCTTTTGGTGAGAAACATCGAAAATTCATAGAGAAATCGCTCACCTGAGGTTTAAAATACCCAATCCAGGTAGGAGTTTCTCCTTACTTGACTGGGTTTTCTAACATGCTGGCACGAAAGAAAACGAGTTCTATGGGACGGTAACTATTTTATCCACTCATAAACGGTATTTATTTATTTACTTGGTACGAATGTATATGTAGTATGAGAGTATATTGGTTTTCAAGCAGTAATAAAGGCATTATAAGCATTGTTTCACTCACTAACTAATCACCATACCTGACCTTTTTTTGCCACATTACCTGATCATTATTTCTGGCTGTTTCTTCTTCTAATGCTATGTAAACATTGTCCTCCACATTGTCATCGATTGGGGAATCACTCTGGCCCTGAATATCTTTACTAGCCAGGTCACTGGTAACAGGTCCTTTGCCAAGACAATGGCGCGAGAGGGGGGGGGAGGTTATGCGGTGTAAGGCATTGTCCCTGCTTGGCATCTTGTAGAGGAATAGAGGAAGGTGTCCCATGTATACATACGAAAAATCATACGCGAAAATTGAAAATTGTGCAAATTAGGGACCTTGCAATTGCACGACGTACTGGTACGTCGCCGGGACTGGCAAATGCAAATCGTTGCAACGTACCCATACGTCGACGGGACGGGGCGGGTTAAATCTCTTAAGCTTGGTACCCATCTTGTAGCGGCCCTTTGAACTTTTTCAATCTTATCTATTTGTTTTTTGAGATGAGGACTCCAGACTACTGATGCATACTCCAGGGTTGGTCGGATGAATGATGCTATTATCTTTCTTAGCATGTCTTCATTTATGTATGTGAACGCTCTTCTCATATTTGCAAGCAGTGTATACATGTTCCATACCTTCTCACTGATGTGGTCAGCCGGAGATAGTCTGTTATTAATAATCACACCTAGGTCCTTCTCTCTTTCTGGTGTGTGTAGGGTTTTATTTCCTAACTTATAATCCCAGTCAGGTCTTTTTCCACTTTTACCAAACTCAATTACGTGACACTTGTCCACATTGAATTCCATTTGCCATGTATTGGTCCATTCATGAATTTTATTTAATTCTTCTTGTAGCTCTTTACAAGAGTCTGCATTAGTAATTGACCTTTGTATTTTTGCATCATTGGCAAACATATTTAGATAGCCTTCATTTCCAATGTTGCTATCTATATCATTTATATACACTAAAAACATGATTGGTGCCAGCACTGAGCCCTGTGGAACTCTGCTAGTCACTTCTCTCCATGATGAGTAATTTCCCCTTAGTACTGATCTCATTTCTCTTTTTTTGAGAAAATCTTGCATCCGACAAAACACTTTGCCTCCATTTCCTCCTTGATGGTACAGTTTCCATAAAAGTCTTTGGTGCTGTACTCTGACAAATGCTTTCTTAAAATCTAAATAGGTGCTATCCACTCATCCTTCTCTTTTCTGTAATGTTTCTGTTACTCTTTCATAGTAGCTCAACAGATTAGTAACACAAGATTTTCCTTTTCTGAAAACAAACCATCTTTTTGTTATCATACTGTGTTCTAGATGATTTACCCAAGCTTTTCTTATAAGCTTTTCTAATACCTTGCTTACAACACTGGCTAGTGATACTGGTCGGTAGCTGAGTGGATTTTGTCTATTTCCTTTCTTGAATAAGGGAACAATGTTTGCTTTCTTCCAAATATCAGGTAGTTTACCTTGTCCCAAGGATTCCTTGAAAATTAAAAATAATGGTTTACTTAACTCCTTTGCACATTCATGTAGCACCCAGCATGAAATTTCATCAGGACCATTTGCTTTTCCTTTGACTAATTTATCTAGCTCCACCTGTATTTCTTTTTCTGATATTTGTATATCTGGGAATATGTGTGGGCATGCCTGTTCCATATCATCCCTCTCAAAATTATTTTCTTCTGTACAAACTGACTGGAAATTCTTGTTTAGTGCTTCACAAATATCTTTCTCTTGTGTATAGGTGATCCCCTCATCCGTAATGGATTGTATTTTATCTTTTATCTTGGTTTTGCTTCTGATGTAGCTGTAAAATAGCTTCGGTTTATCACTACTTTTATTTATGATATCCTTCTCAAACTGTTTTTGGGCTTCCCTCTTTATTTTTGTATAATCGTTTCTTACCTGTTTATAGTTGTTATATGCGCTCTCACTATTGTGTCTTCAGTATCTATTCCACAACAAATCTCTTTTTTCTTTTGATTTTTTAATATTCTGAATTGAACCATTTCTTTATTTTCTTTTCTGCTTCTTTGTGCTGTGTAATGTACTTCTGGACTTCTATTTCATAAAGATCACGGAATTTTTTATATATAGCATTTAAATCTTGTCCTATAAGCTCCTTTTCCCAATCAGTTTCTAAGAAGTACTTCTTTAGGTCATAATAGTTTCTCTCTTTATAATTTAGGCTCTTTTTGTAACTTTCATTGCTGTTAACTATGTCATATGCAATCCTGGAGTTGGAATTTAGTACTGCATGGTCGCTTTTGCCAAATGGAGGGTGATACATTAAATTGTCAATATTGTTTTGCCTAGTAAATATAAGATCTAGCACTAAGGGTGCATCCAGTCCTCTTTTTCTGGTGCTTTCCCTTATATGTTGCATTAGGAAAAACTGCATGACATCAGAGAGCTTTTGGTCCCAACAGCTTTCTTGGCTTATTATAGCTAGAATATTCCAATTTATATTTGTATTAAAATTTCCAGTTAGTATAATTCTTTCCAATTTCTCGTCCATTCTATGTAGTAATACCCTTAACAACCGAGATTGTACTCCCTGCCAGATCCTCTCATATTCGCCTCTTTCCCATGTGTTTGATCTGGGTGGCATGTACAAATTGGCTAAATTACTTTCCCTTCAGATGTATTGATCTCTACTGCAATCAGTTCTACTTGTGAGGGTATATCTAGTTCTATTTCTTTGACTTTTATATTTTTCTTGTTAGTATTATAATTCCTCCTCCTTTTTTAAGTTCTAATCTCTTCTCAATATATTGTATTCCTCTAAGTTTAGAGTGTCATTTGATATCGTTGGTGTTAATTTTGTTTCAGTTAGGTATATTATATGTGGTTCATATTCTCTGCTATAATCATTCATGTCTAATAATTTAGATACCATTCCATCCACATTTTAGTACATCAACTTAATCATCTTATTTACATACTTTTTTCATGTGAGGAAGAAGGAACCAAAGGCCGCATGCCCGTAATTATTGTTCCTTCCAAGAGAAAAACAAAATACAAGAGAGAGCCAAATTCAAGATCCGATCATTTGGAGATGCCTGGACACACTGCGTTTGAAATACTGGAGGTCATAGGAAGCAGGAAATACAGAGAGATGGAGATTGTTCCAGAGTTGACTTGTTGCATAAATGAAGGACTGGGAGTAACGGTTAACTCTTGCATTAGAGAGTTGGGCAGAAAAGGGATGATAGTTTGCTGCTAGACGGGTGCTACGTGCCCGTCATAGAGGTGGAGGAATGCATGCAGACAGTTCGGAGAAGCAGTGACCATTGAAGTAACGATAGAAAAGAGATAAAGATGCAACAGTGTGACGAAGAGACAGGGGTTGAAAGGAGTCAGTAAAAGAAGGAGAGTTAATGAGACGAAAAGCCTTTGCCTCCACCCTATTGAGAAGTGATGTACATGGGGAGCCTCCCCACACATGAGAGTTGTACTCCACACAGTTGCGGATAAAACCCCTGTATAGAGTCAAAAATTGTGTAGGGGTAAAGAAGGAATGGAGTCAGTTTAGCACACCTAATCTCCTAGAAGCAGATTTTACAAGACATGTTATATGATCTTTCCAAGATAAGTCCCGAGTAAATGAAACCCCAAGCATGTTCAAGGATGATGCAGGATCAAACTGAATATTATTAAACATTATTGCGTATAACTGAAGATTTTGTCGGGTTGATAGGTGTAAAAAATGAGTCTTTGATGCATTAAAAACAACTAGTTCATTTTTACCCCAGTCAGAGATACGGGCCAATTCATACATTAGGTGTGCCATAGCCTCATCCCTTGTTCGTTGAATTAACTGCTGAGATGGACGTTGCGGGAACTGAATGGAAAGGTGAAGGGTGGAGTCATCAGCGTATGAGTGGATAGAGTTAGATGTACAGCTTAGAAGGTCACTGATGAACAAAAGGTGATAGGACAGAGCCCTGAGGAACACCACTATTGATAGATCTAGGAGACGAACGATGGCCGTCTACAACAGCGGCTGTAGAACGACCAGAAAGGAAGCTAGAGACGAAGGCACAGATAGAAGGATAGAAACCGTAAGAGGGCCAGACTCGATCAAAAGCCTTTGAGATGTCAAGTGCAATGGCAAAGCTATCGGCAAAATCCCGATAGAAGGATGGCCAGGAGTCTGAAAGGTAGATGAGAAGCTCGCCTGTGGAGCATCCCTGACGGATCCCATACTGACGATCAGAAAGAAGGTTGTGATAGGAAAGATGCTTTAAAATTTTTCTATTTAGAATTGACTCAAAAACTTTTGAGATACAGGATGTTAGAAAGTTGGGAATGGTCATCCTTCTTTGGGAGTGGCTGAATGAGAGAAAACTTCCAGCAAGGAGGAAAGGTACAAGTTGACAGACAAAGGCGAGAGTTTGCCTAGGCAGGGTGTATGGACAGTAGCACAGTTCTTGAGAACAACAAGAGGGACTCCGTCAGGCCCATATGCCTTATTAGTATTGAGGCCTGTGATGGGAGAAAATAATCAGCTGAAGAAATTTTAATGTAGCCCTGAGAAAGTCAGAGGGAGAAAGTGATGGAGAAACAGCACTGGAATCGTCTAAGGTGGAATTGGAGGAGAAAGTCTGAGCGAAGAGATCTGCTTTATCAGTAGACGAAATTGCTACAGAGCCATCAGAGTAGAAAAGAGGAGGGAAGGATGATGAGGTAAAGTTGTAAAGGTTTTTGGCAAGGTGCCAAGAGGAGCGAGAAGAATTCGAGTTGGAGAGTTGAGAGCATTTAGTACGGATGAAATTATTTTTAGCAGTGTGAAGAACAGACTTAGCACGATTCCGGGCAGAAACGTACAAAAGATGTGATTCAGGGGTGGGTTGGCTCCGGTACCTTTTATAGGCCCTCTCCTTGTTGCGGACAGCATTAGAACAGGCGTGATTAAACCAAGGCTTTTTTGCATTAGTCAGAGGATATGAGAAAGGAATGTATGCTTCCATGCCCAAATAACCTCTGTAATGCGCAAAGAGCACACTCAGATGGCTCCTGGCCATGGAATAATCATCCCAGGGAAAATCAAAGAAGTACTGCCTGAGGGCCTCCCAATCTACAGCTCCAAAGTGCCACAGGCACCTTTCCTTTGGAGGGTTCACAGGACGTACCGGAGCGATAGGACAGGTTAAGGTGATATGGTTGTGGTCGAAGGAGCCCAACGGAGAGAAATGATTAACAGTGTAAGCAGAAGGATTTGTTGTAAGGAAGAGGTCAGGGATACGGGTAGAGTGCTGTACAAGCTGCTCTAGGTCATTAAGGATAGAAAAGATGTAGACTTGTTCACCAGGTGGATCAGAGAAAAGAGAGGAGAGCCAAATGTGGTGATGAACATTGAAATCTCCTAGAATGGAGTTTTTAGAGAAAGGAGAAATGGATAGAATGTGTTCCATCGTAGAAGTAAGATAGTCAAAGAATTTTTGATAGTTAGTAGAATTAGGAGATAAGTAAACAGTGCACATATATTTAGTCTGAGAATGACAGGAAAGCCGAAGCCAGAGCGTAGAGAATTCAGAAGAATCGAGTTCAGGATCACAACAGCAAGATAAGTTGTTCCATATATATACACAACAGCAAGATAAGTTTTTCTATATATATACACAACAGCCACCTTTGGCTTTGAAATGAGTATAGAGAAAGCAGGAGGAAACAGAAAAGGTTCTGCTGTCAGTTGCCTCAGACAGCTGAGTTGCAGTTAGAAAAAGATGAGGTTTAGAGAAGGAGAGGTGGTGCTCAACAGAGCGAAAGTTGGTCATGACTTGGTTCTCATACCTTCCATCATTTTATTCCCTCCTGTTTATGTACCACTTTCGAACCTGCAGTCCGATTACTTTGTAAAAAAATTTTAAACTTCTCCTCCTCTGATCTTCCCTCATTCTTTGTTTTTGCTTCCTCCCTCTTCTCTTCTAGTAATTCCAGCTCTTCTTGAGTTAGACATTTTTATCCATACATTTTTGAAATCCTCTTTTTCCATGAGTTGCTTTGTATTTTTTAGTATCTCCTCCACAGTATTTACACTCTGGAAGGTTACCTTTAGGGGCCTTCACTTATTTCTCTCGTATTTCCCTAACCTTTTGTGTTCCTCTATGTCTTTATTACAGATTTCCTCTGATACTTCCTTCAATATGCTCATTACATTTGCCATCTCCTATTTGTCTCTCGAATCTTGTTTCTTACTTCTTCCTCTTCTATAACAGTGATTACTATAGATTTGTTGATATCTACTGAATCTCTGACCAATTTAGGGTTGTTTTGGATTGATCTTTTCACTTCCTTTTTAATGCTTTTTTCTTCCACCCTTGTTTCTAAGTCTTTCTTTACTTTCACCATTTCAGCATATGTGGTTTCCACATCATTTTTGTAGCTTTGCACCGTTTCATTCACCTGTGTTATCTTCTCCTCAAAATCACTGCTTTCATCTATCGGATTGCTTGCATGCCTAATTGTCTCTGTATCATTTCTAAACTCTTCCATAATACTCTCGTGGTTGACTACTGTACCTGCCATTTCACTAATTTTCCTCCTAAGTGAACCCACCTCTGCTGTCAGCTCATCTATTGTTGTGTCTTTCTTGTTGACTTCTTTTCCTGATTTTCTATTTCTTCCTTCTGCCAGTGCAACTGTTTCTTAATTTCATCAGTTTCATTCCAAAAAGCCATCTCTAATGTGCCTACTCATTCCACCAGTTTATTGCAAGTCTCCATTTCAACCAGTTTTTGGTAGAAATCGTCATCCCTGCTTTCTAGCTTTATCCCTTTTCTTTTCTAAATTTGCTTTACTGAAGTAGGCGATCATGCAGTACTAAGAGCACACATTCTATCTACAGAACATTCCCTGGCACAGAGTCACAGACTAAACAAGTGATCAGCTGATCTTGTGCCTTTCTGTTTACTTTGTTTTCTTTACTATCTGAACAACAGTCTTACTTATAACTTCTTATTATATTAGGACACAGTTTAGTCTCACCTGGTACAGAGCTTGACTCATATAAAGATACTAATTTAGGTATAACCTTTGGCCAGGCTTGGCCAGGTAAGGAGTGGTGTTGACGTCCGTCCACTTTGCTCGGCGCCTGGTGTGTGTGTGTGTGTGTTCTTACCTAATTATTCTTACCTAATTATATCTTTACAGGAATGAGTCAAGGTCGTACTGTCCCGTGTCTTAAACCATATTTATCATACATATCCTTAAATTTGTGAATTGTTTTGGCAAACACTGTTTTATTCGGTAGTGAATTCCACTGATTAATTGCTCTATTTAAAAACTAAATTTCCTTACGTCTTTATCACCTCCCTTCTTATGCAGTTTTTTGCAGTGTCCTCTTGCTGATGCTTCCCCATAGGTTAAGTAATCATTTATGTATATTTTCTCCTTCCCTGATATGCATTTATATAGCATAATCATGTCACCTCTTTTCCTTCTTTCCTGTAGTGTTGGTAGATTCAGTTTATTTAGTCTTTCTTCAGAGTTTAGATCCCTTAAGCTTGGTACCCATCTTGTAGTGGTCCTTTGAACTTTTTCAATCTTGTCTATGTATATTTTGAGATAAGGACTCCAGACTACTGATGCATACTCCAGGGTTGGTCGGATGAATGATGCTATTATCTTTCTTAGCATGTCCTCATTTATGTATGTGAATGCTATTCTCATATTTGGAAGCAGTGTATACATTAGGGTGGAGTGAAAATATTTTTTTTTGAAAAGTTCTTATGGGTACTGTTCAGTAGTTGCAATATGACTCCAAAAGACTTCTCCTGAAGTTTAACACTAATCGGATAATATCTTGAGGTGCCTCCGCAGCGCTACTTTATTCACGATATGTGAAATATATGTATAAATGTAATTTTCATTTATCAACATCTTTATGTGAAAATTGGTTATGGATAGTGTGAATTAGATAACAAAAGACATCATAATAACTATCTTGAAGTTACAATGACAACAGATGATAGCTTCAGGTGCCTCAATTAATCACATTTTGCTTGAAATATCCATTATTAGTATAAATTTACCGCTCATATATGAATATTGCTTCTCAGAACCGATTTATATCGAAAACAGGACTGAGGTAGTAAAATGTTAATTTTTCAGGTGCAGCCTTCTCAGAGAAGAAAAAGTGCTTGATACCATAACTGGCAAATCTGACCGTGACTCCCATTAACACCTAATTGAGTAACTGAGTCAGGACTTGTGGTTCTGTTGTGGATCTGTAGTGGTTGTACCCGCTCTTACTCACAATGCAGGATTCTTATAGATCAAAGCCAAGTACTTCATGTTCCAGGCAAGGGATGTCATGTCCCATTTTTGGAAACCCAAGTGACTTTGATGAAAGACAGTTACCAACTTACAGTGATATCATGAAATGCTTTAATCAAGAGAGGTGGAAACTGAAACATTCTTCCAACAATAAGGATCCTGCAGTTGGCAGTGTTGCAGCTAATGTTGCTAAGAAGCTTGTAAACATTTATGCCAAAGCATCCATTCCCACACTGTCATGGAAACGAATAATAGACATGATAAAAGCCTATCATGTGAAACATCGGAATTTAAAGAAGAACTACAAAGGCAAAGAAAGACACCAAATCATTCAAAGAAAAACTTGAGAAGTTTAAAAGTGATTCAGGTAAATTATTTGATATTTCATCGTGCAAGTGTGAGGATTTCCAACTCTGCTCATGTGAAAAAGCCTACAAAATCCCATTACTGGAGAGAGACTTCATCGTTGACCAGCGAACAAATCGAAAAATGGTCATCGGTGGAGTTGATGCACAAACTACACGTATGTTAATGAAGAGACAAGAAAGAAAAAGAAAAGTATTGAAAGCAAGAAAACTTGATAAGGAACCAGCAAATACTGAAATATCTGATCACACATCATCCTGTAGTGATGCAACATCTTCAGACACAGAGTATATTCCACCTTTAAAGAAGCAGTGGAAGGAGGGAGAACAAAAGAAGAAACATGCAGCCAGTACGAGTAAAAGAAAATTATCTAACTTAGCCCAAGCATGTGATAGAACAGGAGTGTCAGACAGAGCAGCAGCATTGATTTCAACCTCGGTTTTGGAAGATTATGGCATTGTATCACAAGGAGCCAGCAAACACATTATCGATCGCAGTAAAGTTCGACGAAGTCGGTCTCTAGGTAGAAAAGAACTGAAGAAAGCAACATTCACAAAGAAAACAGAAATAAAGAGCATTTACTTTGATGGACGAAAAGATCATACACTGGTAAATGAGAAAATAGGCTCAAATTATCACATGAAAACTGTCAGCGAAGAGCATATTGCCTTAATCACTGAACCAGATGCAACATACCTAGGTCATTTTGCTGTTGGTAGAGGAACTGCCAAGAATATAGCACAAGGAATTTTAAGACATCTAGATGAAAACAGTATTCCAAATGACTCTTTGATGGCTGTTGGATGTGATGGAACGGCTGTAAATACTGGTCTCAAAGGTGGTGCAATCAGAATACTAGAATACAAACTTGGAAGACCACTTCATTGGTTTATATGTCAGCTACATGCGAATGAATTGCCACTGCGACATTTGATACAAGAAATGGATGGTAGGACAACTGGACCACAAGGCTTTACAGGTGACATTGGGAAAAAACTTCATGACTGTGAGAAGCTCCCAATAAAAGAATTTTCTAAAAATTACTCTGGAAATGTGTCAACTTGATCAAAAGACAGTCAATGATTTAAGCAGTGACCAAAGATACCTTTATGATATTAGTACTGCTGTTGGATCAGGGCAAGTTACTGAAAGTTTAGCAGCCCGTCAGCCTGGAAAAATATCACATTCTCGATGGCTCACAACTGCAAGTAGAATTCTAAGGTTATATGTCTCAATGACTAAGCCATCAGACACCTTAGTAGCCTTAGCCACTTTTGTGATGAAATTCTACGTGCCAATGTGGTTCAATATCAAGTCATATTGCCTAGCTGTTGATGGGGCTAAGAATGTCCATAAAACTCTGGTACTGTTCAACAAACTCCCTGAAGCAATACAGAAGATAATTAAACCTGTAATTCAGCGTAATGCTTTCTTTGCCCATCCAGAAAACATAATCATCACAATGTTCCAAGATGATCGTAACTACATTAGAGAGCTTGGATGGCGTCGTATCAAGAAAGCAAGGAGCACTGAAAGAAAACAAATACGTCAGTTCACAATACCCAAATTGAATTTCTCAAGTAATGACTACACACACATGATTGACTGGAATAAATCTGATGTGACAGAACCTCCTTTGACAGCTCAATATTCAGATGAGTTCATTGATAGACAGATAAACGAAAAGAGTAAGCTGAATTTTGAAAGGTTCCCATGTCATTCGCAGGCAGTAGAAAGATTAATCAAATTAGTTACAGAAGCATCATCATCAGTTTGTGGAGAAGAGGCAAGAGATGGATTCATTCGAGCAAAACTAGCATCCAGATCAAAAATTCCCAAGTTTGAGACCAAATCACGGTATGCACATTGCACAATGAAATATAGTTGTTAGTTTGCAGTGAATAAAAGCTAATGCTCAATATGGTTGGGTGGATGGGTTGGGCATGGGTGGAACTCGACATACAGCCACCTCCTCGTGGTGAGTTCTGGGTTATGTTGACCGCAACGGCTTATCTGCAGGTTAATATAAGCGAAGAGCTGTATCGGTAGAATGTAACTGTACTGTAAAAATAAACTTTACGAAATAAAAATTGTGTTCCTATAAAATTTTGGTGAAAAATACCTGCATGCTGCATATTCTTACATAATTACAAAAAATGACATTTTATGGATGAAAAAACATGAATAGAGGCACCTGAAGATATTCCCCAAGATAATTCAGATTGAAAACATAGTTTCTTGATTACATATGGCAGCAAATGCACACTACCCGCTTATGCTATATTGAGAAAATGCATAACAAAAAACATGTAGAAAAAAAAGCATTTTTCAGCTAAATTACAAAACTTTAAGTGAAAAAAGGCACCTGCAGATATTGCGTGTGGGAGTTCAAATTTGAAACACGATATGTTGATGTCATTTGACAGCAACTGGACACTACCCATTGAAGATTTTCAAAAAAGTGATAAAAATGCATATTTTCACTCCACCCTAGTATACATGTTCCGTACCTTCTCACTGATGTGGTCAGCCGGAGATAGTCTGTTATTGATAATCACACCTAGGTCCTTCTCTCTTTCTGATGTGTGTTGGGTATTATTTCCTAACGTTTAATCCCAATCAGGTCTTTTTCTACTTTTACCAAACTTGATTACATGACACTTGCCCACATTGAATTCCATTTGCCATGTATTACTCCATTCATGAAGTTTATTTAATTCTTCTTGTAGCTCTTTACAAGAGTCTGTGTTAGTAATTCTCCTTTGTATTTTTGCATCATCTGCAAACATATTTAGATAGCTTTCATTTCCAGTGTTACTCTCTATATCATTTATATACACTAAAAACATGATTGGTGCCAGCACTGAGCCCTTTGGTACTCCACTAGTCACTTCTTTCCATGATGAGTAATATCCCCTTAGTACTGTTCTCATTTCTCTTTTTATGAGAAAATCTTGCATCCAACAATACAGTTTGCCTCGAATTCCTCCTTGAAGGTACAGTTTCCATAAAAGTCTTTGGTGTGGTACTGTGTCAAATGCTTTCTTGAAATCTAAATAGATATTGTCCACCCATCCTTCTCTTTCCTGTAACGTGTGTTACTCTGTGATAGTAGCTCAACAGATTAGTAAAACATGATTTTCCTTTTCTGAAACCAAACTGTCTTTCTGTAATCATATTGTATTCTTCTAGATGATTTACCCAAGCTTTTCTTATAAGCTTTTCTAATAAATTACTTACAACACTGGTTAGTGATACTGGTCGGTAGTTGAGTGGATTTTGTCTATTCCCTTTCTAGAATAAGGGAACAATGTTGGCTTTCTTCCAAAAGTCGGGTAGTTTGCCTTGACTCAAGGATTTCTTGAAAATTAAAAATAATGGTTTACTTAACTCCTTTGCACATTCACGTATCACCCAACATGAAATTTCATCAGGACCACTTCCTTTTCCTTTGTCTAATTTACTTAGCTCGTCCTGTATTACTTTTTCTGATGTTTGTATATCTGGTAGTATGTGTGGGCATGCATGATCCACATAATCCCTCTCAAAATGTTTTTCCTCTTTAAAAACTGATTGGAAATTCTTGTTTAGTGCTTCACAAATATCCTTCTCTTGTGTATAGGTGATTCCCTCGTCCGTAGTGGATTGTATTTTATCTTTTACTTTGGTTTTGCTTCTTATGTAGCTGTAAAATAGCTTCGGTTGATCACTACTTTTATTTATGATATCCTCCTCAAACTGTTTTTGAGCTTTCCTCCTTATTCTTGTATAATCGTTTCTTGCCTGTTTGTAATTGTTATACGCCCTTTCACTATTGTGTCTTTTGTATCTATTCCACAACAAATCTCTTGTTTCTTTTGATTTTTTACATTCTATATCGAACCATTTCTTTATTTTCTTTTCTGCTTCCTTGTGCTGTGGGATGTACTTCTGGACTCCTGTTTCATAAAGTTCACAGAATTTTTTATATATAGCATTTAAATCTTTTCCTCTAAGCTCCTTTTCTCAATTAATTTCTAAGAAGTACTTATTTAGGTCATGATAGTTTCCCTTTTTATAGTTTAAGGTCTTTTTGTAACTTTCATAGCTGTTAACTATGTCATATGCTATCCAGAAGTTGCAATTTAGTACAACATGGTCGTTTTTGCCGTAAGGAGGGTGATATATTGAATTGTCAATATCGTTTTCTTGCCTAGTAAATATGAGATCTTGGCTTATTATATCTAGAGCATTCCAGTTTATATTTGTATTAAAATCTCCAGTTAGTATAATTCTTTCCGATTTCTCTTCCATTTTATGTAGTAATGCTCTTAAACTCTTAACTGTATTCTATGCCATGTCGTCATATTCATCTCTTTCCCATGTGTTTGATCTGGGTGGCATTTACAACTTGGCTACAATCACTTTCCCTTCAGATGTATTGATTTCTACTGCAATCACTTCTACTTCTGGGGGTATATCTAGTTCTATTTCTTTGACTTTTAGATTCTTCTTAGTTAATATTATAATTCCTCCTCCTTTTTTTAAGTTCCTATCTCTTCTCCATATATTATATTCCTCTAAGTTTAGGATGTCATTTGATATCCTTCGTGTTAATTTTGTTTCAGTTAGGCATATTATATGTGGTTCATTTTCTCTGAGATAATCATTCATCTCTAATAATTTGGATACCATTCCATCCACATTTGAGTACATCAACTTAATCAACCTGTTTATAAACTTGTCATGACTTGGTTCTACTACCTTCCTCATTTTTATTCCCTCCTGTTTATGTACCATTTTCGTACCTCCAATCCTATTACTTTGTAAAAAAAATGTATTCTTCTTCTCCTCTGTTCTTCCCTCATTTTTTGTTTTTGCTTCCTCCCTCTTCTCTTTCAGTAATTCCAGTTCCTCTTGTGTTAGGCATCTTTTTATCCATAACTTTTTGAACTCCTCTTTCTCCATAAGATTCTTTGCATTTTTTAGTATCTCCTCCACGGTGTTTACACTCTGGAAGGTTACCTTTAGGGGTCTTGAGTTGCTTCTTTCGTATTTCCCTAACCTTTTGTGTTCCTCTATGTCTTTACTACAGATTTCCTCTGATACTTCTTTCAATATGCTCATTACATTTGCCATCTCCTTTTTGTCTCTTGAGATCTTGTTTTTTACTTGTCTTCTATACCAATGATTACTATAGATTTGTTGATATCTACTGAATCTCTAACTTAGGATTGTTTTGGATTATTCTTTTCATTTCCTTTTTAATGCTTTTTTCTTCACCCTTATTTCTAAGTCCTTTTTTACTTTCACCATTTCATCATAAGTGGTTTCCACATCATTTTTATACCTTTGCAGCGCTTCATTCACCTGTGTTATATTCTCCTCAGTATCACTGCTCTGGTCTATCAGACTGCTTACTTGCCTAATTGTCTCTGTATCATTTTTGAACTCTTCCATAATACTCTCGTGGTTGACTACTGTACTTGCCATTTCACTAATTTTCCTCCTAAGTGTTCACACTTCTATACTTAATACATCTATTGTTGTGTCTTTCTTGTTGATTTCCTTTCCTAATTTTTCTATTTCTTCCCTTTGCAAGTGCATCTGTTTCTTAATTTCATCACTCATTTTGAAAAGCCAACTCTAGCCTGTGGACTCGTTCCACCAGTTTATTGTGAGTCTCTATTTAAACCAGTTCTTAGTAGAAATCATCATCCTGGTTTCTACCTTTATCCCTTTTCTTTTCCAAATTTGCTTTACTAAAGTATGTGGTCATTTTGCAGTACTAAAAGCACATATAGTACTTACATTCTCTGGGCAGTTGTAGACTAAACAAACGATCAGCTGACTGTGCGCATTCTCTCACTACTTTGATTTCCTCTCTGTTTTTTTTTTTTATGTGAGGAAGAAGGAACCAAAGGCCTGTTTGAAAAAGGTCTGCTTAAAACTGCTTCTTATTTTTTTCTTTTTATATTAGAACACCATTTAGTCTAAGCTGGTACAGAGCTTGACTCATATAAAGAAACTAACTTAGGTAATGCCACTGGCCAAGTTGACCAGGTTTGAAGTGGTGACGAGCCACGTTTGCTCTCCTCGGTGCCTTGTGTGTGTGTGTGTGTGTGTGTGTGTGTGTTTTCCACCAATGCTCATAAACATATCTTTATTATCAGCATGAAGTGTGCATTACAATATTGTCCACTGCGCCATGTAATAGTGATATTTATAGTTTAATGATATGGCAATTAGGCATTTAATGATCAGTACACAATAAGTCCTTACTTCTAAATGTTATTCAGTCAGATATGCAGTGCAATAGCGGAATATAATACATTAGTTTGAACATAGCCTTTAACTTTGCAGGGTAATTCAGGCTCAAACACCAGATCTCTAGTAAAACATTCACCATTGTCACTATACCACATATTATTGTAGGGCAGCTGGCACAGGGCGATAGGGTGGTGGGTGGTCCACCTCGATGCTGACAGGGTTACCTTAAAACTCCCCCAGTTACCCACAACATTCCATTATCATATCTCCAGTGTCTGACCCCATTGTATCATACCATTTTAAAATGTGTTGTAAAATATACCAGACGTCAGTTAGTCTTACTTATTAAATATTTGCGTGACCAAAACAGTTTGTCCATTGTAACATTTTCCCCTCTCTGAGGCAATTGACGTTTCGGCTGATGATAGTTAATGAGAAAAAGTACGACCACACCTGCAACCAGTGTACCACACCTATGACACCAAAGTCTATCACCTCTAGTCACGGGGACGTGACTTTTTCCCCAACGACGGTGGCAAAATGCCGAACATCATTGTCGAGGGCATCTCAACACCCCCAGAAGGAGCCTACGGAGGGGCAAATAGAATGCGACCCGACTCTGGGTAACAGGGACATAAGTCTGCCTGGGCCACGCGTCCCTATGACCCGGAACTCGCCTGCTGCCACCAAAGCAGGTAAAAGAGACTACCCTTCTGGCGAGCTAACCCCCGACTGGATCGGGGTGGAGCTACTCCTATAGCTCAAGGCAGCACCCCTGCTACGGCCGGTAGCCACGCCCTTTGCGAGACGGCCTGTAGCTGCTCAAACCTCCTTCAGGAGATGGCCTGCAGCCACTCAGGAGGCAAACAGGAGATGGCCAGTAGCCACTCTGAAGGTGCCCTACAGATGACCTGTAGCTGCTCAACCCTCCTTCAGGAGACAGCTGCTCGGAAGGTGCCCTTGAGACGGCCTATAGTCACTCGACCCTCCTTCGGGAGATGACCAGTGGTCATTCCGGAGGCAACCAGGAGACGGCTGGTAGCCGCTCCCGTTTTCATCAAGAGATGGCCAGTAGCCACTCAGAAGGTGCCCCCAAGATGGCCAGTAGCTGCTCAAACCTCGTTCAGGAGACGGCTGGTAGCCGCTCCCACCTTCGTCAGGAGACAGCCGGTAGCCGCTCCCACCTTCGTCAGGAGACAGCCGGTAGCCTCTCGGAAGGTTCCCTTGAGACGGTCGGTAGCCACTCATTTCCTCTTCAGGAGGTGGCCTGCAGCCGCTCCCACACACAGGCCACGGCCAGTAGCCGGGCCCCTGCGATGGCTGGTAGCCACGCCCCTAGAAGGCCACGGCCAGTATCCAGGCCCTACGGCAGGAGACAGCCAGTATTCACACCCCCACCAAGAGATGACCTTCAGGAGAGAGGTCCCAGCCCCAAGGATTGCTGGAGAGGCCCCATAGCTCCTACTGAGCTCTTCTCCCTTTAGCCAGTCCCTGAGGTGCCCTGCTGGACGGACCCCAACGAAGGCCGATGCTGCAGCCAGTTCCTGATGGTGTCCCCAACCACCGGAGACCGCAGCCCATGGAACCCCGTGACTGCCCCTAGGACATCCCCACACTCCGATGCCAGAGACCCTCATCCTCCATCAGGTGCCTGAGTGAGCATTTCAGGCAGCTCTTCGGCCCCAGTCCCGAGGACCAGACTCCAGTTCCAAGCTTCAACAGTGCGGGGCCCTTCGCCACACACAGCCCTTGATGAGAGAGGACACCCCTACCAGTGATTCCGTGGTCCCTGGATACGGAGGCCCCTGGTGGAACTCAGCCCCGTCAGTAGCTGGGCTGAGCAGTTTCCTGCCACCCCTTTACCCTTACCGCCACCACACCCAGTCCCGATAGTGAATGACATTGAAAGTACAGTAACAGTGATACAGTGACACTAGGGCAACAGTGATACAGTGACACTAGGGCAACAGTGATACAGTGACACTAGGGCTGGGCAGTGAGTTATGCTGTGCTCAGGGAGCCTAGAATAAGGCCTGATAGTGTTAATATAAAGACAGGTGGAATAAGCATTGTACCAGGGCAACAGTGAAAACGGCCGAGCAGGAATTGAGTGTCTATTGATACTAGCATAACTTGATTTAAGCATCATAGCCCGGCACCGAGATCAATCAGGGCTCCCATAACCAAGGTACAGTTGCCTCAAAGAGTTCCTATACCCCCTGTGTTACCTCCTGTCAAGATGTGGCAACATCGCAGTAGTAGCGTAACTATCTATGAATGAACGGCCATTGGTCTTGTCAGAACGGACGTGAGTGGTGGGTATGTATTCCAGACGCCATAATGGCAGTTTATATTATGTAAATATGGAGTGATTATAATATGACCAGAAACAACATTTATTTGGCTCATGTTAATAAGGAATACCAATACGAATATAAATACAGCCAAAATGACAGGGATGTCGGCGACCAGCCCTGGCAATGACTCAGTATACACCACCCCAGTCTCTCTCTCTCTCTCTCTCTCTCTCTCTCTCTCTCTCTCTCTCTCTCTCATATCACATCATCACATCTCTCATGTTCCATTGTTTATCAGAATATCTATCCGTATATGTTTCCATTATATGGATGATGTATATTCCATAACATATTGGTGTATTTCATAATTCATCATACCCGGTGGTTTGTCACCAAGTGTGCTTCATTGCTCCGAATCCTAAAGGACTTTGTTCCTACTGAATCCAGCTGGCCAAGCTGTGAACCTCACGTATGCGAAACAAAATTCTGTTTTAGTATAATTATTATTGTTATTAATGTTAATAGAGGTAATAATAATAATAATAATAATAATAATACCTATTATTATTATTATTATTATTATTATTATTATACTTGCGTTCTGAGTGACGACATACACCGACCGGCCCTTTGCCAGCTTGTTTACTGATGTAAAAAGAGGGGCCGGTTGGGTCGGGAGAAGTATCCGATATAGTGGGGGATAGTGATAGGGGCGCTGATAACGATAAGAGTCTATATTAATTTCTGCGTCTCGCGATTCAATATTTTCAGTGATTTATAAAGGCACTGAAGCTGTTATCCATGAGACACAGCTAATGTTTCACTCGTAAAGGTATACTTAGGGTGGCTGATGTATGATAACTATAACTGCGACAACTTTCAATATATCTTTTGTCATTTTGGCTGCATTTATATTCGTATTGGTATTCCTTATTAACATGAGCCAAATAAATGTTGTTTCTGGTCATATTATAATCACTCCCCTATTTACATAATATAAACTGCCATTATGGCGTCTGGAATACATACCCACCACTCACGTCCGTTCTGACAAGACCAATGGCCGTTCATTCATAGATAGTTAAAAATGATAAAATAAAAACATAACAGTGGAGTGAAAATTTTTCGCAAGAGCTCCCCGAAAAAAAAGCTGTTGTCTGTCGGAAGTAGGTTTTACTTTTTCGCTTATTACTGTACTCGAACACCATACCTCGTATCAAACTGGGACCTCCGGCATTCGAAGAAACAGCTAATAAAATTCTCTTTCCTGTGATGGTATAACATGTAGAGATCGATTAGTAAACATTCAACTTATGATGTTAGGAGGTGAGATGAATGTTTCCGAATGTTTAATTCTCACAGCCATAACGTATGTATACTTTTTTTTTTTTTTGCTTATCGTGTAGAACAAACATCTGATGAATATGGGAATATGAGGGGTTTTGTGGCAAAATAAATATGTTTAGGTGGTGAAAATAGAGAAGCCGAGAATACACATGTATGGAGCATGCTGTGGCCGTGGGGGGTGGGGAGAAACGTCGTCATTTTGAAGGAGACCTTTGATGTCAGGGAGTACAATAATGGAGTAAACACTAAAATTAACGAAAGACCATGATAGCGAAATAAAGAGGCTCATTGCAATTGCATAGAAAAGCTTTCGGTAAACATAGGAGACATCATGTTTAGTAGCTGGCTAATAGTATGGAAACTAAAAGTATATAACGATACCTACAAAATCTAGTTAGGTGACGTGAATAGAGATGTGAGACTTGGAAACTGACAAAATCAATGGGAACTCAATTAATCCTTTCTCAAAGATGGATGGAAAGGTCAATATTGGGAATACCTTTTAAGAGACAAGAAAAAATCAACTTGAGTGGAGAGAACAGAAAAATGTCAAAGACATTATAGAAGTTATAAAAGAACAGAATTGGAGAAGGCAGATCTTGTATCAAGAATGAGTGATAACCTTGATGGAGAAGAGAAGAGGCTGACTGTCTAGACTCTAAGATAATGTAAATATAGCAGAAAAAGGCCAGGCAGGAGGTGGAGAGATGAGATAGAGTAGTTTGCAGGCAAAACGTGGTAGAGATTGGCTCAGTCAAGCGAATTCGTGGAAAAGGTTGGGTGTGGTAACTTTGTTCAGCAGTGGAATTGCAGTGGTGTGTGTATATATAAATATAAATATATATATATATATATATATATATATATATATATATATATATATATATATATATATATATATATATACAAACTACCCACAGGAGAAAATGAAAGGAGCGACAGTGAGTACTTTCGTATATTACATCTTCAGACAGATTGAGACAGAAACGTAAAGGGTAGAGGTCTTTTATGCACACCCCGCAGCAGGTAGTGGAACACAGAACAATGGATGACCTGAATTTTTACCTGCGGCTTAACTTAGGGTCACCTGCAGCATTGGAGTGGAACACAGCAGAGGATGACCTGAATCTAAAAAATGCACGTGACAAAGGAGGAGGGAGTTGGAGGGAAGAAGGAAAGGGGAGTGGGAGGGAGGGGGAAGGGGAGAGGGGAGAGGGAGGAGGGGATAAATACTGCTGCCCAACACTTAAAACCCTAAGAGGATTAATGCTTGGTGTGTCCCACACAGGTGTAACTACACCACCAAGGAGATGACAGGGGAACAAACACGTGGTAGTCTGGGGGATACTGCTTTAAAATTAATTCAGTTAATTTATCACACTTAAAATGATCATAGCTCATGTTTACATTCTTTTCATATATTGCCCAGAAATTAGACAAGATTGTATTACATTTCTTTCATATATATATATATATATATATATATATATATATATATATATATATATATATATATATATATATACATACATATATATATATGCATATATATATATGCATATATATATATATATATATATATATATATATATATATATAAATACATATATATATATATATATATATATATATATATATATATATATATATATATATATATATATATATATATATATATATATATATATATATATATATATATATATATATATATATATATATATTGCCAGAGGCCTGAATCCCGTTTTGGGGTATTTACAAACAAATCGCCTCCAAGTCTCGCCCCTGTCCCCCGCCATTTCACTGCCCACTGTTCCCAACTCACACCCCCTCTCTCATATACCTCTCTACCCCA